>NC_056522.1:334353762-334409534 GCF_019175285.1 Sceloporus undulatus
AGAGACCACAAGGGCCATCCAGTCCAACCCCCTGCCATGCAGGAAATCACAATCAAAGCATCCCCGATAGATGGCCATCCAGCCTCTGCTTAAAGACCTCCAAAGAAGAAGATTCCACTACACTCCGAGGGAGTTTGTTCCACTGTCAAACAGCCCTTACTGTCAGGAAGTTCCTCCTAATGTTGAGGTGGAATCTCTTTTCCTGCAGCTTGCATGCATTGCTCCGGGTCCTAGTCTCTGGAGCAGCAGAAAACAAGCTTGCTCCCTCCTCGATGTGACACCCCTTCAAATATTTAAACAGGGCTATCATATCACCTCTTAATCTTCTTTTCTCCAGGCTAAACATCCCCAGCTCCCTAAGTCGTTCCTCATAGGACATGGTTTCCAGACCCTTCACCATTTTAGTCACCCTCCTTTGGACATGCTCTAGTTTCTCAATGTCCTTTTTGAATTGTGGTGCCCAGAACTGGACACAATATTCCAGGTGGGGGCCTGACCAAAGCAGAATACAGTGGCACTATTACTTCTCTTGATCTAGACACTATACTTTTATTGATGCAGATTAAAATTGCATTGGCCTTTTTAGCTGCCGCATCGCACTGTTCACTCATGTTCAACTTGTGGTCTACTTGGACTCCAAGATCACTTTCACATGTATAAGTCTCGTTCAGCCAGGTGTCACCCATCCTATATCTGCATTTCATTTTTCCGCCCTAAGTACAGTACCTTACATTTCTCAGTGTGGAAATTCATTTTGTTAGCTTTGGCCCAGTTATCTAATCTATTAAGGTCATTTTGAATCTTGATCCTGTCCTCTGGAGTATTACCTATTCCTCCTAATTTGGTGTCATCTGCACATTTGATAAGTATGCTCCCAATTCTGTCTTCCAGGTTATTGATAAAGATGTTGAATAACACTGGGCCCAGGACAGAGCCGTGTGGGACCCCACTGGTCGCTTCTCTCCAGGATGAAAAGGAGCCATTGTTGAGCACCCTTTGAGTTCGGCCGGTCAACCAGTTACAAATCCATGTAACAGTTACTTTGTCTAGCCCACATTTTACAAGCTTGTTTGCAAGAGTGTCATGGGAAACCTTGTCAAAGGTAGAATAGTTCCAAGGTGGTATGGTTACATAAATATTACAGTTGCAGACATTTCAGTTTCCTCTTTACAATCTCCAATACACTTTTTCTCCCAGTCTGTATCCTTCTCTCAGTTCCCTTCAACTCTCTTAAACTTCTCAGCTCCCACTCAACTCTCTGCACTGAACTCCCCTGAGCAGAACTCTCATGAACTGAACTGAACTCTACTTAACTTAACTGACTTCCCAGTCACTTACTCCTCCCTTTTTATATCTACTCCTTCTCTGGCAGCCCCTCCATCACAGTCAGCCCCAACCCAGATTGACTTTCAGGAAAACAAGTCTGCCTCTGGCTCCGTGACACCATCCCTGTCCATTGACCAGTTATGACAGTGCCCATGGAGCATGACAGCTGTCAAGAGGGAAGCTTTGGACAGTAAAAAATGGACTCAAAATTACTTCCTTGTGCATCATCCAAAACGAGACTTACATGCATATAACCCCATGATACACACAGAGATGCCATCAAAAAGATTCAGCCATTATCTTCTTGTATTACATTCTTTTCTCTAGAGAAACAGATGTTGTAGATTTGTGAAATAAAAGCTACCAAAGTTGTTTAACAGGAATGCCCATGGTCGGAGTGTGCCTACCACATATAACAAAATGTCAGCCTAAGCACTATGAAAATAACCATCTTCTGTCTTTAGCCAGATTAATACTGTCATGGAGAAACTGCTTCCTTTCTGCATTACAGAATAATTTACACTGGCATACAAAACATTCCATCATTGTATATACTATAAGGTGGATAGCTTCAAAGGAAAAGTTTGAGGTCCTTTTGAGAAACACTCTTATTGGTTCATCTATTTAAGCATCTTGTACACTATCCTTGTTCAACCTGGCCATCTCCAGCTGTACTGGTCCACATCTCCCACTGCCCTGGAGTGGAATGGCTGGCATCAATCAGTGTAAACCAACACATTTGGAGTTCACCAGGTTGAGGAAGGCTGGGGTACTTCTAGATAAACAGCTCTTAGCACTACCAATCAGAAGACATGTAATTCCTCTGTTCTTTTTGTCTTTCATCAATGTTTTATGGTTTTGAAAAGATCAAAAGGATGGGAAAACATGGAAGGATTACAAAGGGAAAATAATTATGTCTGGACTCATTTCATCCCCTGAATGAACCAGGATGATTGCAGAACAGAAGGCCTACATGGAAACAACCCTGATCTATGCAGACAGGTAGCTGCTATGTAGTGTCATTTTCTGAGCCATACCGGGATAACTTCAGGAGGAAAAAACTTGTATTCTTCCACTGAGCTACAGCCCCTGCCTTAAAAATCTTGACACTTTTCTTTTGAAATGCAAGGCACTCTTAGCACTGCCTTAAATAACTTTGCCTTGGGCCTTTTACAGGTTTCTCCCCAGAGCTCTCCAAATCTGCCCCCTTCCTCCCTTGTACAAAGGATTCCTGCTGTTTTTAAGCAGACCCTGCCAATTTTATTCAAAGTCCTGCTGTTGATATGACCTTCCAAAGATGTTACAATTGATGTGAATTACCTAATAGTGCACTGTGGTTTCAGTACTCAATTGGAGCAAAGAATAGTTAAGCAGATGATTTGGACTATAGAAAAATGATATTTTGTCCCTGCTTTGCTGGAATCTGTTTCTTCATCTTCCTTCAGCCATAAGACTTTCTCATCTGATGTCTGCTCTCTAAAGATGCATACACAACTTTAACAGTGTAATCATTCACATACTTATTTTAAAGCAACTGCTACTGAAAACTCTTTCTTTTTTTAATATAGTCTTTATTGAGTTTTTTAAAGATAAAAACATATATACACATATAATAAAAGCAAAAATAATTATTCAATTTCCAAACTTAAGATGCTTGATGCATTAAAGATATACCTACCTTCCTCCATCATTACTTCCTAGCTAGCAGTCCATTTTTAATCATACACTTTTTGAATCTTACATTACCTTTTAAACAAATACGCAAAAAATTAGGGTTTTTAACCATGCTTAACCTCCAGCAAGTTCTATACAGCTTTTGTTTTTGGGTACACCAGGCCAGCCGATCCCACTTAAAAATTAAACAAAAATGACGTTGGAGTTAGTCTAGTTTTTGTTCTAATCTGGCAATGATTGATTAACAGAGATATCAAATACAATCAATGCTTACAGGGGTTCTATTCCCACCACTACATCTCTCCCCAATTCCTTTTTAAGGAAGATGATGACATCAACCCAGTCTTCTTTAAATATGTTGTGTTTTTCATTTTTAAGACCTCTTGAAAGCTTGTCCATCTCCATCATTTCTAAGAGTTTATAGATCCATTCTTCTTTGGAAGGGATTATCTTCGATTTCCAGTTCTGGGCATATATTATTCTTGCAGCTGATAACATGTAAAACAGTATTTTACCACATTTTTTTTCCAACTCAAAGTCTATTACATTAAGTAGAAAACTCTTTCCACGTATGATAATTAGGATCCACTTTTACTGTGGCCAGAGAAGAAGAGGAAGATCACCAAAATGAATACTGTTTCTTTGGGTTTGAATACAGTGGGCCTTTGGTATCCACTAGAGTTTGGTTCCATGACCCCCCGTAAATACCAAAATCTGTGGATGCGCAAGTTCCATTAGATACAATGGCATAGTAAAACAGAGCCCCTTATATAAAATGGCAAAATCAAGGTTACTTTATTGGAATATACACAACTCCACACTTCATTACTTCCATCCCCATCCAAATCTTACAATCATTTTAATTTCCACCTAGTAATACTTGCTTAAGAAATAAATTAAACATGTCATATTTCATATCTTACTTATATATTGTTAAAATATTTTCAGGCTGAGGATGGTTGAATCTATGGATAGAAAATCCATGGATACGGAAGGCCGGTTCAATTAATCTACATATATTCGAGACCTCTCAGCAGCCTTCGACACAATAGATCATGACATCCTCTTGGAACGCCTGGGAGAGTTAGGAATCGGTGGCACTGCACTCCAGTGGTTCCGGTCCTTCCTCTCGGGTAGATTCCAGAAGGTGATGCTCTGGGACAGTCGCTCCTCGAAAACGAAGCTTAAATGTGGCGTCCCTCAAGACGCCATACTGTCCCCGATGCTATTCAACATTTATATGAAGCCGCTGGGAGAAATCATTTGCAGACATGGGGCAGGGTGTTATCAGTATGCTGATGTCACCCAAATATATTTCTCCATGTTCAGATCAGCAGCTATGACAACAGATGGCATTTCTCCCCTCAATCAGTGTCTTGAAGCGGTAATGGGCTGGATGAGGACAAACAAACTCAGGCTGAATCCAGACAAAACGGAGGTACTTACAGTAGGGGACCCCAAACCAGGTATAGTGTTGCAACCTCCAGTCCTAGATGGGGTCACACTCTCCACAAAGGACTGTGTTTGCAGTCTGGGGGTGCTCCTAGATCCATCGCTTCACATGAGAAATCAGGTGAATTTGACGATCAGGAGTGCCTGTTATTAGCTTCGGCCGATAGGCCAGCTGCGCCCTTTCCTGGAAGTAAAGGACCTAGAAACTGTTGTACATTCACTGGTAACTTTTTGACATGATTACTGTAATGAGCTCTACATGGGGCTACCCTTGTGCCTAGTCCGGAAACTTCAACTAGTGCAAAATATGGCAGCCAGTCTGGTCGCTGGAAAAACTAGGAGTGACCAAATAATACCCATCCTAAAATCTCTTCACTGGCTGCCTATTAATTTCCAGGCACAGTACAAAGTGTTGGTTATAACCTTTAAAGCCCTACATGGCTTGGGTCCAACCTATTTGAGGGATCGCCTACTCCCACATAATCTGCCCCACACCCTCAGGTCCTCTGGGAGGAATCTATTACAGCCTTTAAAAACCAGACTGCTACCTCCCAGAGGGCTTCCCCCCCCCCCAATTGCTCCCTAACTATGGAACGGCCTGCTAGATGAGATCTGTCAAATTGCCAGCTTAGACGGCTTTTAAAAAGCTGTCAAGATGGATCTCTTCCGGCAGGCCTTTCCTGAATAAAAGTGCCCAGCCACAGAATGACTGCCCCCCACATCATGTATTAGCCCACCGCTCTGTCCTCATTGTATTTTTTATTGTGTTTTTAATAGATATTTTAATTGTAATATGTTTAATCCTGTTTTAAGGGGGGGAATTTGGGACATAATTTTGTAAATGTGGATTTTAATGTGTTGTGAGCCGCTTTGATTATCTTGTCACAAAAAAGTGGGATACAAATAAAAGTTTTATTTATTTTTATTTATACAGATTGAGTCTCCTTTATCCAAAATTCTTGGGACCTGATGTGTTTTAGATTTCAGATTTATTCTTGTGATTTTGGAAACTTGTATTTGCACAAATACACATACCTTGGAGACGGAATCAAGTCTAAGAACAACATTCATTTATGTGTCAAATGCAATTTATATACGTAGCCTGAGGGTGGTTTTATAAAATAATTTTGTAAAATAATTTTGAGCATGAAACAAAGTTTGTGTACATTGACCATCAAAAAGAAAAAGTGTCACTATCTCAGCCACCCATGAAAAATTTTTGGTTTTTTGGGGTATTTCAGATTTCCTAATTCCAGATAAGAGACACTTAATATGTATGTCTCAATCATGAGGCCTCCTTTTCTACACAGAGGTTAAGCCAATGGTACCCTCTTCTGGCAAAATCTGGTCTGGCTAAGGGTTGAAACCCAGCATCACCCAGGTACGCTAGGCCTTTTTCCAGCTCAGATCCTTACCTTCTGACTTGCTGGTAAACATTGTTACATAACACACTACACTACACATTTAAGGTACCCATAAAATATTGCTTGTGTTTGGAATGGTACTAAAAACAGCAACTAAAGCTTTGACAGCCTGGAATCAAGACAACTCAAGGAGATTTTCTGTCCTCTCATCCCAACCTTTGTCTTAGTGGGCAGATCTGCAGAACAGCACCTCCTGAGCCCAGTATTTGGAAGTCCCTCCCTCAGCTGTTTTGTCTCAGTCTATCCCATCTGGCTTTACAACTTTAAGATTTCTCTTGTGTCAGACAGTTTGGAAGGTTGAAGAGATAAATTCTTCCTAATATTTACGTAGATTCTCCTTTCTGGTAATTTGAATCTATTGGCTCAGGTTTTTTTTCCTTTGGAGCAGCAGACTAATTTCATGTCCTTTAAGATCTCTAATTGTTTGAATCTACAGTATAAGCATTCCACTCACAACATATCCTGAGAATAGCTTAAGCCAGGCATCAGAAACTTGGTGTTCTTCCAACTCCCAACTCCCATCAGCCCCAGTCAGCATGTCTGGTGATCATGGAAGTAAGCTTAGTTCTATGAAAGCTTGTGCTACTTCTGTCTTGCAGTTAGTTTCAAAGGTGCTGCAAGATCCCTTTGCATACTGGTTACCCAGGCTAACACAGCTATGTCTTTGAATGGATAATAAGAACTGTAATCCAAAACATTTGGAAAGCTTTAGGTTTATTACCTTGGTGTAAGTCATCACTTAAATTCTAGACTTTGTAACTACAGTTACTGAAGTGGAGGACAAAATTACCTTTTTAAATGTTGTACAAGGGCTATTATTTCCTCCCTCCGCATCAGCAAGGGGGATTTGGAAATTATCCGTTTGATGTCTCAACTTAATCAAGATGTTTAAAACATGACTTGTACAGCAGGGAGAAAATGAGCTGCAAAACCAGTTTTGATTAGAACAGCTAACTTTCGGAGGAAACTTTGAAGCTTCATTATATAAGAAATTGGAGATTGTGTTGAAGGACGATAGGAGCTTGCAGGACAGGGAGCCCTTTGAAGTTAGCCTTTCTGTGAAACTCTGCATTCTCCACTCACTGCATCGAATTAGGTGAGAGCATTATGGGCTGCGGTGCAGATGCAAGAGAAATTTCTTGCCTAAACTTTTTGAAAGCTACCTTGCTTTATAATAACTGAAGTTCTTTTCACAGATTTTTCCAGACTTCCAGTTAAGTTATGTTCTGTCAGTGGTACGTTACTTATCACCCTCTATACTGTATTACAGATTTTAGATAATAGTCTGCCTATGATGGAACCTTATCTTCAGTTTTTGTTTTATTCAGGCCTTCTGTATCAATACTTCACTCTTCCTCCTCTTAATTCCCAAAGCAGGAGGCTGATGTGTCAGTGAGAGATAGCAGCTTCCAGCTCCCAAAGCAGGAAGCAGAACTGACACAACAACATTCTGCTTTGTGAGTTAAGAGGAGGCAGTATCCCTGGATTGCTCTGCATCCCACTCCCAAAACTGTAGGCTGCTGTCTCCCATTCTAACAAAGCCTTCCGCTTTGGGAGTTAAGAGGCGGAAGATGTTGGGGCATAGAGCGACGACCTGTGTCCCTTACAACCAGGCAGGCAGGCAGGACACCTAGAAGAAGATCTGCGAAGAGCAAAGGTTATGTGAAGCCTCTGAGCTGCACAGCAAATTTCCTCCCACACACAGGCTGTAGCCTTGAGCTCCCAGCTTGAGGAAATAAATCTCTGGACAGCAAGACTTCACTCAACATGAGAGCTTTTAATCTTTGCTGCAAAGCTATATACAAAGATTACAGTGAGTACCAGACAGCCATCTTGAATACTCAACTCTATACAGACCAACAAAGTGCTTCCGCAACCACCAACCATAACAACCCAACAACGGAGATAGTCACCTTCTCCCTTATATAGATGGTCTTCTTGCAAGTCATGTGACAGCCATGCCACCAATGAAACCTGGCTAGTTTCATACCCAGTACCTGTTGCATTCAAATACTACCCATGCTGCACTGCTGGCTGACTTCACCTACTGTTCATGTTGCATCAGACTTCCCATGATGCACAGCTCAACAAATGCTGACTTATACACCTGCCACTTGAACTGTAGTAACCTCTGCTTTTGTTACACAAAGTGGCCACATCCGTATCATTTTCAGACCAGTGTGCCACATGGTCCTGACAGAAGAATCCTTGGATTCCTCCTGCACCCAACTCCCAAAGCAGGAGACAGGCCATACCAGGAGCATGGAGGAACGCAGAAAGTCCTGCTCTGTCTCCTCTTTTTCTTCCAAAGGGTATTTGAAGATCACTGGGTAGAGAGACAAGGGCCCTCATTTACCCCACATTCTGGAGGCACCTTCTCTTCCATTGAGTTCTTTGTATCTAACAAGGTACATTAATGCTATGCCCCATTTCTTCTAAAAGGCAGATGTTTAGGGAACAACAATGGCATTGCTAGGGTGATGACAGTGGTGTCACTCCACTTATGGTATCACCCAGTGCAGCTTGCACCCACCAGGCCTCCTAGTGATGCCTCTGCCACAAGCCCAGCACAGATGAGAAGCTTTTCAGTCACTGCTCAGCCAGCTACTTGGTTGCGGCTCCAAGGGTAGCAAAGGGAGCCGGACTGAGATTGGTTGTTTTGAATAAGCAGAACAGTAGAAATACACGGGGAGGGATTAGTGTTGTCACCCAAGAGGAAAGGGAACAGTAACCCCAAAAAGTTTGGGGACCACTACCCTAGAGCAAACGAGTCATGCTCTTTCTGTAAACACTGGAGGAAATTCAGATTAGGGATCCCAGATCTTTACAATGTTTGTTAACACAGCTGCTCAAAGATTTCATGACTCTGTGCTGGGGGATGGGTGAAAATTGCATGGCCCTCCAGCTTATGATAGGTACACCTGCCAGTAGCACAATCCAGCATAACCAATAGTGCATAATGTTGGGAAATGCCGTTCAGCAAGATCCAGAAGTCTAACTCTGTTCCATACCTTCACCTTCAGCCCTGTTTTATCAAGTCCTGGCCTTAACCTTTACTCAGTCCTGCTGATCTTATTTACATTATAGCCTTCCTACTGGAGAGCCTGCTCCTTGCCTTAGGGCTACAGTCTACAAATGATCACATAGCATAATATTAGCAGAAAAACAGGAAGGAGTCAGAGATTAGAATCAAGGCCCCTTTTTTAGTAAAGAAAGGATGAGAACAGGCAAGTAACAAAGCAGAGCACATACATTCCTCCACAAGTAGTAGGGTGTAAGCTTTTCATAGTTAGCATTGTCAGATACCAGCAGAAGTGTTAGGAAATTGCTGTGTTTTTCTTGGAGCCCTGTCAGACTATATTGTTATGATACTATGATTATATTTCAACTGCTATAGCAACATCCTATGGAACCTATTCTGAACTCGGCTGAGCTCAGATTCTAGCCGGAGGTTACCTGGGATGCACCTGCTCGGCAGCAGCAATGGCAAAACAGGTGTAATAGTATCTGGATGCAGCCCGAATTAGAATTCCATTTGGCAGCAATAAGTCGCTTTTTTAAGCAATGCGATAAACTCCTAACTTTCTGTAATGTGTATTTTTTGAGAAAATTGGGATGAAAATTACTCAGGAAATAGAAGTATTTTTTTTATTTGTTACTAGCTGTACCCAGCCACGTGTTGATAACTCAGTCTGGTTAAATGGAAAAGAAAAGAGAAAGCGGACATTTCTGAAATATTTAATTTCACAATGCTTGTGGGTATACAATATTTTTGGTTGATCCATTGTCTGTGCAGATATAGAGATTGTCTGGTTTGCCAACTCTAGAACACACAGCATATAATTGTCCATGTGAGAAGCAATCCGTGTCTAGATGTAAACTGCACAGTTCTAAAGACTGGCCCTGAGCTTTGTTGAAGTAATTGCAAATGCCAATCGAATATTTAGTATAGCGTGTGTTGCTGTTACATCCAACAGATGGCACTGTTTGAAAAAAACATATTTTTACCTGTCACAGGTGTGACATCTATATAATAGTAGGTATATGTATATAAAAACGTGTGTATTCAAATGGAACATTGTGTCAAAATTTCAAAGCAAACAGTGAAGAACCTTCAGAGATTTAAGATTTTGAACAAATGAACATTTACATTGTTATTTATATAGATTGTAGTGTTTCTGTGCACTGCATAATTTTTTTCTGTGCATATATATACATTTTTCAGTTTGCTGTATGTAGACTAGGATAGTATATTGACATACATATATTACCTGTTGATATCTAAGTATTTCCCTATATATATATATATATATATAGAGAGAGAGAGAGAGAGAGAGAGAGATTTAAGATAATTTATATTTATAGTAAGACATTACATATTCCTGTTTGTTTAGACAAGATATCAATTTTATACATACTAAAATTGGTGTGCGTGTATTAGTTGTATATGAACTAAGCCCTTTGGCCATCTTTAACTTGTACATAACTTTTCTTTAGGCGGTTCCACAGCCTAAATCTCTTTGTCATGTATATATGCATACATTTTTTTCTATTTTTAAACACAAGATTTATGCCTTGTAACATCAGAAGGTCCCACCACCCGGTCTCAAGTTATGACTTTCTCAGCTATTTCATTACAATCCTCCAACTCGAATGATCAGTGCCAAATATTACTAGACAGCAAATTTGTATTTTGCTAAACTGAAGACCTTCCCTGTTTCATTATTTTATTCTTTATACTTTGAGCTAGGGCATTATTATTAATGGTATTTATACCCCACCCTTCAGCCCTAAAGGCTCTCAGAGAGGCTTACAATTATTGTTATTGTTGTTTTAATTAGATGGTTGTTTGTTATTTTAGCCCATTGATAGTCAAATGCTGTTCTAAAGAATACAAGCTATACAAAAGTTATCCATAGTTAATGCCTTAGCAGCCTCCAGAATCTCAGCAAAAATATTTTAGAGCAGAGTTTCAGGTTAATTTTGATAGTAAGTCTTCAGTTTGACATCTTAAGTGAATTTCAATTGCTATATGAAAGTGTCTGTAGGTATCTGTTTTATTTTAAATCTTGCTGAATGTGTTAACATAATGCTGAAAACACAGGCAGGGGGAGTGAATTTGAGCTGTTTAGTGAGATCTGTTTGTTTGCCTAAAACATTCTTAGAACTACCTGATGAGAATGATGAGAAATAGTAATACATGAGAAAAGAACAGACTTTGTAAAGGGCAGACATTACAATGCAATCTCCAAAAACATAAAGAGAAAAATTCTAGCATATACAATACATATACATACACGTATATTTTCTCTTCCTCACTCTCTCAAACTCAAACACACATACACACACCCCTTCTGGCTGAAATAGACTTCTCATCTGCAAATATATATATATTATAGGGCAAACCAGAAATGAACAGACCCATCAGCCTTGTGACATCTGGAAGTAGAGCACTACTTAAGCATTACAGCACCCATGCAATGCATATTTATACCATCTTTATTAAATAGGTCATATAGGAAGGAGTGGGTATAAACACAGCCTACTGCATTATTTAAATTAAAGGATGAAATAGATAATAAGATCATAGAATCATAGAGTTAGAAAATACCACAAGGGCCATCTGGGCCTACCCCCCGTCATGCAGGAACTCACAATCAAAGCACCCCCAACAGATGGCCATCCAGCCTCTGTGTAAAAACCTCCAAAGAAGGAGGCAGCATATTCCACTGTCAAACAGCTCTCACCATCAGGAAGTTCTTCCTAATGTTGTGATGGAATCTCTTTTCCTGAAGCTTAAATCCATTGCTCCATAACCTAGTCTCTGGAGCAGCAGCAAACATACTTACTCCACCTTCAAATTGGCAATATTTCAAATATTTAAACATGGCTATCATGTGACCTCTCAACCTTCTCTTCTCCAGGCTAAAAATACCTATCTGCCCACAAGCTGCTCCTCATATGGCCTGGTTTCCAGACCCTTCACCATTTCCATTGTCCTCTTCTGGACAGTTCCAGCCTGTCCATTTCCATCTTGAACTGTAGTGCCCAGAACTGGACACAGTATTCCAGGTGTGGTCTGCCCAAAACAGAATAGAATGGTATTATTACTTCCTTCAATCTAGACACTGTATTCCTATTGATGCAACCTAGGATCGCATTGGCTGTTTTAGCCTCCGCATTACACTGTTGAATCATGTTTGGCCTGTAGTCCACTAGGACTGCATTTGCACTGCAGAAATTGACACCACTTTAACTGTCATGGCTCAGTGCTATGGAATTCTGAGGATTGTAGTTTGTTGTGGCACCAGAGCTCTCTGACAAGAGATGGATAAATGTCTCACAAAACTTCAATTCCCAGAATTCCACAGCATTGAGCCATGGGAATTAGTGGTGTAAAACCGGATTATTTCTGCAGTGCACATGTAGCCTATGATTCCTAGATCCCATCACATGTACTGTTGTCAAGACAGTACATGCATCTTGTATTTTGAATTTTGATCCTCTCCTCTGATGTATTAACTACTCTTCCTAATTTGGTGTCTTCCACAAATTTGATAAGCACATATTCTATTCTTTTGTCCAAATCATTTATAAAGATATTGAATAGCACTGGGAACAGAATAGAACCCTGTGGCACCCACTAGTAATTTCTCTCCAGGCTGAAGAAGAGCCATTTGGGTTCAGCCAGTCAACCAATTACAAATCCACCTAACAGTTGCATTGTCTAGCCTACATTTTACTAGCTTTTTTACAAGAATATTGTAGGGGACTTTGTCAAAGGCCTTACAGAAATCAAGATATGCTACATACACAGCATTCCCTTCATTAAAAAAGAGGTAGGATTAGTCTTGCATGACGTATTTTTGAGCAACCTATGTTGACTTTTAGAGAACATGGCATTCCTTTGTAGGTGGTTATAGACTGTTTCATGATTTGCTCTAATCTTTCCATTGATGTCAGGCTGACTGGGCAGTAATTGTTTAGGTGTTCTTTTTTTTCCCTTTTTGAAAATAGAAATGACATTTGCCTCCTCCACTCTGCTGTTCTCCAGGAGTTCTCAAGATTATTGCCAGTGGTTCTGAAATTACCTCTGCCAGTTCTTTCAATGCTCTTAGACATAGTTCATCTTGCTCTGGTGAGTTGAATTCATTTAGGGTTGCCAAGTATAGGAATATTCTTATACTACCTCTTTACCTATTTTGTGCTGCATTTCCCCTACAGTATCATCTGCTCCATTTCCCCAGACTGAGCCTTTTGGGAGAAGACCATGGCAAAAAACATACTGACTAGTTCTGCCTTTTCTCTGTCCCATTAGAATTTCACTATCTTCTTCACACAGTGGTCCTACAATTTCAGTTGTTGTTATTATTGATTTGTGTGTCTTCAAGTCATTTCCAACTTACAGAGTTTTCATGGCAAGATTTGCTCAGAGGAAATTTGCTATTGCCTTCCCCTGAGACTGAGAGCATGTGACTTCCTTCCCCAAGGTCACCCAGTGGGTTTCATAGCTGAGCAGGGACTCAAACCCTGGTCTCCAGAGTAGTAGTCCAAAAAACCACAATGCCCTGCTAGCTCTCACATAACCAAAAAAGCCCTTTTTATTGTTTTTAACAGCTCTAGCAAGCAGGGGCTCATTCTGCATTTTAGCATTTCTGACTTTCTTCCTACATGTGCTGGCTATTCGTTTGAATTTCTTTAATAATTTCTCTCTTTTTCCATTTCTTGTACATGCTCCTTTTAAATCTTATCTCATCTAAAAGTTCTTTAGACATCTATCCTTGTTTCTTTAGGTAGCTCCCATCCCATCCCGCCCCCAACCTCAATGGAATTGTTTGAAACTGTGCCTTCAATATCTCACTTTTAAGGAACTCCCATCCATCATGAACTTTTAGCATTCCTGATCACAGAACCACCCCCAGTGTTTCCCCAATTTTATTGAAATCAGCTTTCTTAAAGTCTAGAATATGTGTCTGACTATGCCTGGCTTCCTGCTGTATAATGAACTGCAGGAGATTTAGTTACGATTATGATTATTGTTAAGTTTTATTTATATAGCACTGTAGTTACAGCGCTGCACATACAATTAAAATAGATAAAATAAATATGCCTATGGTGTAGATTCTACACATACAATTAAATAATGCATATTAATGCATGTCAGCATTCAATAAAATAGGACAGACAACAATTTAAAATAACGTCAGATAATAATTATGCAATGCCTGGTAAGTGTCAGCATCTCCTTTGAATGTTGGAGAATTAATTACCTCAAAAGGAGACATGCAAGAGATGGGTAATTTACTAGGATCTCTTACACTTATTTATACCTATTCGACCAGTCCAGGAAGCCCGCAGTCTTGGTTTCATTTTTGATTCTTCTCTGTCGTGTATCCCCCGGATCCAGGCCACAGCCAAGGCCTGTAGATTCTTTCTCTACAATATTGCTAAAATCCGTCCATTTCTTTCGGCCTCTACTGCCAAGACTCTGGTCCACGCTCCGGTCATCTCGCAACTATAGTATTGTAACCTCCTTCTGACAGGGCTTCCTCTCTCTTACCTCCGTACTTGAATTTCTGTCCAGCATTCAGCTGCACACATTATTACATCCGCTCGCCGTTCTGACCATGTTTCTCCTCTATTATCACTGGTTAACCTTCCCTTTCCGTATTCAGTATAAGCTTCTCCTGTTGACTTTTAAAGCCCTGCATCGACTGGTCCCTCCTTATTTATCTGAACTTCTTTCTCCCCACATTCCCAGTCGTACCCTCCGTTCTAGTAGTCACGGTCTGCTATCCCAGCCTAGGATCTCCACTGCCCTGTCCTGGATTTGTCGCTTTTCACTTGCTGCCCCTCACTCCTGGAACCTCCTTTCCCCACAAGCAAGGGACATCACTTCTTTAACCAGTTTCAAAACTGAGTTGAAGACTATATTGTTCAGGGAAGCATTCCCAGGCATTGTGTGATTGTTTATACGATTGTTATTTGATATATCAGATGTTTCTAAATTTGTTGCCTGCTTATTCTATTTTGTATTATTATCTATTGTTTTATATGTAGTTTGTAGAATGTACACCATTGGCAGGTTTCATTTTTATCGATTTTATTGTTTCTATGTACTGTGCTGTGTAAATCTACAGTGCTATAGAAATAAAGTACAGTACATATAATAATAATATACCAGTACTAATTGCAAGAAATTCCAGTTTTGAGGAAATAAGGTATTTTGCTTAGTACAGTACACAAACATACAAGGCCTGATTCAGCAATAACATTCACACAAGGCTACAGAAAGGAAAGGTTGAAAATTTGGATAGCAGACAGGTAGATGGCTACATTTACCTATCCTGAAGAGGTCCACTGAAAGCTTGAACAGTACCCTAGAGTACACCTGGAAAAGTGAACAAGATGATTGGTTATACCCAAAAACCTGCCCTAGGGATATGTGTTGTGTATCAAATGTTTTAATGATCTTCCCAAGGAATGGACAAACTCATCTGGAAAACGTGATTTTTAGCACCAAGGTGTCTGTGCATTGATGCAATCTGAAACAAACCTCTGCTGATCAGACAGGCAGGGGAAATGTAGGAATTTCAAAAGAGGGAGAACAAAATAAAGTCTCTGTCTATTTTGAGAAATGTCTGTTTTCTTTCCTTTCCCATAGGAAATGCAAAATAAGCAGGTAGGAGGAATGTCTCATGTTTAGCATAATCCATCATGCTTGTCCTTTTGTCCCATCTAAGGCAAACATACTTAGGTCAGCGTGACCTTGACATTTGCACATTTCTAGCTACTTTGGGCCATCACGATTCACAAAAATATGTATCAGGTCATCATCATTACATCCAGTCATGTTCTGTGCTAGATATTAATTATAACCCCATATTCAGCTGGAGTGGTGGTAGGATATGCTAACAATAGTCACTTTCACCTAAGAATCCTGCCACTTCCACCCATTAACCAGGTCATCACTGTTGATTAAGATCAGATTTAAAACAGATGATCCCCTTGTTGCCTCTTCCACCTGGACAATGAAATCCCCCATTACTATTATATCTCTCTTTTCTGAATGTTTGGTCATCTGTTTCAGGAAGGCATTTTTTAAAAAAAAATGTAGCATGAGAGAATAAGAAATTAGATGAAGCAGATAAATAACTACTGTAGGAGAAAAGGAACAAAGTGCCTTTCCACATACCAGTGTTTGAAAAGAGCATGTGCAATCTACTTAATATGCTCCCATTTGATTTTAAATGCTGTAGTTGGATAAACTGAGATGGCATTTGCATTACACAAGGAAGAATCAACAAACTTTGCCCAGAAAGTAGCAGGAAGCTAGCAGAGATTCTGGACTATCCATATAAACATCATATCTAACCAAGCCCAGCTTTCCAGCTGATAATAGGGGAACAAAATGAATTTACATGGGCATACAAAGTCACTGGCTTTAATAAATGAAGACTCAACTAGGTGATGCTAGCTGTGGCTGCTACAAAAAAAAGTATTAATTAAAATTGGAACTTACAAGTACGGTAACTTGTTCCACTGGTTTCAACAGGACTTTTCTTATGCAGATTAGTATAAACAGAAAATTTGTTGTGTGCATTCAAGTCATTTCCAGCATATAGAGGACCCTAAACCCTATTATGGAATTTTCTTGGCAAGTTTATTCAGAGGGGGTTTGCCACTGCCAGATTCTGAGGCTAAGAGTGAGTGACTTGCCCAAGGTTACCCAGTGGGTTTACATGGCAGAGCCAGGATTTGAACCCTGGTCTCCAGAGTCCTAGTCCAATGCTCAAACCACTAGACCACACTGGCTATATATATATATAAATATACTATTAACTATTGAATTTGTAGAGCACATTTTGAGTGCCTGAAATACTTTACACACAATGTCTAAGTAGCTCTTCCAATAACCATGCAAATTAGCTCAGTATTACTCCTAATATTAGAAATTAAGGGCTGTACCTGAGATAATAACTGAGTGAAGGCTCACACTTAAAAGTGAAATTTGAATTAGAGGCATCCCAATTCACACCTTATTCTCTTAACACAATCTGGTGCTGGTGCACCAAGCAAGTATTTTGTTTCCATTAGCATTGTTGATAAAAGCAATATTCAGCAGAATCTCCCAAAATTAAGGAGACACATCAGGCATCAACTCTGCTTTTAGTTTTTATTTTGGAAAAAAATAACCTTCACCTTAAAAATTGACATCTTACACTTCAGAATACAAATCTCAAAAAGCTATAAAAACTTAAGACTCAAGCCTAGTAGACAGCTCCTTATTGCTGTACTTTTAAGCTCTAGTCCACTTCAAACTTTATATTTTGGTCATTTGGTCTAAGGAAGGGGGGGATATGCAGTCTTATGTGCCTGCAACTTCCAGCATTCCTCGCCATTGGCTATGGTGGCTAGGATTGCTGAGAACTGCAATCTATTGACAGGGAAGGCTGCATTATTCCCACCCCTGGTCTAAGAAGTCAAAGGAGTCTGAACAGTAATTACAACCACAGGTTCACAATACAGACATGATTATATTATAGACAACAGCCATAGCCACAGTCCTTTAATTCAAGTCTATATTAAAATTAGCTTTTTGGGGAAACAAAACATATACAAATACAGTTCAATTAGAAGCATAAGGGTACAGTTCTGTTAGAAGCATTATAATAACAGCATTAATATGCTATCAGAAATCTCTAGATGGCATGCATTACATAAATGAAGTCTTCATGTTGGATCCAGTACTTCTCTCTTCCACAACATTGTTCCAAATATACAGTACTTAGTTGTCACATTCTTCTACAAATGGAAAAGAAAAAAAGCTTTCCATTTATTGTTAAAGCAAAATAGAGTGAACAGTCCAGATTGTAATTGAAGCACCTGAGTTAGAACTTATAAACAAAGTTTTGTAAGAAAGATTCCATGAATATATCCACATCTCCATAGGAACCTAAACACTTTTTTCTTACAAAATACGCTACTAGAAATATACCCAGGTGGACATATAACTATACAATAGCAAAAGCTTTAAGCTCCATTTAATAAGATGATTTCTGATTAAAAATAGAAGGCAAAATGTACTCAGTTATATTAAGAAAAGCTTTCACAGTGTAATACTGAGACTGTCACAAAGTTAAGAAAATACTGCTATCAAAGGTACAGTCACAATATTAATAGACAAAAGTTGCAAGGGAATCTCGTAAAGAAAAAATGCCACCAAAACTCAGGGCATGTTGCATCTTTCTGTGCACAGCTGACAGTCACCGTCATCATGCCTTGTCTGTTATCTGGCGAAATCCTTAAGTGTAGATGGACATTATTCTTAGCACTCTGATCCTCGGTCTCCAATTAGTCACATCTAGTAATGTTCTTCATCACTGCACAATTTCAAAATAGTGCAATATGGCCATAATATGCTGAGGCATGAAAACATAGCCAGTGTAAAGCGCCATTCCAAGGATGGACACTAGCATAGAATCTGAGTAACAGTAAAGGAAAATCACACATTGATAATACACTAACCTACAATGAAATAATGCATTAAAGTAGAATCTCAAGTAATATGATAAAAAGTTTGACATCACAATCCTATCAATGTCCACAGGTAATCTTCTTTGAGTTAAATGAACTTATTCCCATGTGTTGGTATAGGATTCCAAGTCAAGTTGGACACAATCAGACAGACAAGTGCAAAAATATGAAACTGCAGCAACACAGCAAACCTATGAAGACTAGACCAGTTAGCAACATTATTACAGTTAATAAAATAGTTATTAACATTACTATTCAACACAACTGCAGTACAACTCCTATATGTATAGGGCATACATTCCCAAACAGACTGTGAATAGTGAAAATCGTGGATTATAGCGAACCCTGTATTTCTGGGGCACACTGACACAAAGTCGCAATGGAGGACCTCCAGATGCCCAGAGAGATCGTTTTTTTGGACATGAGTAAGGGAAATTGTGTGTACCACTGCTGCGGATACAGGGATTGTACTATAGCTGTAGCAATAGCAAGTACATTTCTATACTGCTACTCCCTAAGTAGTTTTCAATGTGTAAGCCAACTGCCCCGAGCAAGCTGGATACTCATTTTAGCAACCTTGGAAAGATGCAAGCCTGAGTCGGGATTGAGCCCTTTCGCTGATATTGAACTTGCAACCTTGCTGTTTGTGAGTGAGTGGTTGCAGTACAGGCATTTAACCACTGTGCCACTAGGGGTATGTACAAGTTAAGTTGAAGAAACTAAATCAATTCAGCCACACTAATGGCATACCTTCTGAATAGGATAAAAATCTACAACCCCCCAATTTGTTTACCATGGGCAAGGCAGTAAAAGAATCATTTCCTGTATTGCTATGTCCTCCCTTCAGTCCATCTCCCCTGATCCTGGCCTCGGAGGTAGAGAAGAACTGTTGGCCCTCATCCCCTTCCCCTTTTGTGTCATGTCTTTTTAGATTGTAAGCCTTAGGTCAGGGAACCATCCAATTAAAAAGATTGTATGTACAGCGCTGTGTAAATTTACAGCACTTTATAAATAAAGGTTAATAATAATAATAACATAGTAACAAATGTCTTAGCTGTCATGTTCCTTTTTGTGTTGAGACTCCCAACACACCTCTCAGGCTGAATTCAAACTGATGCAGAGCAACAGCCAGATGGCTTTGCTTAACCCAGGTCCTAAAATAAGCCTAAATAAATCTGGATTGTTTGGAGTCTAGTTTTCCAGTATGAACAAATTCTTACCATACTGACAATGCTAAAGACAGCACAAAAAGCACAGGATAAAGCAGAATTAGGTTTTGAGGCCAAGAATGATGTACCAGAGCTGATCAGGAGTTATGGATCAGGGTTGACACCCTTAAACACAAAGGCCACAATCTTGTATGGCCCAGAGTAGTTCAATTATGCCACAGCTGGCCATTCATTGACTGGACTGGGTCCACTGTCACTGCAGCCTCCCAGCCATTCCATGCCTGATGAGAGCAGTGGGAGACCAATGAAGAATCTGACTATGTCCCCATAGCCAAATATGAAATGATTATATCCTGGACCTCAGCTAAGGTCTGCTGGGTCCTCCAGAGGCCTCAACAGATAGTGTAATAATTTCATGTCTGATGAGGAGAAAGAAATCAATATTCTCTCTCCTCATCATTGCTTTGTACTTTAAAAAAAACCTCAACCCTGTCTGCAAAATTATTCTTGCTGCTTCCACTTGCCAGACTATATGGTTAGGAAAAGGAGCATCTGAAAAGGGTCAGACTAAAATTATATTCTCTATAGAACCACCATTAATCAGCATCTACATTGTTTTCTATACTCCTAATAGCAGTTGACAGACATCTTAAAGAACCACTATCACTATGCCTTCTCTTTGACATAGGTGGGATTTATTTATTTTTTAAGACAGTGATCTAATAGATCATTTGTTCCAGAACATTTAGCTGTATTCATAAGAGCTTAAGTAAAAATAGGAAAAATAAGAATGTAAACAGATCTTGTGCGTGAGTGTGACCCATTTTTCCCATTAGCTATGTCAACTGTACGCACAGGTTGCTAAAAGAGAAAGTTCACTACTCCTGGTGGATTCGGTCTTCATTTCTTCTCCTAGTCTCAAACTGCCAAGCTAAACCAAAAAGGGCATCTAAAACAAATTCACTAAATACAAACCAACTCTCTCCACGCCACTGGATAGCTGCCAACATTTGTTTGACCGTGATGTCAACAAGGACTCTAAAACCCATCCACTTGGTGCCATAGGCCAAATTCACTACAGGCCTTTGCAACACCACCCTCCAAAGAGATTGCATCCTCTAAAACTAAATGAACGTGCAATCTAAAAATTGTTATCCATCTGTTTGCCATACAGCAAAAATGCAGCCCTCTCCTTAATGTGTTATCCCTTTACTAGCATCCCAAGGCATATCTGCTAAGCCTTAGTGCCTAAAGAGGGATCCAAAGCACCCCCAGTGTATCAAAATTTGGTTTAATGTTCAGCAGCATCTTGGATTACAGCACTAGATGGACCTCTGGTATAAGAAACAATCTCCTTAGTAGGCATAAAATCAGCAACATGAAATACAAGTTATGAATCATAAATATGGTGCAGGAAGCATAGCAAAAGTTTCATATTAGCAAAGAATCCATCCAAAGGAACCAAGTGAAGCCCAAGGCCATCTGCTGCTTGTCCATTCCAGTTCTTGTCTCATATCTCCTGACCGATCACCAAACCCAGCAATTAGCTCAGGTCTGCTAACACCACAACAAGGCTAAAGCTAAAGTGAGGGAAGCCTGATTTGTGCCGGAATGAGAAACCAAGGGGAATCCCCTGCAAACCGCTCTGAGGCTGAAAAGGGAGAAAAGAGCTACAGAGACAGTCAGCAAATGTAAATAATACAACAGTCCCTGTGGTGTCCTAATTAAGAATGTTAGAACAAATCCACATTCAAGTCCCCAATGAGCCATAAAGCTCACCATGTGATGCTGGGATAGTCACTTAAATTAACCTCACAAGACTCTTGTGAGATGAAGTGGGAAGAAGTGTTGTGCAGTCTAGTAGTTCTCAAATGGTGGGACCAGACCCCCGGGGCACAAGAGTTTCTCTGTGGGAGAGTATGTGGATCCCTCCTCTTCTTCCAAAAAAATTTGTGTGTAAAATTTACATGCATTGAGTTAAATATTCAATTTACTTAAATAAAGTTGTTCTAATTTGAACAATGTTATTTCCTTATTAAATGTTAAAATATGAATATACATGGATGTGCAAATGAAAATGTGCACACGAAATAAACATAGTATTTTGTTTTGGCATCATGGATTGAGCATTGGACTATGACTCTGGAGACCAGGGCACGATTCCAGGCTTGGCCATGAAACCCACTGGGCAAGTCACATGCTCTCAATCTCAGGGGAAGTCAATGGCAAAACGACAAATCTGAACAAATCTTGCCAAGACAACCCCGTGGTAGCTTCACCTAAAGATTTCCCATACTTTGGGACACTGGTCAGAACACATACTACAGTAAAGAAATCAGAAGAAAACTAGGAATGGGAAGGGCAGCCATGAAAGATGTAGACAAGATCCTAAAGTCAGAATTGTCCAAACCATAGTATTCCCCTTCACCACATACAGATGTGAGCACTGGACAGTAAAGGAAGCAGACAGAAATGAATTCATTTGACATATGATGATGGAAAAGAGTGCTGAGGATACTGTGGACAGACAAAATCGACAAATAAACAGATCCTTAAACAGATTACAGTTGGTCCTCCATATCTGTGACTTTGACTTTTGTGGATTTGGTTATTTGCAGTTTTGATTGCTATGTTCTCTGTAGGAATCTCTAGGTTCTCCAGCATAACTCTGCTGGAAGTTGACCACAGAGTTGTGCTGGAGAACCTAGAAGTTCCTAGAGAAAACACTTCTCTAGACATTTGTAGGTCCTCCAGCATGATTCCATGATCTGCTCCTGGGAAATGTTGACCACAGAGTTGCACTGAAGGACCTGGAAATTCCTAGAGAGGTATATTCTTAGGTAAAAATATTTTTTTTTTTGTATTTGCGATTTTTCCACATTCACTCCTACCCCCAGTGAATGTGGAGGGACCACCGTATACCTGAAATCTCCCTGGAACCCAAGATGATGAAATGAAGGTGAGGCTGTTGTACTCTGGCCAGATCATGAGAAGGCATGACTCACCCAAAAAGACAATACAGTACAGTAATGATAGGAAAGGTAGAGGGTGGCAGAAAGAGAGGAAGACGACATACCAGACGGGTGGACTCAATCAGGACGGTCACGTTGCTGAACCAACAAGACCTGAGCAGAGCAGCGGAGGACAGGGGTGTCTTGGAGGTGTCTCATCCATAGGGCTGCCATGAGTCTGAGTCGATTCCAAGGTAGTTAACAAATAAGCCCACACGCCAGGTTCAGTTCAGTATTGGCAACCCCCTTCTGAAGAAACATGCTCAGCCACGGAAACTCCCTGGATGAATTTGAGACTTTTTATACAACGATGTAGTAAAATAGGGTAGGAGAGCCAACGTGGTGTAGTGGCTTGAGCATTAGGGGCTATGGCTCTGGAGACCAGGGTTCGATTCTCAACTTGGCCATGAAATTAACTAGGTGACTTTTAGGGAAGTCACACTTTCTCAGCCTCAGAGGACGACAACAGCAAAAAAGACCCTCCTTTGAAGAAGCTTGCCAAGAAAATCTTAGGGTTGCCGTAAGTCAGAAATGGCTTGAAGGCACACACACACACAAAGAAAAGAAGCAGCAACATCTGCCTTGGTCCAGACCTCAGAGGGAGAGAAGAACCACTGGGCTTTATCCCCTTCCCCACCACCATTTCTTCCTCCCTTTGTGCCGTGCCTTTTTAGATTGTAAGCCCAAGAGCAGGGAACTGCCTAATTGAAAATGATAATTGTAAGCTGCTCTGAGAGCCTTTAGGGCTGAAGGGCAGGTTATAAATACTCTAAAGAAATAAAAAAGCAAGAAGGAAACCGTATGAAATGAAAGAGGTCGGCAGCAGAGTCATTTCTGACTTACGGCCATATGGTTCCTTGGTACATTTCTCCAGAGGAGGTTGGCCACTGAGGCCGAGAGAGCGTGACTTGCCCATGGTCACCCAATGGGTCTCCATAGGTGAGTTGGGATTTGAACCCTGGTCTCCAGAGATGTAGCACCGCTTTTAACTCTTGGTCTGTCTCAGGGCTATGGAATTCTGGGAGTCCAACTCCCAGAATTCCATAGCCCTGAGACAGACCAAGAGTTAAAAGCGGTGCCAAATCGGGTTATTTCGCAGCCATGGTCCAAGGCCCAAACCGCTACACACACAAACCTCTAAGCCAGTGGTCCTCAAGCTGTTGCCCTTTTAAGAGAATTCTGGACTTCATCTCCCAGAAGCCTCAGCCACGTTGTCCAATAGCCTGGCATTCTGGGAGCTGTAGTCCAGAATCTCTTAAAAGGGCCACAGTTTGGGTTACCGGTGCTCTAGGCGTCCTCCTGGGCGGTTGGGACATTTAGTCACCCCGCATTTCCCCTTCACAGGCTGAGCCCCGGTCCCGCCCGCCCGCCCAGCCATTCCCAGCTCCCTCTCCTCAGAGGGACGAAAGGATACTGAAGACCGTCCTCTCCCAGGGCTCCAGCATGTAGAGCGCCGTGACCAAGAGGTACTGGTAGTACAGCCACGACATCCGCTTCCAGGCCGAGCCCAGCGCCATCTCCCGCTACTGCCACCAACGCCCTCAACCGGCAGGAAGAGACTGAAGCGAAACCGCTAACGCTAAGGCCGAGGGGGGTGATGACGCACCGCCTCTTCCCGATTGGCTAAGTTGCTTATGGCTCCGCCCCTCGGAAGGCCAGACCACGCCCCCTCCTCTTCAACCGACGCCAAGGAGGTGAAGGTGGAAGTGGCGAAGCTGGTGGTGAAGATGAGGCGTGGCCTCTTCACGGATTGGCTCCGGGCTGCCAGGTCACGCCCCCTCCCTTCAACGGGCGCCGATGACGTCACGCGCGGCCTTTTCCTTTTCGATCTCTTCAGGAGGAACTCCAAAATGTCCTCCATTTTGAGAGTGACTAAAAAGCATGAATTTATATTTAAAGAATGGGCTACATTTTTAGCTAAATCTTAACATTTTACCATTTTTAATAATAATAATGATGATGATGATGATGCTGATGTCTTGATTTTGTCCCCCGCCTCTCTGTCAAAAATACAATTTTTGACTGTGTTTTGTTCTTTTAACACGTAATTTATTTTGATACTGTAATAATTCAAGTCTGCTTTAATGTACTCTTTTTGTATAGTATATAATAATAATAATAATAATAATACAAGAGTTTTAGCTCTTATTTGCTAATGTCCTGCATTTTTCCATGATGATGTCCTACATTTTGTGGTGCCCTGTCCTCCTCTGCAGTCGTGGCATCTGTCATCCTGCGTTTTTAGGATTGTAAGGAATACCCAGAACGTGGTTTTGCCGCTTCCTTTCTCCGAAATACAGACTGCAGCACTTGACATTCTTGGGTGGTTTCCCATCCAAGGGCAAGCCAGGGCCGTCCCTGCTTAGCTTCCATGATCAGAATTGCAACATAGGCAACAAAACCTGGTTTATTGTCTAATGAAGCGCCTTTGTCAATCCTAACCTCATTCTTTACGTGTGCTTCATGTTGCTCAATTACTTTTGCAGGTTTCCATCAGGTGCAAAGGAGGAGGAGATCAAACACGGTGTGTCTGGCTAATGTGGGAGTAGCAGCCACTGGGATCGATGGTTAACGTATTCAATTTAAAAAATTACCAGTCTTTGTATAATGCTTTCTCTTTCTTAAGTCCATGACAAGCTTTTATAGAGTAGGTGAGTTTTTCTAGCAGCCAGGTTTTCCATATCCTCAACCACAAATTATCTATTTTTAGATTTCTTGCCTTCCAACTTTTGGCCAGTTCTATCCTGGGCTGTCAGTCTTCTATACTTCAGAAGACTGACAGCCCAGGATAGGCATCAGAAGGGCTGCCAGGCCCAGGAAAAGCCAGAGAAGTGAAGACAAGCAGCCACCCAAAGGGAAGGTACTTTTACCATAAATCAAAGGAGTCACAGACAGAATAGGCAAAGTGGTGAGGAAGCACAACCTGCAAATGGTTTACAAACTGATGAAGAAAATCCAGCAAATGCTTCGCTCAGCCAAGGACGAGAGAGACCCTCTCACAGCCGCAGGAGTTTACCACATACCATGCAGCTGAGGACAAGTCTACATAGGGACCACAAACGCAGTGTGCAAGCAAGAATCCAGGAACACGAGAGACATGGCAGACTGGGCCAGCCAGAAAAATCAGCAATAGCAGAACATGCCAAAAACCATCCTGGGCATAAAATACTGTTTGAAAACACTGAAATTCTGGACCATGCCAACCACTCCCATGTCAGGATGCACAGAGAAGCCACTGAAATCCACAAACATCTGGATAATTTCAACTGGAAAGAAGAAACCCTTAAAGTGAACAAAATTTGGCTACCAGTCCTGAAGAATAACAAAATAAGGACTCAGCAAATGCAAATGGGAAACCATTCAGAGTCAGGGGCTTTCCCAGCAGATAATGATCACCAATTAGCAAACATTAATCCTCTTTTGCATTAGCCTCCCAGCCTGAGTCCAGCCATCAGCACAGAACAATACACATGCAAATCACTCCTGCATTCCCAGGCTCACACAGTATATATACACCCAATTTTTCCAGGCAAAGCATTCTCTGAAGATGCCAGCCACAGATGCTGGCGAAACGTAAGGAAGAAACTCTTCTAGAACACGGCCACATGGCCCAAAAAACCCACAAAAAACTTCTATACTTTACTTGGCTTTACTTGGCTGTTGTTGTTAATGTAAAGAGGCAACAAGAGGAGGGCAGGGGAAAAATGTACTGCCTGTTGAGTAATCATTGATATTTGGTATAAAACTGTAAACCAGAAGTGCCTGACCTTCATGCAAACTACATGTGTATATATGAGGCCAGATCTCATACATCCTCTCCAACATCTTGGCACAACACTCCTGGTCATTCGAAACAAATATATCAAGTTTGTTGTTGTCCTCAAGTTGATCTCAACCCATGGAAACCCTGTGGATGAGACATCTCCAAGACTTTCTATCCTCCACTGCTCTACTTAATTCCTGCAAAGTCATACCTGCGACCACCTTATAGAATCAGAATCATAGAGTTTGAAGAGACTTCAAGGGCCATCCAGTCCAACCCCATTCTGCCATGCAGGAACTCTCAATCAAAGCATCCCCAACAGATGGCCATCAAACCTCTGTTTAAAGACCTCCAAAGAAGGAGACTCTACCACTTTCTATTGAGGGAGCTTGTTCCACTGTCAAACAGCCCTTACTGTCACGAGGTTCCTCCTAATGTTGAGGTGGGATCTCTTTTCCTGGAGCTTGCATCCATTGTTCCGCGTCCTGTTCTCTGGACCTTAATAGAGTCCATCCATCTAGCACACGGTATTCCTCTCTTTCTACTTCCCTCCACTTTCCCTAGCATCATTGTATTTACCAGTGAGTCGTGCCATCTCATTATGTGTCCGAAATACTACAGCCTTAGTTTTGTCATCTGGGCTTGATCTGCTGTAAGATCCACTTATTTGTCTTTGACTGTCCACTGTTTCCTCAGCACTCTTCTCTAACACCACATCTCAAATGAGTTGATTTTTTTTTTCTTAACTGTCCAGTTCTCAAATCCATACATGTTAACAGGGAACAGAATGGCTTGTATGATTCTAACTTTTGTGCTCAGTTGTATATCTTTGCATTTTAGGATCTTTTCTAGTTCTTGTATAGCTGCCCTCCACATTCTTAATCTTCTTCTGATTTCCTGACTGCAATCCCCATTCCTATCAATGTTTGATCCCAGGTATGAGAATTCTTTTACTGTTTCTGTTTCTTCATTGTCTAGGCTAAATTTATGTAGATTCTCCGTAGTCATCTAACTTAGGTTCTGGTGAGAAACATTCATAATTGAAGTGCCATAATATAAAAAGACCCCTTCTACAAAACCACTAGAAAGAGGTCTAGTGATGGAATAGGCAAGGAAAACATAACAGGCTTGGTTAACCCTCAGGTACAAATAAAACTTACAATGAGTGAATTGTTTGGTTTTCTAACTCCAGGCAGTGGGGTTAGAAAATAGTGTTTAGTTAGTGAAAGTTCATAACATGTACTTCTTGTATTTCCTGAACCTGACTGGGGCCAATCTGCTGACAACCAGAGTATCTCACTTCTGTTTCTTGACATCGTGTTCACTGAAAAATGGCATGGGACATTATTTGTCCAAAAGCTTTACACTAGCTGGAGCGGAAAGTGTTGCAATGACAAAAAGCACGTTTTTTTTTTTGGGGGGGGGGGGGGGGGTTTTTTTTTTTTCTCCTTTTTTTTGTCTGGGGAAAAAAACACAAAGAAAATTTGAAACTTGGAAGACATTGGCTGGGGCCTTACCTCAGGAGATATGCATATATCACATAGCTACATCTCCATAGCTACATTTTCCATTGCTATCTCCCAAAAACCCAGCTTACAAGCAATACGTATCACCATTTCCATGGTGTCAGAGAACAGGGGAAACAGCAATGAGCAGTCTTGCTGTCTTCCTGTAGCATAGCTGCATGTGCTGCAACAGATATCCACAGGGACCTCCAAAGATCCTTGGGAGATTCCTGAGGATGATTTCCTTGAAGTACATCCAGATACTCATAAAATGCTGGATGCATATCTGGTGATGTTTTTCAACTACACAGAAACGGCCATGTCGGGGGCACTGCACTCCTAAGGTGGGTTGGGAGGAATTTTGGTTGTTGTATGGTTGAAACAGAATTCTGACTTCTGAAACCACTAAAACAGTGAGATATGATGGCATAAATCTGACATATGTTAACAAGAAGTCAGCCGTTGTTTACAACTGCTTGAGTGACAAAGCCACAGAATGCCTACACTGTCAGTCTACGCACATGTATTCTGCAGCTTATACTAGGGGAGCTCAATGTCCTCTCCAAGATTTAAACCCTTGGATATCTATGGCTGATACATGAATCTTACCAGTTAAATTTGCAAACATATTTGTAAAGAGCTGTAAACTGAGTGGCTCTGTATTTCCAATGTTGAGCAGTTGGTATGCACATTCTGAGCACAACAGCAGTGAGAGCATTTATGAAAATGAGCCTTACATTTAGTAAACTGAATCACTTTATCCTTGTCTTCGTATCACTAACAAGCACTTTCAGATATCTGTTAATCTAAAACAGTGGCTTAATCAGTGTTAGATATTATTGATACAGCATTTTATATTGTCTTTGTTTTATCTTAAGTAGGGTGAACATGCTGGAGCTTGTAAGAGATTTCTACATCTATAATGTAGTAGTTTGGCCCATTGTTTTCTTTTGTCTAATTTTGAAACCATTATCTTCATCCCTTTCTACAATTAACAGATACATCTGTGATAAGCATTCTCACATCTTCTGTTCCTAAATTAATTACCCAAAAGCAGTTAGAGCAGAACTCGGAGGAGGACTGAGAAATGAAAGCACTTGATTATATTGTGGCCAAAGAGGGATCTAAATTGTACCTAATATGATCTAAAAATCTGGTATGTCATCACTTGTACACACCTATATTGTCTGATACAATTTGAGATTCCATGAGCTCATGAAACTGACACTGCAAATCAAATTTAATTAAAATGAGAAAAAGAAAGAAAATTGGGGCTAGTCTTTAAAGGGGAGAAAACTTAAATTATGACAGTATCACATGAACTATAATTGGCTAACACCTGCAAAACTTTACATGTCTTGATATTCCAGGACAGCACTGCAAACAGAACCGATGCACTTTTGCTCACTTGCATATTGGTGTACTAGGATATACACTGAGTCATTCTGCCACCTTTAAATTTATTGCATAATGTTATTATATGAAATTAGGTACTTTAAGTCCACCATAATATTTAGGGATAAAAAACTTAAGTAATTTCATTGGCTTATCTATCCACCTGAGTCCATATTTTGCAGTTTGGATATTAAGTCACACATGTTCCATTTTTTCCAGTGTATTCATATCCTGGTACATTTCTATTACATTAGCATTATGCTATATTGGTTTGAGCATTGGACTACTATTCTGGACACCAAGGTCCAGTTCACCGCTTGGCCACGTAAACCCACTGTATTGCCTTGGGTGAGTCACATACTCACTCCCAGAAATCCCCACAATAGGTTCACCTTAGGGTTGGGTATGTTGGAAGCAACTTGAAGGCACCACAATATTTTCATACATCGACAGGTGACTTGAATGTGTGAGTAAATGTACACACTTCCAAAATCTGATACAGATAGGCAAAATGCTGGGAAAGATGTGGGTGTTTATTAGCAATGTTTATTAGCAATATCATTCACATACAAGCTAATTTTAAATCTAGTTGAACAAGTTCCTGTACCTGCAATAAAGAGTAAATCATAACAGCAGGACTTTAATACAACCAAATTATTGTTATAGTTATTTGACTGCATTCATTCTGTGATCAAAAGGAATGTATTTTAGCATATTCAAATTTAACCTTTGTGTGTGGGGTATGTGTAGGGGAGCTCAGAAATCTTGACTTTAAAATACTAGAAAGTAAGATGAGATCAGGATTTTTATCTTATGTATTAATGCAATTCTTGTGCCATTCTGACATGAATATTTTACATATTAATGCATTCATTAAATGTGTTCTTTAAAGAAACAAGAAAGATAGCAAAGTCTTGTAAATTAGGCAAGTAGTCTGGAGCCTTGATGAGTTTCAAAAGATGGACCATATAGTCAGCCCTCTGTCTCCATGGATTCTTTCTCCATGGATTCAACCATACACAGCCTTTTTTTTTTTTTTTGGGGGGGGGGGGGGGAATTAACAATCCAAAAAGCAAACCTTGATTTTGCTTTTTTATATAAGGGAACACCATTTTACTACATCATTGTATATTATGGGACTTGAGCATCCACAGGGGGTCCTGGAACCAACCGCTAGTGGTTACCAAGAGCCCACTGCATATGGGCAGTCAAAAATTCAGCAGCTGTTCTCTTCATAAAATGATGGGAACTTAATCAGATTAAGGTATTTTGAAACATAAATAGGATACTTATTTGAATTGGTAGTTTCACTTTATTAGCTAATGTAAACCTGTATTTTGTTGCATATACACTGTAGAAAACAACTATCTTTGTTTTCCTACTTTCAGCCATAGCATAGTTATTCTGAAAACATTTTTGGTGAGTACAGGCTAAGAACCTCTAAGAATTCTGCATGTCCACTATTTTTCTGCATCAATCAATTCTCTGTAATGCATGGCACGTAATGACCAGAGGCCAGGGTTTATACACTCATATCCCTCACTGAACTTTAGAGGGCCACACCACTTAATTTCTTATTTATTTATTTATTTTACTGAGAATGCCTTCATGCACACTCTAGGGTATATGGAAGCAATTTTACCATGTTTCTGTTTGTTCCTAAGATCTTCTGGCCCAAGACAGTCCTTTTTCAGAAATAGGAGATGACTGAAAATTATTACCAGTGTTGAAATACTCCCCAGCCTAAAATACGGTGAAATCGTTCCTCATAATCTAGAGGATGTGGCAACATTTTGAATAAATTTATTTATTTATTTACCTTTATTTTACTGAGAATGCCTTCATACACACTCTAGGGTATATGGAAGCAGTTGGTGCTCTTAGACCTCTCAGCGGCTTTCGATACGATAGATCACGGCATCCTCCTGGACCGCTTGGGGGGATTCGGAGGTATCGGAGGCACTGCATTGCAGTGGTTCCGGTCCTACCTCTCAGGCAGGTCCCAGAGGGTGCTGCTCGGGGACAGTAGCTCCAGAAAGAGGGAGCTCCTTTGTGGAGTCCCTCAGGGAGCTATTTTGTCCCCAATGTTGTTTAACATCTATATGATGCCGCTGGGTGAGATCATACGGAGTTATGGTGCTGGGTGCTATCAGTACGCTGATGACACCCAAATCTATTTCTCCATGTCTCGTTCGTCGGCCTCGAATTCTAATGGCATCTCTTCTCTCAATGAATGTCTTCGGGCGGTAATGGGCTGGATGAGGAAAAACAGATTGAAGCTGAATCCAAACAAGACGGAGGTGCTCACGGTAGCGGCCCCGAAACCAAGAATTGGGTTGTAACCACCAGTCCTGGACGGGGTCACACTCTCCTCTAGTGACTGTGTTCGCAGTCTGGGGGTGCTCCATGACTCGTCGCTCCTGATGATAGATCAGGTGAATGCGACGGTCAGGAGCGCCTGTTATCAGCTTTGGCTGATACGCCAGCTGTGCCCTTTTCTGGAAGTAAGGGATCTCGAGACAGTTGTGCACGCGCTGGTAACCTCACGCCTTGACTTCTGTAATGCGCTCTACATGAGGCTACCCTTGTGCCTGGTTCGGAAACTACAGCTGGTTCAAAACATGGCAGCCAGGCTTGTGTCAGGAACATCCAGAAGCGACCATATTACTCCGGTTTTGAGGTCCCTCCACTGACTGCCTATTGGTTTCCGGGCCCAGTACAAGGTGTTGGTTATTACCTTTAAAGCCCTAAATGGCTTGGGTCCAAGCTATCTCAGAGACCGCCTCTTCCCATACAATCCTCCCCGCGCTCTCCGGTCCTTTGGGAGGAACTTGTTGCAGCCTCAAAAATCGAGGCTTATGGCGACCTCCCAGAGGGCTTTCTCTGTTGTCGCCCCCAGGCTCTGGAACGGCCTGCCGGATGAGATCCGTCAATTAACCTCTTTGGACAGCTTCAAAAAGGCTGTCAAGACAGATCTCTTCAGGCAGGCCTTCCCAGATTGAAATATCCCAGCCTCAGGATCTCAGGATTTCCCGCCTCCTCAGTAATGTCTCCAAAGCCCCCTTTTCTTTAGAACTGAAGTTGCAGTGGTTTATTGGTTGGTATTATTGTTTAATTTATTGTTATTTTAACTAGTTATTGTGGTTTTAAATTAGATATGTTGTTTAATAACTTTTTAAGGGGGGAGGGAAATAGATTGTTTTTATGCTGTATGTTATTTTAATGTTGTAAACCGCCCGGATTGGTTCACCACAGGGCGGTATATAAATAAAAATTTATTATATATATTATTTATTAAATGAAAAAATTCAAAATATAGGCTATTGGAAAAAAAAATCATATGTCATATGACAGATATTGGAACAATAAATCCAAACAACTATGTGGCATTTTATAAAGTTATTGATTTCTTTTCACTTACCAGAAGTGTGTTTAAATCACATCCTTGATACATAGTTTTTAGAACAGTTTCACGCATCTGACGTTTACTTAAAGTCTAAAGAGAGAAACCAAAAATATTTCTCTGTGGCTTGATTTTTGTTTGCTATATAGATATCAAGAAGGTGCTCTGGCAGACTATAGCAATTTTTTTATTTTAAATGATGAAGGAAAGTCTTAATATAAGATGTGTGCATCACAAGATACAAGTACACTGGGTTTTCAAAATAACAAAGAGGACAAAATCAAACACATGAGTCTTGAACAACTTAGTGATGCCACTGTCCAGCTTATGACAGCCAGCCACTATACACTATGAAATCTTGACATAAACTTGCTCTACCTTGAAGTATTTTAAATGCTACTTAATAGAAGAAAAGTTACATATAAACAACGATGTGGGGAAAAAACAATTATGAACAAAAAAACTGAAGTTCACTTTGTTTACTAATAGAGAGGCAAGGACAAAATTTTCACATCAGATTAGTTAAGTGACTTTCAACAAATGACACAAAAGGTAACTTAAAACAAATAGGACAACTTTCTGTTTTGGATCTTTAATACAAACGTAATGTTTTGTCTTAGCAATGGCTTGCTAGAACATTGAAAAAATGAAAGACTTCATCTTTATCTAAAACCGCCACCTCTGTTGAACATTCAGTACATTTTACTGGATGATATATCTCCTCCTCTTCCTGTTTTTCTGGGCCAGCAATGGATTCAGTGCTCTGTTTAATTTTCTTGTGCCCTCTCTTTGTCTTCTTGTTCAATGGACCTTTGTATTTCAAAATCTCTTCTTTGATAACAGTGCAATTCATCACAAACATTGCTCTGTACTGAGTTCTGTATGATTCATGCCTAAAAAAAGCAGGGGAAAAGAAATGCAATGATCTGTGGTTGACAAAGCACTTCAAAACTGGTAACAGTTCAAGTCATGCTTCCAGAAGATGAAGAAAACACAAAGAAGAGGCCTCTCTCAATTCCATAGCCAGGTGGAAAAAGCTGTACTGTAACATATTACAGACTAGTTGGCTTATTTGACTTGGCCTTTTGTTGGCTTGGTATTGTATCTGATAAAGTAAGCCAAGACCAATGAAAGATCATGCCACATTACAGGCTTTCTCTCTCTTATCTGGAATTCTAAAATCCAAAATATTCCAAAATCAAACTTTTTTCATGGGTGGCTAAGATAGTGACCTTTGCTTTCTGATGGTTCAGGATATACAAAATTATTAAATATATTCTGTATAAAATTCCCCAACCCCTTCCTGTACCCCTCTGACTCCTCCCCTTGATTTATTTTTTTCAGGAGAAAAACTGTCCCCAAATTCCACCTGGAATGGTATTTTCTGTCCACTTTTCCTGATCCCATCCCCCCCCCCAAAAAAAAACCCATCAAAATCAGTTGATGTCCAGAATTAATTGGCCAGAACTCAACCAAAGAACGAAAAAATGCTCCTCATGGGGTATAAAGCAAGTATAACTTTATAGGATTGCAATTCAGTGCTGCTCCATTGACCAGTGTGAGTCTATAAGTTACTGGCTGCCAGTCCATGGTAAGTTTCCAGCAAAGAAAGAAACAGTTGTTGTCAAATTGTGCCAAGCCCTGACACATAAAGGGAAAAACCCTGCTGGTCCCCCACATTACATAGCTTACAAAGTACTGCTTTACAGTACTGTTAATTGTTACGGAAGGAAAAAATCTGCCAATGAGCCTGCTTGCATATAGCTCAGCACTTTCTTCTGATCCTGCAGAACTGATCTCATTCTTCCCTCTCCTCATGAATGTCTTTTTTAAGTGCTGGTAATTAAATATTCTGTCCCTTTAAAAAAATGTATGTGAGCTGCTTTGACAGCTACTAATCATCTGAAAAGCAGGATCAAATACAGTACATAATAATTTATTTCCAAAGGGAGAAATCCTCTCTCCTTTTCCAATTCACTATTTGCAGCAGGAACTGAACAGAGCTTAGACAAGTTATTTTCTTTTACTACATGCTGACTGGGTGATTCTAGTAGCTCAAAAAAGTAACATCCTCAAATTCTGAACTGATAAGCTTTCTTCCCAGTCTTACACACACAGTGATAAAATTGCTTCTTTTACTGTATGACTAATGCCCTGATTCATGAAGTAGAAATCTATGAAAAACAAAATGAATTCAAATTATAGTGTGACTATGTGAATAAGCACCGGCTTCTATCATCTGTCAGTACCAAACACTTAATGGAGATTGCTTAATGCTCACATAATTACCTCTGACAATCAAGGCACAATGTCGTCATGCAAGCTGGACAGTTCAAGACAGCATCACTGTTGGGAATGGCAGGAGGTCTGACTTGCTGATGTTGTGTACTTCTTATATTGTGATACCTACAAAAGGTAGAAGACAGGTCAGGGAAAGCTGGATAGACATTTTTACTGAAATGTTTGTGTGTACACAAAATGAGCAACATAAGCATGATAGCCATGATCATGGCACAATCTCATTCATAAGCATCCAATTAAAAGGCTGTTTTAACACACCAAGATTAAAAGCCTGCCATTATTTTCCCCACATCATACTGTACTTGCAACCAGGAGTTTAACAAACATTCCACTTTCTTTTGTTTTAGCCATATTTCTTTTATTTCAGCATATATTATAAAACTGACACACATGGACACAGTGGTACAATGAAGCCACAGTGTGGGAACTACTTCCTCCAAGAACCTGGAAGCTCAAGTTTCACCAGAGGTAACTTGCAGTTGCAGTTAAGGCTAGTTTGCCAGCTGCATCCATTTCTAGAGACATCACATATGACCACAGTGACACATGCCTTAGATTCATAGAGCTGGAAGGGGCCACAAGGGCCATCTAGTCCAGTTAGGACTACTGTAACATGTTCTACACAGCATTGCCTTAGAACAGTTTTCAGAAATGTCAACTGGTCCAAACAGCCGCAGACAGACTGTTAACTGGGACCTACAGGAAGCATGCAATGTCTTTGTTGCAATAACTCAATTTGCTGCCAGTCTGTTTCCAGGCACAATCCAAAACATTGGTTATGACCAATAAAATTGGTTATGACCAATGGCTCAGGTCCAAAAAGACCATATACTCCCATTTGATCCTGCCTGTGTTTTGAGATCTTCTGGGGAGTGCCTTCTCTCTTCTCCCTCCATTTTCACAGATAGTACATCTCTCCAAATCACAGGAGATGGCATTCTCAGTGGCTGTACCCCAGACCCTGGAATTCCCTTCCTAAAGAGACTAGGCTGACACCCTTTTTGTTGTCCTTCCACAGGCAGATGAACACTTTTTTGTTACAGCAGGCTTATGAGGGCTGATTGTTCAGGTGGAAAGGGCTTTTCATAATGTGTTATACTGTGTGGACTTAAGGCATGGGCAGACACAGATCTATACCGTATTGTATGCTGCCCCGAGATCCTATGATAAAGGATGGGAAAGTGTTCTAGTAAATAATAATATAGTAAAATCAGAGAGATGTATAGTTCTATCATAATTTGATCTAGAACAGATTAATAGAACCAAGATCAAAGATGAATGAAGGCTGAGGCATTAGGTTAGGGTAACAAATAGCAAAATATAGGAAGCACAAAATGGGATGTTCCCTTGATGTGCAGTGACATAATGCTGTGAAAATAACAGAAGGTTCTACCATATGGTCACAAAAGCCTCATTAGACCATTAGTAAACAAGCATGACTGTGAACTTAAAAAGCATGTTACAACTAGAGCACAAGGCATCCCTTTCCAAGGCACACCCTGACTGTAGCCATGAGCCTACTGTAGTGACAAGAAATTTAAGCAACTTATACAGTTCGCCCTTTGTAGCCACAGGGGATCAGTTCTGGACCCTCCCCCCCACAGCTAAAGAAAACCACAGGACCTCAAGTCCCACTGATTTCAATGACAGGCACAACATGCACACATTAACGCCCCACTGTATACCAGTTCAGGCTATGCCCACAATTCAAAATTACTCAGCCTTCTTACCCTCTCCTCTTCCTGTCAACCCATTCCTGGTCTCTATTGTCTTCTTCGGGATCATAGAACAGCTCATCATTAGTTGGAATACGACGCTGTTGGTGTTTCTTTTTCTTCCTGGCATCTGGCGTAGCTGTCAAATTTATACATATGCAGTCAAAACAGGTACTCCGAAGAACAGAAGCTCTTGTAGAAAGAACTGCAAACCCTTAAAATATGAAGGTTCCTTTTCACCTCTCCAGGTATCCCTCCAAAAATGTTCAAGTGATTCATAAGAAGAATGAATGCAGCCTAAGCTATACAAATGCTAATTCATCATGCTTCTCAAGAAGCATAGCATTACTCATAAACCATAGCTGTAGCTGCAGAGCATGTTATGAATAATAATTCTTGATTCCGTATGACACTTTTTCACAATCCTGAGAGGGAACCAGCTGTTAGAGACCTGTATGAAGTCTCAGAATTTAAACCACAGTTTAAGACCAAATTTATCTTTAAGTCCATGAAAGTTACTAGTCCATTACAATTCAAAGATATAGCAGTGTTGGTCTGGCAAATCAGTATGCAAAGGAATCTTATAGCAAGAAAGAAGTCGGTAGCATGAGCTTTGGTAGATTTGAGCCTATTTCCTCAGTTGCTGTTATTTGCCTTCAAGTCATTTCCAATTTATGGTGACCCTATGACAGATTTTCTTGGCATGACTTATTCAGAGGGGATTTGCCATTGCCTTCCTCTGTGTCTGGCCCAGTGGCTGAGCAGGAATTCAAAACCTGATCTTCTAGAGTCTCCTAGTTCAAAACTAAACCACTACACCACATTGGCACTCACCACACTAAGGGGAATGGCCTATCTAATCAAATGACACTGATCAGTTTCAAAAATACTGTGAAGTATTAGCCGATCAGATCTAGAGTTGTACTTCTCATATGTCCTTCTCTAAATAGTATACACTTCCACCACCATACTTTCTCAACTAGCTCCTCTGATACATCATTTCTCATGACGCTGTAGGCTGGGATGGGCAACTTCAGCAGGTCTAGGGAGCAAATTTCACTCCCTCTAGGACCCAATGTAGGCTATACCCCCTAAAAATGGTTTTAGACATTTTTTTTAAAAAAACTAGAAGTGACCAAAAGTTCATTTCCTTTTCCTTTTTTTTTTTTAATAACCCCGTAAAGCACATTGTAACATGGTTTGCTTTAAAGAAAAAGCTAGCTTACATGTAAGGTTGAAAGGTTTATTCATATTCTAGGTTAATAACCAAGTATTAAGATTTTTCTAGAATTATGAAAATGTTTAGTCATCTGAGTCACAAGGGCAGCTATCTTCACCCTAAACAGCATTTTTACAAATTGAATCAGCTTACCAGCAGAAAGACTACCTTTATTTATGCAAAATATTTATTTACAAGGGAGTGATTAAATCAGAATATAACATTTTATTCCTATATCTTAGGCCCAGAACAGATGAGCCAAAATAAGTGGCTTCTGGCCACTTTGGGGCATGGCGTTTATATGACATACGCCTACCAAAGTGGCTTGCAGCCACTCTAGCAAAAAGGAGCCAGGACAATCCAGCTCCTGATGACCCACTTTGGGAGCAGGCTGTGTGGTCGTCACAGTTCTGGCCTGTTTTGTGGCCAGAGCAATCTCAAGCCACTCCTTCCTGTTCATCTTCTCCAGGCCTTAGTAAAGAGGGAGAGGGAGTTCACCAGGCAGGTCCAGCTCCATCCTAGCCTGGAAGAAGGAAGAGCCCTCCCTCCAATCCATCTGCCTTGGTCCAGGTCTCAGAGGGAGAGAAGAACCACTGGACCTCATCCCTTTTCCCTGCACCATTCCCTTCTCCTTTTGTTTCGTGTCTTTTAGATTGTAAGCCTGAGGGCAGGGAACTGTCTGATTAAAAATAATAATTGTATGCCGCCCTGAGAGCCATTAGGGCTGAAGGGTGGGATATAAATACCTAAATAAATAAATAAAAAGTAAATAAAATAAACACTCCAAATGAATATAATTTAAGATTCAGCTCACTCATGGTTATATTTCTGTGGAAAACACATTATATCAATATTTCTGGTTGTAAATTTTTAAGTAGGGAAAAGGAGCAATATCAGAATCATTGCTAGTTATTTACCTACTTTGTCTTCATCCTCCGAATCAGAATCAAAATAGATGTCATCATAGTACTTTGTAGTAGAAGTTCCAGACTGGCCAGCGCTTGCAGTACCATCTGTTCCAAAATATGTCAGTCATGCAACAGAAGTAGAGATCTAAACAGTTTCTCAGACATATGTTATCTAAAACTACTGCAATACTCTGTAGTTATTTCCATGTTGTGATCCTCTTTTGACTCGGCTGAATTATTTTGTTCCTGGTATGATTCAAAACGAGCTCAGCATAGTTGCTCGGCTTACCAAGAACTCTGTGAGAAAAGGTAGGGAGGTGTGCATCTGCAGTCTGCCTAAAGGAAAGCCCCCCTGCCATACTGCAGTCCTACAAAAGTATTTTAGCCTAGTGTTGCCAGACCACTTTACTTAGGAGTTAGCAATTTTAATTCTCTCCTTCCTACAAGCTGAGTTTCCTTTATCCTAAATGCTTGGGGCCAGTGTGTTTTGGATTTTTTCAGATTTTTTAATATTTGCATATACACATTAAGATATCTTGAAGACGGACCCAAATCTAAACATGAAATTCATTTGTTTTGGATACAACTTAAACACATAGCCTGTAGGTAAATTGATACATAATATTTTTAATAATTTGGTGCAGGAAACAAAGTTTGTGTACCCTCAACCAAAAGCAAATGTGTCACTATCTCAGCCAACCATGTGAACAATTTTGGAGGATTCTGGATTTTGAAATTCTTGATAAGGGAGACTCAGACCTGTATATCACAGCTCAGTGCCCAAGCCAACACATCACACTGATTCCCACTCTACCATATTAAATGTTTCTAATCCTCAGTCAAAATGAAAGAAGCCCCATAATATTCTAGAGATTTAATCATTCCATATACCTGTAGTTTCTATAAAATTTCTCAGTACCAATAATGTTCAAGTGCTAAGCACATTACTGCAAATAAGGTGAACAAATCTGTTTGGCCAGGACTAGCCAATATCCAGATGTTGCTGGACTGCAACTCCCAGCAGCCTCTAACAATGGCTACACTGAATTTCAACCTAAGAAAACCTGCAACTGCCCATCCCATATTAGATTATGACCCAATAGCAATTCTCAGGTTTTTCCCCTGAAATGTCCAAGCTGGGAGGAGGGTACCTCCTATCTGAAACCAGGAGAGAAAAAAAGCAAAGTACACTACTTAACCCAAATATAATACAACCGACTCTCTGTTTTTGCAGGGATCCGTTCCAGATTCCCCCCCCCCAAAAAAACGGAGTTTTGCATATATTCAAGCCCCATTGGCTCGAATATAGGTGCGCAGCTGCAGGAGCATGCACGCCTCAGGAGCACACCCTATTATTTCCCCCTCCGTTGGTCCCTCACACAAAAGCAAGGGATGCGGGTTCAAAACCTGAAAGAACGGAGGGAGGACTGTAATACAGATATAAAAAGAATGATACTAAGTAACCGCTGCTGTATTTTGATTTGGTGTGTAAATATTTCTAGCTATTAACTAGAAAGAGCCTGCACCCATAATAATTCTGAATAGCAATTGGAGGCCCATGTAACCTCTTAGGATCAGTCTATTAACCACCTCAGACATGCTTACTATAGGAAATGTCAAAATGGACTTCTAGTTTCACAAATCAGTACTGCCTGTATGGAACCCTTTTGTTGCTTTAAAAACATAGTTTTAAACATAGCAGTGTGAATAAAATTATAGATAGACAGTAGTAAACATATCACCTATATGATCTCTGAATTTATTGTATGAAAGCATCTGTGTTAAGGAACAAACTAGTTTGCAAATTCTCATGTAAGAAAGATATGAATGAAAGAAGATTCAAAATGTCATTGCTCATTAATTATTGTCTGTAAATCTAATGATGGAAAAGAAGAATTAAATGAACACATACAATGCTTTCAAGGCACTGGTCAGCAAACTGTTTTGCTGAACAGTTATACTTTCCTCCCATAATATCACTACTGTAGCTTTTCAGTCTCTTCACATCCCAAACTATTTCATATGGTGCAGGATTTTGCCCAGGAGTCTCAAGGTGTTGCTTTCTGCATAAGATCTTGAAAGAAATAATTTTTTGAAATGGAGGAAGCAGCACAATATTTGCATAGTCCTGCAAAATGTTCAGAGAGAGAGAGTTGCCAGTGACTGAACAAATATTTCCTGCCAATCTGATAGTTACCAGTAAGTTGTGACTTCCACTTGCCCTCCATGTTCTTCATGGTGCAGGCTAGTTCAGCTTCCATTTCCTTTTGGAATTCATCATCACTAGAAGATTCACTTTCTCCAGTGAGACACTCCCGGATAAGTTTACGCTTCTGTTCAGGGGTGCCATGTAACAGCACATCCACTTCATCTTCAGAGCTAAAAGATAGTGAAATATTAAAGACAGTTATTCCAGAATGCATGTAGTACCCCTATCATTGGCAAAACAAGAACATTTAAAGTTTCAGAACTTAGAAGCAGATACTAAGAATGTCCTCTTTAAAGAAATTCTCTCCTAAGAAGATTAGGCAGGCTTTCTCCCTACTGTCCTTCTCACAGCAAGCATGGACTGGGTGCTGGTATTGTCTTTCACTACTGTGTTTATAATTTACTTGTATTTGTTTTTATATTATATTTTTAGTCAAAATTTTGTTTTAATTGACTTTTTGTGGAAAGGTAGGACATAAATCAAATAATAGTAAAAAGTACCTTTTACCTTTAATTTAAAAAACACTACAGAATAGAATGCAATGTAAATAAAAAGGCACAATATAACACAATGCAATTGCACAATGCAAAGAATCCAGCAGCCAGAGTAAAACAAGAAGACCAAAACTGTAGGGACACGGATGGAACAGAAAAAACTGAGATGTGAGGAGCAGTTAGAAGAAAAAAATGTATAGTGATAAAGGAGGATAAGCAATCAACTAAAAAAAGACTGAATGACCATGGCTCGCAGAGCTTGGAAAAGTTACTTTCTGGACTACAATTCACAGAATCCTCCAGCCAGCATTAGCCATTTTACCTGAGAGATTCTTGGATGTATATTTGAAAAAAGTAACATTTCAAAATTGTACCCCATTAATAATGTGCATATAGTTCAATTTCATTAGCTCTTTGTAATAGTGGCTTCAATGCTTCTTAACTTAGGCTAATTAAAAAAAAACAGAGGCATATTTAAGAATTTGATCAGCCACTTTCCGCACAATGCTTCATACAATATTTTTCTCACATAGATTAAATAACAATTAGGTGGTTCTGGCATTTGCAGAGAGAAGAAATACAAGCAAATGGTTTGTCTATTAGACTCAAAAGCCACAATCCACCAGAGACTTAAACTCTTAAACCTTTTGATTGTTAGGAAAGTAAAGGCAGCTACGATGCCTCATTTTTTCAGTCGTCTGTTGAAAATACACTAGCCATTTTTAGTTTAGATGAATTCTGCCAAGTAGGACTGACTATACAGGGCTATCTCCGCAAAACTTTTTCTAAAGGTCTTTTGAAAAAGGGCCTAAAGACAAAGTGGTCCTGGGAATAAGATTATACTGAATAGCTCTTCTGAAGACTTATATTGAGATGGCCCTGATGTGGTCCAGAACATGGTATACAATCCCACAATCTTCTTCCTGTTGCCTCAGATGCATACTTTACAGCTTGATAGCTAGTATGGGGCTACAATGGCAAGTCCACTAGTTTCGTGGCCTAAATGTAAGTTGGTTGGTTATCCTGTTCAGTAGGAGGCCACTGGACAAATATAAATGTGCGCACTATGTACACAACCAGGGTGGTGTAGTGGTTTGAGTGTTGGACTATGACTCTTAAGACCAGGGTTCAAACCCCCGATCAAGCATAAAAACCCACTGGGTGACCTTGGCCAAGTCACACTCTCTCAGCCTCAGAGAATGGCAAATGGCAAGCCCCCTCTGAAAAAATTGCCACTAAAACTTTATGATAGGTTTGCCTTTGTTGCTGTTGTGTCTCTCCAAGTCATTTCTGACTTTTGAAGACCCTAAGGCCGGGGTCCTCAAACTCCAGCCCTCCAGATGTTTTGGACTTCATCTCCCAGAAGCCTCAGCCAATCACCACACACATGCAAATTTCCTTCCTACCTCATAATGCCCTCCCTGACAGCTTGGCCAATGATCTGGGATTCTAGGAACTGAAGTCCAAAACATCTGGAGGGCCAGAGTTTGAGGACCCCTGCCCTAAGGCAAACCTGTCATTCGGAAGATCTGTTCAGAGGAAGTTTGCCATTGCCTTCCCACTGAGGCTGAGAGAGTGTGACTTGCCCAAGGTCACCCAGTGGGTTTAATGGCCAAGCTGGGAATTGAACCCTGGTCTCCGGAGTTGTAGCCCAACACTGAAACTACTATGCCACACCTTTGGTAAAAATAACTTGGAGGCACACAACAACAACACATTAATACAGACCAAGTCTGACAGGTTCATGAATAACCCTATAGGCAGACGCACGCAGCATTGCTCATTTAATTGCACACAATGCTCATGGCAGATTTATTCATATCCTCCCAGAACATTACAGTACAAAGCAAGGGAGGGGGCCATTCTTCTTCCGTTTCACAAGATAAACGCACAGACTAATATCTGAACAAAAGGAGGGCATGCAGACAAACAAAAACAACCCCCCCTAAAAAAAAACCCAAGTGCCATCTTCTTCTCTTTCCTCCTAGCCTCTGATTTCAAAGGCATGGTCAAAATTAAGCCATACAGGCAAGGCTCCACACTCTGTTACTATTGTGTTGTTGTTGTTGTTGTTGCTGTGTATCTTCAAGTTATTTCTGGCTTATGGCGACCCGGAAGTGAAGCTATCCTGGGGTTGTTGTTCTTGGCAAGCCTTGTTCAGAGGAGGTTGGCCATTGCCATCCTCCAAGGCTGAGAGAGTGTGACTTGCCCAAGGTCACCCAGGGGGTTTTCACAGCTGAGAGGGGATTCGAACCCTGGCTCCAGAGTCAGAGTCCAGCCCTCAAACCACTGCGCCTGGCTGGCTCCAGCAGCACTGTCTATTAATATACATTACACACACACACACACAATTATATTGTCACACTCTCTCAGCCTCAAATGGAAGAATAGGGTCTCTAATGACAGGGTCAAGAAAACCATAGCATAGGGTCAAATTAGGGTGGCCATAACTGAAACGACTTGAAGACACACAACAACAACAACAACAGCGCTATATAAATAAAGCATAACCCCCCTCCAGAGACCTGCTGAGGGCGGGCTCCTCGTCGCTGGGCTCCTCAACCACATAAGGGTCATCCTCCTCCTGGAGGCGGCTCATGGCCTCCCCTTTTCACCTCCTAAACAACCAGACCACTTCCGCCTGTGCTACCGGAAATGCTCCTCCTTCGCTTCCGGTTCCGCCAAGAGTTGGTCCTTCTGCTAATAAGCCCCCCTTACAGAGCAAGGCTTAGTTATTATTCCCCATTGAGCAGTGTTTGCACAGAAGGACCTGCGCCTCAAAACAGGCGCCTCTCTCAGTTACAGTGACACCCCAAACCCACCTCCCTCTCCATCAAATGCATTGGCTGCTGCTTCTTCACACTAGGCTTCCATACTGCCCTCTTATAGCGCTTCTGTCCCACTTTTAACTACTCTGACTGCCTCCTGTTGCATTCTGGGATTTTTTAAATTGATTTACTTTTCAATTTATCATTGGAAAAAAAGAAAAAGAATGTTTTACGCTAAGAAACGGAAAGATCAACGGATGGATCCCGAAAGTAGATGAATATAGGAATTGCACAAATGGACAAAATTAACACTGCTGCACCTGAGGAATAAGGCACTGCCAACTTATGAAAATGAATGGGGGGAAATAGCTAATCTGTGGGAAACAAAGAAGAAGTAACAACAAAAGTAATGCCAAAGTAAAATAAAGATGCAGAATGGTTGTTTAAATGTGTAAAGAAACCCAAAACCAGTTGATCTCTATACAGTGGGCCCTTAGTTATCTGCTGGGGTTTGATTCCAGGACTCCCTGTGGATGCCAAAATCTGTGGATGCCCAAGTCCCATTAAATACAATGTTGTCCCTTATATAAAATAACAAAGTCAAGGTTGGCTTTTTGGCCATGGATGGTTGAATCCATGGATTAAAAAAAAATCTGTCCATACAGAGGGCTGACTGTAATCTGTTACAAACAAACAAAAATCCATCAATGATACCTTTACTGGCCAACCGAAAGGCACAATATACTTGTTGCAAGCTTTTGAAGCTCTATGGGCTCCTTCATCAGGCAAGATGTTACAAACCAAACAGGAGAAGGAAACAAAAACCCAATCTCTCAGAGTGTAGAAGAGTCTCCTTCCTTAGAGGTTTTTAAGCAGAGGCTTGATGGCCATCTGTTGGGGGTGCTTTGATTGTGAGTTCCTGCATGGCAGAATGGGGTTGGACTGGATGGCCCTTGCGGTCCCTTCCAACTCTCGGAGTCTATGATTCTGTTAGTCAGATGCCTGCATGTTGTTTCAGTCCTTTGTAAAGATGTTCTGCTGGGGAGGATGTCTTCTGCAGGCAGGCTCCTCCTCCTTCTGGCCATGCAGCAATAAGGAGCTTTCAAAGTCCAGGATATTTAAAGTCAATTTGCATCTCAACAGGGACCTCACTTTTCCAATCCAATGTGTCTCCATTCCAGTGAGGTCACAAGCCTCTTTGTAGGCAGAGAACAATGGGTTCCCCAAGAAGTCTCCATGTTTCCCATCAGGAATGTTTGGGTGGTGTAGAGGTAAAACATGCAAATTCAGTCCAAATTTAGGAAGAAAAAATGGTTTTATCTTGGTTGAAACAACATTTAGGCATCTGACTAACATCTCTAATGGCTTTTTTCTCCTGTTTGGTTTGTAACATCTTGCCTGATGAAGAAGCCCATGGAGCTTCGAAGGCTTGCAACAAGTTTATTGTGCATTTCTGTTGGTCAATAAAGGTATCACTGCATCACCGATTGGGTTTTTTCTTCGTATTTGTTAAATGGCCAACAAGGCTACCCCTGCATGTAATCTGGTACAATCTATTGTGGTGATTGCTTGGGAGAGGTTGTTTCATCTGCTGTTTCATCATTTTAACTGAGTTTGTTAGGGACTACATACAATGCATAGCCTCTCCCACTGTGATATGTACAGTACTTGAATTCAGTGGTGGTTGCCAATAGGCTACTGATATGTGGAGTTCAGAAATTCAAACTCCTGGCCAAGTGGGAGATCTAGAGAATAGCTGACCTCATCCATTGCACCACAACCTTGATGCAATGCTTCTTTCTCCTCTTTTATTCTACCCATGGTTGTCATTTCTTACCATCTTTATCATCCAGAATGAGAATTAATTTGCTTAGTGTAGCTTTTCCTACTACTGATACAATGATGTAGAACTTAGCAGTTCTCCAGTTTTTTTAAATATACAGTAGATTTCAAAGTCTAGGCTTGGAAATCCACCAAAAATGGGACATATTAGTCTTAGAAATATTTTAAGGCTTTTTTTCCCCAAGAGACTATACAAAGAATGTAAAGCACAATACATGAATATGTATAACCAATATAAAATATTTTTAAGTGTTAATGCTTGTTCATTGCATTAAGTTTTCACAAATATCTGCTCAAAAGGACTCCAGTATCATTTACAGACAATAGAAGCATATGAAAAATAGCCAGAAAGGGTTTGGTGTTCTGAGTAAATTTCAGGGAAACTGGTAACATTTAACTGGACTGTTGGGCATCCTGGGGTAGATGAAAAGGAAATGTCTTAAAAACTCCATTATGCAAGTGGAAGAGAGTCTGCCTATTTGTTAGCATCACAGGTGCGAGGTCTTCAAAAAACCACTCTAGTTTCCTTTCCAGGAAAGATCTCCATATGTATAAAAACATTTTTCAGATACAGTATTCTGCTTGCCTCCTGCCTAGTCAACATTCAAGAGTTCTGTTACCTGATCATTCCAATATCTACTCTTAAACCGTCAATTCACATTTTGATTAACCAGTAAATTTGTTGATCAGAAATTTCTGCAGATTCTAAAGTATCAACAGTTTATATGCAACATACAGTGGTGCCTCGGGTTACGAAATTAATTCGTTCCGCGGCCGCTTTCGTAACCTGAAAAGCCTTCGTAAGCCGAATTGCCATAGGCGCTAATGGGGAAAAGCCGCGATTCCGTGCGAAAAAGCCGAAAAAAGCACCAAAAGTTTTTTCGTAACCCGAAAAAACATTCGTAACCCGGAACAATGATTCCCTATGGGATTTTTTCGTATCCCGAAAATTTCGTAACCTGGGTATTTCGTATCCCGAGGTACCACTGTACAAGTGTTAAACATTAAATGTAAAATTCTATAACTGTATCCATGCATTGTCCTTTACATTCTTTGCATAGCCTCTAGATGCGAATATCTACAGGCTGAAATCCATCAGGCTTTTTAGCCTATATGGGGGAAGTTTTTTTCCTAGGCTTGGAAATGCCACTCACAACCTCTAAAGATTTCATTGTTTCACACACAGACTTCTTTTAAAGTTGATGTCAAAGTGTGTTGGAAGTATATTTCTACAAAGCAGGAGCCATGTAAAAAAGGGGTGAAAAAGGGGTTCAGAGAAATTATGTAAGGTTGCTTTCAGTAGCCCTTATTCTCGTAAGGCAGAAATCCTCCCTTTATAGTAGGACGAATAAAGGAATCAAAAACACAGGATGTATGTGGAGGGTAGGGGACTGTCCCATTGTAAGGGCTGAAGTCCACTGGCATAGTGTTGGGTGTAGCACATGACCTAAGTACATACAATGGGTTATGTATTTCATTATTTATGAAAACACAGAACTGAGTATAAAGTGAGAACAATTACAAATTCACCAGCTTTAAAAATTACAAGACAATGATAACAATGCTACAGTATTTTAGGAAAAGGTCACTGATTTCACAGTTTATTTTACAATAATCGAGATTAGTCTACAAGTTAAGGCAAACATTCTAATGCATTTGCTTTTCTTTTGAAATCCTATTATTATAAAGATTACATAAAGTTTGCTCCAAAATTTATAGGAAATGTTTGTAATTTGAAAAAAAAGTTAATGCTTGATAACATTATGTGGAATAACCAATGCAATCATTTATAGCAACAATATTCAAACACCTAGTGGCAATATTTAATCAATTTGAAATGATTTGTTTCAAATCAATTTCAGAAATTACAAAGGTAGTAAAATAAAAATGACAGCAATATATAATACTAGCCTCAAACAAGAACATAATTCTATTGGCTACTTTCACACACAAAAGAGAGAGGACCAAGAATGTTTGGTTTTCTGAACAGTAAGAGCATACAGTGATTAAATTAATGTGTGACTATTTATGTATAACAACAAATATGCTGTTGCTTCATATAATCTGGAATTACTCTGGTGGGCTTATGCTTTTTTTAAAGAAAAAAAGAGGAGCTTGTTTTATGTGTCCTTTCTCAACCATATCCCAGCATGTTGTAAATGCTAATTCAGAGTTATAAAGTAAACTCCAGTAGAAGGCAGCCCTTGTTAATGGGAAGATAGAATCTGGTTTATGTATCTCCATTTAACACCGCCAGACAGCTCTGCAACAGCTGCAAATTACCCTGTTGTGGCAAAAAGAACAAGCAGAAGTTAGTACGTTGGTTAGTCTTTTGCAGTACAAAATCTAGAATATTAAATTAATATGCAAATCAGTGTATCTTAAATAGCTGGATTACATTTTTATGGAAGTACTCATTAGTTCTTTACAAGGTTTCACAAAAAGCAATAAAGTGTTGCATATATTCTGACCTTGTATTAAATTCTTCCACAAGCAGGCACCAAAATGTTCAAGAGAGGTAGAGACAGATGCAAGGTTATCTCAGGAAAGCAGCTTGTAATCACTTGTATTTTGAATCTTCAGTGCATTTAGCAGCTGCTGCAGCAAAACCCTCTGCAGATATGTGTTCCAGCAACCTGGCTGGAATCCACTATTTGAATACCCATATCCATACCCACGCCCACAAATATGTCTGTATGGAGAAGGAGACGACTGACTCAAACTATCTTCATTCAAAGCTTTTTTGGAAATAAGAATATCCTGTATACACGTTATATAGGACACATAAACAAGTCAAAACAACAAATACTCTTTGCTCCCAAGGAAGGCCACTGAACACTCTTGAAACGAGTATGTATTTTCAAGCTCCAACCTGCGAAATCATTCTCCTTTTATTTCTTTGGGTGGGTGGGGGTTCTGCTTCTAGCTACCATGTATCTGAACCAAACCACACTAGCAAGCACCAAAAACCCAACTGACACATCATGGTTCAACCTAAGCATGCTTATTTTGCCATTGTGATACACCTGATCTAGTCTCCTTTTGGAGGCTAACCAGGGCTGGGCCTGGTTAGTACATAAATGGGAGACTACCAGGTAATGCCAGGGACCTCCAAAACAGCACTAGGAAAAAATTGTTCCCACACTTTGGACAGCCCCTGTCAGCCAAAGTTGACAATAATGGGCTAGCTGGACCAATGGTCTGAATCAGTATGTCTCATTTTCCAAGTAACTGTTTCCACTGACTATGGCCACCTCTCTGAGATGTAATTTGGGAGCATTGTCCTACAGTGGCTCCTCTAGTTCCTGGAGGGCACATTCACTTAGGACCCTGACCATTGGTCTGTGGTGTCCATTAGGGTTCCGTTTTGTCTCCCATATTGTTTAACATGTATGTGAAACTGCTGGAAAAGGTTGTCTGGAGTGTTGAGGTTCAATATCATTTGTATGCTAATGATGTTCTACTCTCTCTCTCCTCTCCATATACTCCAAGGAAGCTGCTTACTGTATATACTAAACCAGTGTTTGCTCTCAGTAATGAATTGAAGAAGAGTAAGTAAACTGAAGTTAAACTCTTGGCAAAACAAAGGTGCTCTTGATCAGTCACTAGGCAGATCAGCTTGTACTGGATGAGGTTACACTTCTCCTGAAACATCAGGTTTGCAACTTGGGAATGTACTCCTGGATGAACTTGAAGCACCTGGTTTTAGGAGTACGCTTGCACAATTCAAGCTAGTGCATCAGCTGTGCCTGTTTCTGAAGATATCAGTTCTGCTCATGGTAATATATTCTATATGGATTACTGTAACACACTTTATATGGGGCTGCCTTTTCAAACTTTTCAGAAACGTAAGCAGGTCCAAAATACTGCAGCTAGACTGATGACCAGGGATTTACAGGAAACATATAACTTGCTTCTTGAAACAAGCTTCATTGGCAATTGCTCATTTCTGGGCGCAGTTAAATCCAAAGTGCTGGTTATGACCTATAAAGCCCTGGAGAGCTTAGGTGTACATTATCTAAAAGACTGTATCTCCCCATATAAACCTGCCCAGGTCTTATGATCTTCAATCTGTATCATTTAGGTTCAGGATATATGAATGGCTGTATCTTCCTTTATGAGTTCATTAGAGGTCTAAGATTGTCTGAAGAGTCCCTTCTCTCTTTCCCACCATCTCAAGGTCTTTTGGTAGGTAAAAGGGAAAGGGTCTTCTCAGTGGCTACTCCCAGACTTTAGGACTCCCTCCCTATAGTTATCAAGATGGCCCCATACATGATCTCCTTCCCTCAGCAAATCAATGAAGATAGAGTGTATGTATCCTGACAAATTTAACACTTTCTCTGCCCTGAAGAAGGCATTCCTAGTTCTTATGCCTAGAAAAAGACGTGCAATGAAGAAGACAGCATGTAAGTTCCTCCATAAAAGGAGGTATTATAAATGCAGATTTATTTTGGGGGGGGGAGGAGGAATTTCCATCATATTTCACCACTGGCTATGCTGGCTGGGGTACATGGAAACTGCATTCTAAAATATAGAATCCAGTATGTTCCACGCTCTTGCACTAAACCATATTTTGCTATTCTGAGCTTCTATACTACAAAGTAGACAAGCAGTAAGGAAAAATATTATCCCACCTTAGCATGCTTCAGTTCCAATTCTGCCAGTTCTACTAGATTCTTCCGGAATGCAGCAACTCTTCTAGTTTTAAAGTCTATAAGTTCTGCAGAAGAAAACATTGGTACTCCATTTATAAAATGCTGATGTTAAGACAATTTGAGGTCCGAATTCATACAACCCAATGTTACATTCAAAGCTGCATGCTGATTTAAGGATGCAATTTCCTGAGGTGTCAAATTCAACAAGTTTTACCTTTCAACCATGTAGTTTGTCTAATTAGTTACTATAATCTTCCCCTCCAGCTGATTTATACTACACTCCCATCAAGACCATTCTGGGTAGAGATGATTGGTTTGCAATGCAAAATATCCAGAATGCACCAGATGAGGGAAGGCACCAGGGTGCAGAGTTTTTCAGATGGGAACAGTTTTTTCTACCTCTTATACATAATAAAGAACCAATTTAATTGGCTCAAACCTTTCTCAGTTACAACTGCTCACCAGCCTTCAATCAGGATAGGAAGTTGAAGTCAGCCTTTCAAATGAGATATACTAGACTGATTTCAGTTGCATTTTAAGATCTTTCATTCTGCTGACAACACCAGTGTAATACCTTACAAGAATGACCTATAGATTCACTGAGAGCTGACTCACATATGTATCAATTTTTTTACAGAAGCATTTTCATATGGGAACAATCAGAATGTACTGAACAATTATCTATAGGGTTTTCTGTGCACCAATGTGTATTTTTAAAAGGATTTATTTTTTATGAAAGAAAAACAACATTTATTCTAATCCCTTTATATTTGAAAGGACAGAAAGCTGCATAATTTAAACCCTTTGATTTTTCAAGTGTCAAGACTGTTCAAATACCTTGTTTTGCTGACTCAGATATTTTTTCAAATTTCTGACAACAAATCTGCTGAGTAGTTTCTGCTTGCAGCACATCTTTGTTCTTTGCTCTTGCTTTGTCCAGTGCCTTGTTAGCATTTTCATAATCTACTAATGACCTTGATCTTCTATACAAGAGGTCCTAGAAAAAGTAATAGAAGTGTTATTTCTAGCATTTTTATTCTTGTTTTAATAAGATTAAAGTTGGTTTTTTAATAAACTCAAAGAAGCTTTTTTCATGCAAGTTCTTCTTTCTAACATGAAACTGACAGGCTACTTTGCTGAGAAAGAACTGAAACAGAAAACAAGCAATTGCTAAAGTATGACTAATCCAACTGTTCCTTTTTCAAAATGGAACAATCCTAGCATGAAATTAATTCTAATTAAACAAGGGGATATTTTTTTGCTCCATCTTTTAGCAGCTACACCCTAAACATTCCCTGAGACCAATGGACCCTATGGAGTGGGGGTTTGCATATAGAAGGGCTAAAGTGGGAGGAGGGCACTATTTCTACATGTCTATGGCACAGGGATTTTTGGAGCTCCAACCTTTTTAAAAAAAATGTTTTTGTGGTATTACAAATGAGAAAGTATTGCTGCATCTCCCTCCCTCCCTCCCTCACACACACACACACTGCCAAAGGCAAAAGTTATTCACAGTATTATCTCCTTTTTAGGGGCTAAATCCAATGTTAATCCATTTGAAGAAGACCCATTAAAATCGACAGGACTTTAGCTGAGACTAGCAAATCCCAAACATTTCAATGGGTCTGCTATAGGTAAAAGATAGAACTTTGCTCTGGATCACTAGACTATGAAATAATTTATTACTCAACTCTTCATCTTCACAAAATTTCAAAAACACTAACTTATTACGGAATCAAGCAATATTTCACATTATGTTACTGCTTGGTAATTATCTGATAACAGAAATACTTTTTAAAAATGATTCTTCTAATTCAGTAATTTTCTCTGAATGTCCTCCATAATGTCCTTTCTTAAAACCAAAAGAAAAATATACATTTACCTTTGCAGCTTGTGATTCTCTTAGATAATATTTTAGAAGATCTGAAAGCTTAAGGTCCTCATCAGCAGACACACGTGCTTCTATTTTCTAAACCAGGAAAAAAAAGCATTTCAGAAGCAAAACTCTGGGAAAAATAACCAGAAGATTATATTTAGAGTGCTTCAGTCACCATGTGTAGTCATTTTTATTTGAATATCAAAATACAGAATGCATGAAAATATATAAAACCCACGGTGTCATTGTACAGCTGACTTTATGCTGCAATGAACCAGAGACAACCTGGAAAGAATCCAGAATATGCAAGAAATCAGGAAAGAGTTGTCAAATGGTACATAGGATTTTTATGCTTAACACTATTCATACTGTAATCTCATCATATCACTCTGGGATCCCAACATAGACTTTGTTGGAAATCAGCACACAACAAGATGAAGACATCAAAGTTCAACTGTACATTACTGTACATTTAATGTAAATACAAAGTAGAGATATATATTAATGGCAGGAGCCAGCCTGAGTTCAGTTTGGGTCCCACTGAAGTCAATAGGATAAGATAGCCATAATTGAAGTCTTACTAATTTCAGTGTGATTAAAATTAAATTTCCTGTAAATTTATCTGGTCCAGACCAATATTTTACAATCCTGCATGACAACCACTACTGGTGCCACACTTCCCAACATTTCCTACCCCAAAAATACTTCCATTTGTTTAAGGTGTACCATCTCTCACATGAATTGGTTGTTTGATCAAAGGCAGTACATTGTCCTTGAATAAAATGCACAATCAGAACTATACTAAGGTCAAACATACAAAAATGCAAAACTATTTGGAAGCAACTTTTTTTTCTCAAAGTACTTAAATACATTCCAAACACATTCCAAACATATTGTTGTATGTTTTTAATATGCTGTACGCCACTTTGATTGTTTTCACAAAAAGCGGGATATAAATAAAGTTTTATTATGAACTGCCATTATATACCAGAAGACACTACAAATCTATCTACATATCTGATACCAAAAATTAAAACCAAATACAGTGGGTCCTTAGTATCCACTAGGGTTTAGTTCCAGACTCCCCTGTGGATATCAAAATACGTGGATGCTCAAGTCCCATTATATACAATGGATATTAAAATTGTGTCCTTTTTATAAGATGAAAAATCAAGGTTTGCTTTTTGGAATTTATATATTTTTTGGATTTGTTTCAAGCCGTGGATCCTTGAATCCATAGGTAAAGAATCTGTGGACACAGAGGGATGACTATAACTGTACCTAAAAACTGAACGTAATCTCATTTCCCATAATACATACCCTTGTTTTGTCAAACAACTCTGATACTTTCAGGAAAAATCTGTAACGGAAAACATTTTTTATTTTATATCTGTGTTCCAGAAATCATTTCCATTTTGATTTTACAGCTTCATACAAATGGGTTTTTGAAAATGTGAGTAATTAGCAAACTAATTACTTATATATACCCTGCTTCCTGAGTAAAGATCAGTCTATTCAGAATGCTTACAAATTTACAATTTACTTCTTTAGCGTGCTTAAATTCTTTCCTGTGAGGAATATGAAGATGTATAGTGATCTCTCCCATCTCCCCATATTATTCTTACAATGCTACTGTAAAATAGATTAAGTTGATATTGACTGGCCTACTATCACCAAGTGAACATTATGATTGAATGGGCATCTGCCCTAAATCTCTCTAATCCCATTGAACACTAAACCCACCACTAATTTTCTGACAGTAATTACTATGCTACACCAACTCTAGACTGCATTTTAAAAAACAGAATTTTATCAAGAGGCTACAGCAACAACTTTCAAATGTATTAGCTAAGATGTAAATATTGTCATGTTAGAGTTTCAAACTTTCAAGTTGTATGTAATCTTCAAGACAAGGGGGCACTACAAGATCCCTTTGCATAGTAGAAAATTTATCAAGATATTGGCTTTCAATTGCTTTGGCCTAGTATTTTGAAGAAAAGCATGAGAGAAATAAAAACTGCTAAAATTCATTTCCATCAAGATAGGCTGTAGCTTCTGCCCTATTAGCTGCCCAACCCATTTCAGGTTTACTATAGGCAAATCTAATAAGTGAGGGTTAAACATCACTTCAGAAAATAAAGACTATGGGAACAGTATTTTAAAAAGATTTCACTCTGGCAAATTTGCTAGATTTGCATTAGTTACTTTTCACATCTTAGTGGTTTTACTACTAAGTGTTTTGCTGCTGTGACTTACTGTAAATGGAAAAATAAACAGAACAGAAGGCTTACATGTCTAAACTGTGAGGTCAAACAGCAAAACAGCAAGTCTCCTTTAGATGCAAGACCAAACAAACAACAAAAAAATCACCCAGCAATTTGGTTTGCAATATACAGGGATCTTGATGCAGACTATTTTCATTTTGAGTTATTGGAGAAACAGGGCTAAACAGAAATTACCACATGCTATTTCCTAGATAAAGGGTGGAGATAATAAACTGCCTTATATTGCTAGCAGCCCAATAAATAATGCATTATTAATCTTGTTCTGTTTGCAGGCAAACTTTGATTTAAGCAGGCAGGATGGAAATGCCTACTTGCTTCCTCCTGGGAAGTCTATCTGATGCAAGTCTGAAGAAAGCACAGAGCTAGGCAAAGCTTCCTCCACAAGCAAGGAAAATTTGTTCTCAGTAGGAAGGACAAAGATAGAAAACACTTTTAGAAGAAGCAAGAGCACTGTGAAAATAGACTGAAATCTTAGAGATTACCAAAAAGCCTATAACTAGGTTTGACCACTTTGCAGATATCCAAGATGGCAATCCAAAGAGACCCGGAGAGAAACAAGCATCATAAAATATAGTACAACTGGTCTTTTATTATTCAGTTGAAGGCCAGAGATAGACACCTATCACAAGCAAGACCTAAGTAAAATGCATCAACATTATAGCAATTAAATATTAAAAGGGGGCACTAACTGGGAAACAGAAACTTAAAAGACATGATATACAATTATGCTATTGCCAAGAAAGTGCACTGCCAGAATGATGTTCTAAACCGAAATTCCAAAACTTTCTTCATCATTATCATTATCCTTGGGTAATTTAGCCCAGATTCCCAATTTGGTTGT
>NC_056522.1:334409544-334614011 GCF_019175285.1 Sceloporus undulatus
ATTACCCTTGTTTTCAACTATATGGAAACAGTGAGGTTGCTGTCAATGCAGTAAATCCAAACAACTTTTCATAGTAAGTGCATACTGATCATGTTCAATTATTTTCAATTGTCTAATGCATCATGCCTACTTTAAGGGACATTAATATATATTCTTTGAAAGAAAATGTAAACACATTTTGTATCACTCCATGTGGTATAGCTTCTCTATTCAGATAATAATATTTCACTTTCATTTCCTGAAGAAGTCAACAAGACAACACCTTGCATTAATTCCTTGTTCTATTAACAAATGTATTAATATTCCAGACCTTCATTAAGGAAAAAGAAAGTAGGATTAGAAGGGAGATTTTTTTTTTAAAAAAATTGTTTTAAGGAAATCAAGCATCACTGATATTATCTAGAAACAACATACAAAATCTTGTGTTCTAATTTCTTCATGTTACATAATCTTAAAAAACTTACTTGCATATATCAGTGGAGTCCTGTGTTCCCAATGCGTACAATGAAGAACCAATTCTATTGCAATCATCAGCAACATCTGGAAAAGAAAAGGCACATAAAATTCAAGTTATTCTATTGAGCCAAAAGAAGTTTCCAAGACATGCAATACACAAAGGGCACTATAAAAAAAAATATTTTACATTAGTTGTAGGACCCATGGCAGCAAATCATCAATACAGAGAACTAATTTAAGTTCTATTCTGTAGATAGCCCCTGTTAGGAAGTACATAGGTTTAGGTGTGAGATGAGCATAGTATCTTGGTTTGAGTACTGGACTAGGACTCTGGGAGGTCAGGGGTCAAACTCCCCCACTCAGCCACAGAAATCCTCTAGGTGACCTTGGACAAGTCACCCTCTTTCAGTTCTTAGACTCAAGGAAGGCAATGGCAAATCTCCTTTGAACAAATCTTGCCAAGAAAACACTGTGACAATGTTGCCTTAGGGCCACCATTCAAGTCAGAAATGACTTGAAGGCACACAACAACAAATATTTATTTGTAATGTGCACCACAGGTCACCTAGAAGATTTGGAGGCAAGTGCACATTTTGGGTGGTTGACAATTCCATCCTTAGTCTGCCTCTTAACTGGTAAGATCTGGGAAAAAAAGGTTCAAACAATTTCTGTTTAAGACTGGGGAACTCAGCAATGAGGGTGCAGAAAAACCAGGAAGCAAGAGAGTTCTGTCCTTGACCTTTAACTCCTCATCTTAATCCTCCTGAATTTATAGGTATCTGTTACCCTTGCCCAGAACTGTAGTTTTTGGGTGTATGTTGTTATTTTTTTTAATGCCATCCAAAATTGCCTTTCCATAGAGAAAAACAAACTTACTTTTGTGGGATCTTGTCATCTTATCAGATTTCATAGAAGAATCCTTGACACGATTGTGGTATTCTACTAGGAATGTTCTTTCATGTTCAAAGAAGTCATCTACATCCTGCAAGGCAGCAGACAGTTGTAGAAAAAAAATACTACATTTTTCAGAAATGGAATTATTTCTTGACTCTTCATTAAGGACAAACTACAAATTGATCCTAATGGATAAGCAAGAAGTCAGAAGAAAAAACAGCATGTGGTCTTAGGAGTAGCTATGTCAAATGCACCCCAGGCCTTAAAAGGATAGATGGCAACAAATTGCAACAAGACAAATTTTTTTGAATATTTCTATGCTTCCCTTTGGTTTAACTGCAATTCCCAGAGTAACAATTCTAAAAATGGTATTTAAAAATTCAGTAAAAAAATGGCAGAATAAACTTCAGGTAAAGCAATTAAAAACCAACAGCAAGCAATTCAAATCATTGTATTACAATCAGCTTGCATAGGTAATGTATGGTGAAAAAATAAAAAGGGTCTTCATTTGGCACCTGAGAGAGTATCAAATCCAACATTTGGGAGAGTCTCCTCAGGTAAAGGCATTTTACATAAGGGACACCAGAAAGTTCTGCTTTCCAAAGGATGGCAGATACAGCAGACTCCTTTATTACTGAGCATGTAGAACTAGTAGCCAATTAGATTTTTAAATACCTGCCAGGCTCCATATTAACAGCAACTATATCAGAATATGAACACTTTTATCCACAGTAATCAACAAAAAAAATCATTTCTTTCTCATCCAAAACTTTCCTATCTCTCTTCTTCTTCCTGCCCCAAAATCTCAGATTATAAAGCCTTTGGATTAAGAACAGATTCCCTCTATAGCTCTGCCAGGTGCTGATGACATAAAGAGCACCGGCACTAGCTTTGTAGTCTTTTCTTTGCCAGTTTAAATTTTTTTTCTTTCAAGTATTTCAAGTTTCTTCGACACAGTAGAAAAAACAATCTATGTTTTATGATTGTATAATTGATTTTATTTGTCCAGAATCCTGTTGGTCTACTACTAGCATAAACCTGTTACACTATTAGTTACTTGTTCCACATTTGCACTGTGGTAGTGAGGGAATGCAGGGAAAGTTACCATTTTCATTGAGAACAAAAGGCTACTAGTGTAAAGTCGAAGGCTTTCATGGCCGGCATCCATAGTTTTTTGTGGGTTTTTCGGGCTATGTGGCCATGTTCCAGAAAAGCTTCTGGTGAAATGTCAGGAAGAAACTTTTCTGGAACACAGCCACATAGCCCGAAAAACCCACAAAAAACTACAAAAGGCTACTAGCTTTGAGCGACCTATTTCTCTCATTCCTGGCTTCTGCGTGGGTCCTTAGAGCCATGGAGTTCTGAAAAGCTGGTTTAAAAAATTACTGCTCCTATGGCACATGCAATTTTCCAAGACAGACCTTCCAGAATACTATGGTTCCAAAGACCCACCCGGAAGCAATGGAGAAATAGGTTGCTCAATACCATTATGTGGCTAAAAAAATGTGAGTCACACTGAAAATGGAGATATTCTGCAAATTACTCTTGGAGTATCTGTAAAAAATATCTCAACTTTTTGGTGTTATCCTGCCACAGTTTCCATGACTGATCAGTCGACCACTCGCAAACGAGATAGGCTTAAGTAGACTTAAAATGACTAATCACCTTCACTCCTGAAACAATGACACCATCTGCAGACTTAACCATGTTTTTAAAGAAGTCTTCAAGCTTTTCTTTTTTATTTTTCCCACGGACACTCAACTGAAACACAGAAACAAAGCAAATTATGTCACTTTTGAAAAGATAAGTACTATCTGATTGTCAGAAAAAAATCAGAAATTGCAATAGAAAACTGCCTGCAAAAACAGTTTCATTTCTGCCTATTTGTGATTGTCATTTTCACTTGCTCCAACATCGAGTTGTCATAGCTCAGTTCGAAACATACTGCAGAAATAATCCAGTTTGAGACCGCTTTAACTGCCCTGGCTCAATGCTAAGAAATTCTGCAAACTGTAGTTTCATGAAACGTTTAGCCTTCTCTGTCAGAGTTCTGGCACCACAATAAACTACAATGCACAAGCTTCAATTTAATACATATAGCCATTATGACTATTAGTTATTTTTCAATTCCCTCTTTAAAACCATTACCACACCTTGAGTCAGTGTGTCCCATAATTTAATTAAGGGCCTATACAGACTGGGAGAAAGAGGCGGACAGCGGCCACCCCTTTCTCCCCTGGATCGTTGCTGCGGCACACGCCCTGCACGGCAACCATCCACTCCAAAAAGAAGACACGAAACGCAGCTCTTTTCTCGCTGTTGCCAAGGCACCATAAGTACCCTGGAGTGGCGCTGTGACGTCCCTCGTGTGCCACGTTATCGTCACAGCGTAGTGTAAATGGCGGCGCACCAAGAAGGCATGAACATGCAGATGCTCCGCTCTCCCAAGCCCTACTTTTGGCCCCAGACCAGTGCAAAGCACCGATCTGTACTGGGCCTATGTTTGTTTGAAGTAGTTCTGAGGTGTATCTGCACTATGCAGTTACAGTATATCAGTTTCACAGCTCCACCCAAAAGACACCCTGAGATGTGCTTTGCTGAGATACTTAGAATTCTCTATTAGGATGTTCTAGTGTCCCCGAGACTATAAATCCCAAGATTCCTTAGGATAGATCCATGAAAATTAAACTGGTATGAAACTGATATAAACGTTAAGTGCAGCTACATCTCTGGATCTACTACCAATCGGGAACTCCACTACATAATCTAGTATTATGAAAGGAAGTGGTAATGGGCAGTGGCCTCACTAGGGTTGGTGTTACCCAGTGTCTTAAATCATGGTGTCATCCCCACCCCACACATACACTGACCTCCTCCTACTGAGAGAATGCCAGGATATAATTAAAAATTATCTACAATTTATACCCAAAGATACATAGTAGGAAGAAGATTACATATGACACTTTAAGGAACAGCACACATCCAATTTTTTAAAAATCAAGAATGTATCGTGCTTTGGTGGGTCTACACAAACTACATTCATTTCAGTACTCACATCCTGATTATACTCCAGGAAGACATGGAAATTTAAATCCTTTCTCAAAATGGGATGAGCTGCTACACGACACAGGAAGACTTCATGCATGGCTACTGTCTTCTTGAAGATTGCCAAATACTCACTACAGGGGAAAAAAGCAAGGTTATTTTATCTCGCAAATAACATTTCTCCATGAAGAATACATTTCATTTAGAAAACTGCAACAGAAGATCAAAATCAGTTTAATGAAGTATGCTTCAACACCACTACAAAAACAATACAATATAGATTAAATCTGTTGTTAATTGTCTAAGTCCAATTGCCAACTCCAACTAAATGAGAACCATGGGATTTATGTAAGCATTGTCCTATTAGTCAGCAACTAGACTGTGGCCAAAATGTTAACTTTCTCTTAAAGGCAAACTATGTAAGACAGACTATGTAAAAAGCAAGTCAATTCTGAAGTTTGTTCTGTTCAATGACAATTTAAGATTTCTTTTTGTCTGAAAATTTTTGGAAGCCTTTAGAAATTTTAAAATAGAATGAAATTTTGTAGCGAAGCAGACTGGTAACCTCTGGCCACTCCAGAGCCAGCCACTGCCACTGCCCTAAATGGCCCACTGGCAAGGAGCACTTTTTCAGGCAGCCACAGTGCAGCTTCTGGCTGCTCCAGGAGCGTGTATCATTTGCACGCCCTACTCCTGAACTGGCTGGAAGCCGCTCTTTCCTGGCCATTAGCCCTGGGCCGAGACCAGGCCAGGATCCAGCAGACCTGACATAAATCCAATAGATCCTGCCCAATTCCAGGTCAAAGGGGCCATAACATAAGTCCAAATGACCTGTCATTTGCCATGAAATTTTGTGGAAACCACATGCAAATCCAGGCAGAACAGACAGCCTCATGTGCCCCTTATCTTACTTCAGCATTGCTGTTAGTGAGAAGACCCTCATCAGTGTATCTGACAAAGAAACAGGGGTCTTGTCACTAACAGCAATGGCAGTGTAAGATAAGGAGTGCAGAGTGGTAGCGGCTCCTTTGCACAGGGGCAAGCAGGAGTGTAAATACCTGCCCCTCCCTGCATCACCAAGCAGTAAGCATCCAACCAGTTTTAAAAGGAAGACAGTGTTTCAAAAATCTCGACTGACACCCATGCTAGCATAGCACAGGCTTGGCCCATGTTATCCTGCCCTGTCTGCTCAGTGGTTGGTCTTGGGGTAATTCAGTATCTCTCATCCTAATAATCTATTACTTCAACTGACAGTTTCAAACTCTATAGCAAATTCACTAGGTTCCCCATGTGTTTCAACGTAATTTGATTATCACATTGATTTTAACAATTAGTACAATTATTAGTGATTATCTTCTCCACTTCAAATGTCCCAGCATTTTGATCATTAATGTGTACAATTTTCCTTTTAATAATTCAGGAAATATTTCACAGAAACTATTGTGAAATTATTAGGAAGTACTGGAAAAGCTGATAGGACAGAAACAATGAAAACATGCACATACGCTTCTAGTTCTTGCTTCATCTTGGTGAACTCTTCCTTAGTCATTGATCCTTCTCCTTCACCAAGCTTCTGCAATTTTTCTCTTGAAGCATCAAAATCAGGCCTTGGTGGTGCTGGTGGAATCTGACAAGTGAATCAATCAGAAAATAGTCTTGAGTCTTTGTGAAAATAAAAAAGGATACTGTAAGCTGCTTAAGCACATAGACACCATCTCTTCTTTCCATGCTACTCAATTTATTTTAAAAGAGTCTGCTGCACCCACTGCTCTAGCAGCTGATTTTAAATTATAACCATCCCTTGATACTGTATTCCTAATAATTCCTAAAATCACAATATCACATCCTCAAAAGCATGATATAATAAGAATTTCAAATAGGAATAATTCTTGGCTGTTGCAATTAAGAGCAACCAACTGAACTTCAAGAAGTCCCAACTACTTACTCAGATTAATCACAATACAAAGTAATTAGTCATATCTTTACACATAGCCTGAAGCTAGTTAACTATTTGTAGTAACCAAGAATTATTTTGCTATAGAGAACAAAGACCATGAAATGCATACTAACTTCAAGAAAATTAGGCACCAAGGTACAGGAGATGAAGTGATATGAAGACATTGTCTGATATTTCAGTTAAAGAAAACACAACTGTGATGTTAAAAAAATGTAAATATTCTCATGTTGACCAGTTGATGGATCTTATTTGGAAGCCCCAGTAATGCCTTTTTTAATCACTTAATTAGAAGACAACACTGATTACAACCTTGAAATATCTTCCATTGGAAGCTCATCTAAATTATGTTATGGATTCCTTCACCTCAGATTACTCACCATTTCCTCATAAAGACTACATTTTCTTTTGTTTTTAAGGCAATTAGTAACATATTATGTTAAAAGCCATACCGTCCTGAAGCCTTTCTGTGATAATCCAGTTTTCTAGTTCTCAGACAGAATGTCTCATAAACCAGTGCTTCTTAAGCCATCTATGTAGGGTACCAGCAGGGTTCTTTCCTAAATGTGCCAGGGAGTTCCTGACAGTAAGGGCTGTTCAACAGTGGAACACACTCCCTCGGAGTGTAGTGGAGTCTCCTTCCCTGGAGGTATTTAAACAGAGGCTGGATGGCCATCTGTCGGGGATGCTTTGATTGAGAGTTCCTACATAGCAGGGGGTTGGACTGGATGGCCCTTGTGGTCTCTTCCAACTCTACGATTCTATGATTCTATGTCTCGTACTATATTTTTACCCATTGGCTACAACTATTTCTTTCTTTCTTTTTCTTTCTTTCCTGGAAACTTGCCAGGGAGCAGCTATTCATGAACCTGCATCAGTCCCTGGACCAGCAACTTTGAGTATCATTATCACAACTGACTTAAAGTAGAATAAGCTTTCAATAGAAAGGACACACTGCTTGCCTGTACTGTAATAGCCTCAGGAGCACTCAGTTTGTGGTGTAACTGACACCTGACGAACACTGGAGTCCAAAATGGGTGTCCTCCCTCTCAACCTCTGTCAGTCCATAAACCTTGAGGCAGGAGGCCCTGCCTGGGTGAAAATTACCCTTATAAAAGCGACCAGATGGCAGCCTGGCAAGGAGGGGGTAGGTCGTACCTACTGCCCCTGCGTCGTGACTGAAGCCGGTTATGCCTCCAAGTCCCCTGGCCCTAAACGGACTGAGCGGAGAAATTGGACATCTTCAGCAATGCAGAGGGTAAACCCCTTCCCTGGCTATGCCCCATTATCTCCCTCCAGATGCAGCACATCGACCTGCTGTGCTCCCAGTCCCAGTGCAGGCTGCGAAGAGGGTGGGGTAACCCTCCACTGTCATCCTGGCCTCCTCTCCCAACATTGGTCCCACAGATCAAGGGAGCCCAGTTTCCATACTAGCAACTGGTAAGGCAGGAAAGGAGAGGTGATGGTTCGAGGCCAAGGAAAAAACTCTGCAGGTAAAACGAACAGCAACTCTTCACAAGACGAAGAAATACGGCTGACTCTAAAAAGGGCATCCTACTAGGACCATAGGCAGGAAAAAGACTCACTTTCAAGGGGTACCAAGCCCTCCCACAGGGGAGCCAGGCCAAGAGAAAGTTAAGAGGTGATATGATAGCCTTGTTTAAATATTTGAAGGGATGTCATATTGAGGAGGGAGCAAGCTTGTTTTCTGCTGCTCCAGAGAATAGGACCCGGAACAATGGACACAAGCTACAGGAAAAGAGATTCCACCTCAATATTAGGAGGAACTTCCTGAGAGTAAGGGCTGTTCAACAGTAGAACACACTCCCTCGGAGTGTAGTAGAGTCTCCTTCCCTAGAGGTCTTTAAACAGAGGCTTGATGGCCATCTGTCGGAGATGCTTTGATTGAGATTTCCTGCATGGCAGGGGATTGGACTGGACAGCCCTTGTGGTCTCTTCTAACTCTACAATTCTATGATTCTAACACACAGTAGTAGACTAAGGAAGTTAACCCAGTAGTTCCCAAACTTTGATCCTCCAGGTGTTTTGGACTTCAGTTCCTAGAAGTCCCAGTTGGCTTGGCCAATTGGGAGGAATTCTGGAAGCTGGAGGCCAAAACGTCTGGAAGACCAAAGATAGGGAACCACTGAGTTAACTTATTAATGAAGGGCACACATCATGTCAGCATGGAGAGTACTGCTCAAAGGCTGCATCAGCCTGAGCCCTGGTGTCCAACCTGTAGCACCTGACAAATGTAAACAGCAGAAACTACACTGGCCTACTGTAGAGTTCTGGCACAGAAATTTCACTCAGGAATGCAGAAGAGTTGCTGCTTTTTCCTGAAGCAGAGGAAGATGGAAACCAATCAACAGTAAACATCAATTATTTTGTGCATGCCCCAATGTGGACCATAATAGCATATAACAACTCTGGTAAAAAGGTGAAAAGAAGTAGTTGGGTCCAGAAACAATTGTTGTTGTTCTGTGTCATCAAGTTGTTTCCAACTTATGGTAACCCCCATTTTAGGGAAATATGCCAGAAACTAGCATGTGAAGCACTACTTTTGAAGCTCTGCTGTAAGTGACATCCACACAGACACAGAAACTATGGGTATGGATCACAAGTATCACCAAGACGTAATGGTTATTCAGCATTTTCAACAATCAGATACTCAACTTACTAGTTTTTTTTTTAAAAAAATAAGAACTTACAATATAGCCTGCATAGTCTTCATTCTCAACAAAGGAATCATGAAGCCAAATAAACTCTTCATGCTGTCGGACAACTGAAAATTCATTTTGTTTAAAATTTGGTAAAGAACTCTGCAAAACAAAAAAAAAGGTCGAATGAATAAATCAGATTAAAAGTTTGTCACATAAGTTTACTATATAAAAATCCTCAATGAACTAGGCACAGTATCAAGCAACCAAAAATGCATAGGGTTTTTTATTTTAAAAAGTTTATAGAGAAATCTCTTAAAGTATGATCTTGTAGCTCTGTTTATGAGACATAGAATGACATCAAAAATCAAAATGGAAGTGTAACAATAATTGACAATTTGTGTGTGTGCGTAAATATATATCTGCAATCCAAATCAACTTTTGAATAATATACAAAGTGAATTCTTTGCTTACATGACTTTTTAAAAAACCAAGTGCATGTCATTCTGATCTTAAAATAACTATTACACATAATTAAATCTTATTGACATCCAAATGGTGTACTTGCAGCCTTGGATGCTAAACTTTTTTCCCCCTTTTATAAATAGAAAGTTGAACAAACAGTATGGTTTACCTTTGTGTGGACAGTAAATTTCACTTTGTCCCTCTCACTTAGAGCATCTGAAATGTCCACTTGCAAGGCAGCATCTGTTTGAAGATCTACAGTGACTGCTCTAAGCTAAAGAAAGATCAATGGTTTCATTAAGAGCCATAAAATGAGATTAAAATAAGTTAAATTACACCCAATCGGGCCCTTCTCCTGCAGGGGAGGGGGAGAAAAGGGGGGGCTACCGCTCTTGGGTTTGCCATGGTCTCTTGCATACTCATTTATACAGCTGGTTTGGGATTGCTACTCCCTGACCCTTTTTTTATTTATTATTTTTACCAAAAAAAAAAAAAAAAGACATAAACCCAAGACGCTGGGTTAGAAATCAAGTCACTCAGCAAAAACTTGCAAGCAGCTTGCTAGCTTCCTTGGGTGATTTGTTCCCCCCCCCCTTCTACTTCCTCCTACTCTTGCACCCTTTTGCTTGGGAGTCAGTCGCTGCTGCTGCTGCTGCTTCCCTGATTGCTTCGAAGGAAGAACAGCAGAGGGAGGAGGTTGCACACGGATCAGGTTCTTGCACAGTGAATTTGCAGCACAGGAAAGCAAAACAAAAGTGTGCTCTCCACAGCCCCTTCAGAAGTAGGAGGTGGTCTACTCAGAAGTAGGAGGGACAAGCACACCCCTACTCATGAACAGACCACCGCCACTCCCTACCTGTGTGTAGACCGACACTGCCGCCCCCTTTGCCATAGCAAAGGAGAGGGGGTGAGCGATCCCTTTTGCCCCCACCCCCACCCTGTACTGGTCGACACCAGGAGTGGCAATGCCACTGAGCAAATTTAACCTATTATATCAATATTTGATATTTACGTACTCAGAGAAGCAGAGTATATTTAATTTTTAATTAAAATGTTTAAATGAAGAAATCAGATTTATTTAAGTGATGTATTTTGATCCATACTGCTCTGAGGAAGGGACACTAGCAAATAACATCTTCCTGCTGGAAACCATGAGTACACATTTCCTACATTTCAGTTTTCCATAATATCATCTCAAGTCAGCAACTATGCAGGATGTAACTTGAACATGATTAACTACCCCCAGAATTAGGGCATCAACTTTCTTTTCTTCTAAAACTTATACATATTCAAATTTACAACACAAATTAAAGCTCCTCAATCCTGGACCACTTTTTAAAATTACCATATATAGGGTTTGCATTGAGTATGTGCACAGATAACTTTGTAGCCATAATCTCCCAATCTTTTTTCCCTTCCAAATGATCTTTCAGTCAATCTCCAGTACTAAACCCTTTCTACCTCATGATCTCATTAAGTGTTGGATTTTTGTAGCCTTCCAACCAAAGTACATTTCAATTGCAGTGATTGTTGTTAGTTGCAGTGAGCTAATTCGAGGGTGGTGTTGGCAATGCAAGGCCAGAATGATGACACTTCCTTCCTTTCCAGTGTAATGTGAATCATAATAAGTAAGAAATTCATTGAATTCATTTCTACGAAGATGCTCAGGATTAACATGCAAGCAACAAAAGTGGCACTCTAGCCTCAAGAGCACTGTATATTTTTCCCAGGCACTGAATCTTAAGCACCTAGAAAACTGAAAGTGTGTCTAATCTTTTACAACCAATCTTTTTAGACCATTCTGGGCTACTGGCCTGATATCATCCATACAGGATAATGCCAAGTCAGGGGGAACGCAGGCCTTTGGGCCCAATGTGTTCAGTTGTAAGGTGCTCTGAGAGCCCCTCAACCACAAAGGCTCTCAGAGCACCTTACAACTTTACTGAGACAGTAAGGTGATTAACCTCACCGTGCTTTGCCACAAATCTTAGTTGATTCCTTTACCAATTTGATTTTACTAAAGATCTGTTCACTTGAAATATGGAGATGCAGCTGAATATTATTTTGTTTACTACATTTATATGCTGCTCCCAGCCCTCAAAAGTTCCAAGCTGCATTGAGAGACCCAGTTCTTCTCCCTACCAGTCAGGGCTGTTGCTTGTCCCAAGTTTGAGTGCTCAGACAAGGAATCGCTGCAGCATCCTACTCCACCTAACATGAATTCTAGGAATAGGCTTCCTATTGGATTCTGTAAAGCCGTTTCCCTGAAGGTCAAAGGTGAATCTTCAGATAACCTGAACAACCAACTGCACCAACATTCCCAAGGAGTCTTATTATGACAACTTACTGGAAAAACCAAGAACTGAAAATTCTGAAATGGAGAAAAAGAAACATATGCAATGTAGGTAACAGTTCTCCGGACTCAGGTCCCAAAGAAATTATACAAGCTCCATCATCATTGAATAGCTAAACTATTTCTTCCACTTCACTCACATAGCCTGATCATGTTGGCTTGATTCTTATAGAGACAAAATGCAAAAGCAGCTACCCTGCTTTGATAATTAAATTTCATAATATTACTAATATTTTGGGAACATGAGAGTTCTGGGGTCCTGGGGCAATTTTCTTCCCTTTCCCCACTGAACCTGGAAACAGTATGTGTTTTAGGACATTCAGTTAAGTTAATAGTACATCCAGAAGTAAACATAAAAAGAAATAAATATGGAAAAAGGCTAACTTGTTTCAAACAGGAACCAAACTCTGCAATCTAAGCACCTTAATCTAAAAGATAACCAAGTGAATACAAAGGGACCTCAACCCCTACAAAAATCTGCCTCCAGAAGCAATGTTTATCCAACTCTTGATGTGATTAGCAGATATGTGCAGATGTTTTCTCCATAGCTATACCAAAAAAAAAAAAAAAAAGGGGGGGGGGAGATCAAGCAGAATGAGAACAGGACAGACCTCTAATGTTTACTGAACTTAACCATACAGCCATTACTCTGGAGCTTCAGCAAGATCCAAAGGTGGTATAAAAGAGGTGTAGCTATAGTGAGAAATTGGTCCTAGTGATATACAGCAGAGCCAAGCAAAACGAGAAACTCTGAGCATGGTGACTTGATGCCAAATGTTCAACTATGCTAGAGAGCAGCAAGAAACACTGCCATGCCTATTTGCATGCAGCAGATGAAAGTCTGGTCTTGAGTAATATACTACATATACTAAAGTAGTACAGGTAAAGGTAGTCCCTTGACACAAATTCCTAGTCATAGGAGATGGTGCTCATCTCCATTTCTAAGCCAAAGAGCCAGTATTGTCTGAGGACTGCTTTGGTAATCATGTGGCCAGCATGACTGCACTGAATGCTGTTACCTTCCCACTGAAGGGGTACCTATCTATCTACTTGCATTTGCATGCTTTTGAACTGCTACATTGGCAGAAGCTGGGACTAGTGACAGGGGCTCATCTCATCATGAAGCACTTGGGCTTTGAACTGTTAGCCTCCCCATCTTCTGACCATTAGAACTGGTGTCTTAACCACTAAGCCACCACATCCCATATACTGTACTCAAGTACAGTCCGCCCTTCTTATACACGGATTTTTTATACACGGATTTAAGCATACACGGTTTGAGAATGTTTCAAAAAAGTATAAATTTACCTTGATTTTCCATTTTTTATAAGGGACACCATTTTGCTATGTCATTATATGTAATGGGACTTGAGCATACATGGATTTTATTATACATGGGAGATCTTGGAACCAAACCCCATCGTATAACAAGGGTTCACTGTATAAGTAAAAAAAAAAAAAATTGACCCCAAAAAACTGAGTTGACTTATCCACGGGTGAACGTAAGTATTGTTCTCTAACTCTTTTTTTAAAAAGGAATTATCCCTTGGTGAAAGGCAAGAGCACAATGTTTCCTGGAAGCACTGACCCCCCTCTACTCTCTCATCCATCCTTTAGTGTGAGCACAAACACTTAGGCCTGCTGGAATTTTGTAAGTTCTTTGGCATCATTTTCCTTTGCTTTATCTTTTAGATCCTTTGTTACCTGCCCCTACATTTTACCCTTTTGACTTATCCATGGGTCATATCAAAACCCATAATTTTAGCACCAAAACCTACCACTGACTTGTACATGAGGTTGACTTAGTTGAGTACATTCATCCCTCCACACTCTCTGGGGTTAGGGGCACAAGACCCCCATGAATGTGGAAAAACTGCAAATAACAAAAACCCTATGTTTTTATCTGAGAGAACACCTCTCTAGAAATCTCTAGGTCTTCCAGTGTAATTCTGTGGTCAACATCTGCCACACATTGACCAGAGGATTGTGCTGGAGAAGCTACAAATGCCAAGTGGAGTGTTCTCTCTAGGAATCTCTAGGTCCTTCAGTACAACTTTTGGCTAATGTTGACCACAGAGTTGTGTTAGAGGACCTAGATATTCCTAGAGAGAACATATTAATAAAATCTGTGAGTATATAGAATCATAGAATCATAGAGTTGGAAGAGACCACAAGGGCCATCCAGTCCAACTCCCTGCCATGCAGGAAATCCAAATCAAAGCATCCCCAACAGATAGCCATCTAGCCTCTGCTTAAAGACCTCCAAGGAAGGAAACTCCACTACACTCCGGGGGAGTTTGTTCCACAGTCGAACAGCCCTTACTGTCAGGAAGTTCTTCCTAATGTTGAGGTGGAATCTCTTTTCCTGTAGCTTGCATCCACTGTTCCAGGGCCTGTTCTCTGGAGTAGCAGAAAACAAGCTTGCTCCCTCCTCAATGTGGCATCCTTTCAAATATTTAAACAGGGCTATCATATCACCTCTTAACCTTCTCTTCTCCAGGCTAAACATCCCTGAGTCGTTCCTCATAGGGTAAGGTTTCCAGACCTTTCACCATTTTAGTCGCCCTCCTCTGGACACGCTCGTTTCTCAATGTCCTTTTTGAATTGTGGTGCCCAGAACTGGACACAATATTCCAGGTGGGGCCTGACCAGAGCAGAATACAGTGGGATTATTACTTCTCTTGATCTAGACACTATACTTTTATTGATGCAGCCTAGAATTGCATTGGCCTTTTTAGCTGCCGCATCACACTGTTGACTCATGTTCAACTTATGGTCTACTTGGACTCCTAGATCTCTTTCACATGTACTTTCATTCAGCAATGTGTCTCCCATCCTATATCTGTGCATTTCATTTTTCTGCCCTAAGTGCAGTACCTTACATTTCTCTGTGTTGAATTTCATTTTGTTAGCTTTGGCCCAGCTTTCTAGTCTATTCAGATCATTTTGAATGTTGGTCCTGTCCTCTGGAGTATTAACTATTCCTCCTAATTTGGTGTCATCTGCAAATTTGATAAGTGTGCTCCCAATTTTGTCATCCAGGTCATTGATAAAGATGTTGAATAACACTGGGCCCAGGACAGCGTAGTTTCCATTCTGTCAGATAACTTGGAGCTTCAACTTGGGTCAGTGGAACTTTTAACCATCTGCCCCTGCCCTAGCTATACCATATGTTCATATTAACAACCCACAGCAGCCCGGCTCATCATGTTTACAACCTTGCTTCTGTTCTTGATAAGGTGTCACCCAGCAACCTGAGCCTACATCTAGAGTAGCATACTGATAGAGTTGTCAATCCTTTTATCAGCTTCTGTTCCTCAGGTTTCAACAGCAGTTTGATCAGCAAATGTTGGAAAGTGGTAATGCTTATCTGCATTGTAGGACATGTATCACCTGACTGATTTTGGCAAATCAAGCTGCTCTTAAAGGCACAGCAGCATGCTGAGTGTGACTTGCCCAAGGTTATGCAGTGATTTCCATAGCTGAGCAGGGATTTGAACCCTGGATTCCAAAGTCATAGTTCAATGCTCAAGCCACTCCACCACGATGGCTCTCTATCAGGTTGCCTACCTTTACGTTAAAAAAAAACCCAACCCTTTTCATTCTTTCTCTCACTACACACCTTGATTAAAAAGCCAATATTGATCTGAGATTATTGGCAACAACCTGAATTTGTGATTTTGTTACTATTATTTCAAATGCAAGACATTTATCAAGAACATAACACTACATACTTTGAAGATAAACCCTAATTTCTGAATCAAACATCGAATCTATGAACAGTAAAGAAGTCTAAGTCTATCACACAGTGGAACATATTAATGATGCTATAGTTTTAGGACTAAAAACAAATAGATTTGTTCTCACATACTTCAATGGATTACAGTTCACTTCATCAATTGGCAGCTATGTACACGCATATGAGAGAAAATTAAGATGTGTAGCTACAAACCAACTTTTTGAAATATTTAATATATTCTAACATGTTCAGTGATCTTCCTTTAAATTCTTAATAGTCCTTCTAATCAGCAGGAAAAGCAAACTGAAAACTGAAAGAACTGAGTGAAACATTAAGCAGCAACATAATCTGAATACTAACTTAACAATGCAGTCAGTCCACTTATTCTACTTCTGTAATGTGCTCTACTTGGGGCTACCCTTCGGAAACTTCAGCTGGTACAAAATATGGCAGCCAGATTGATCACGGGAACTTCTAGGAATGACCATATAACACCGGTCTTGAAGTCCCTGCACTGGCTGCCTATTAGTTTCCGGGCAAAGTACAAGGTGTTAGTGATCACCTTTAAAGCCCTACATGGCTTGGGCCCAGAGTACTTGAGGGAACGCCTTCTTCCCTATTGTCCGCCCCGCACACTAAGGTCCTTTGGAAGAAATCTACTACAGCCAAAAAAATCTAGGTTAACATCAGTTTCCCAGAGGGCCTTCTCTACTACTGCTCCTAAACTATGGAACAACCTGCCGGAGGAGATCCATCACATTTCCACTCTGACAGCTTTTAAGAAAGCACTCAAGACGGATCTCTTCCGGCAGGCCTTTCCAACTTAGTTACCCTCCCCAGATATAGAGATATTGTCCCCTCATTTGTCTATTCTTCCCCGCCTATGCCTTTTTTTAATGCTGTTTAACGTTTTATTATGGTTTGTGTATACTATGTATTGTTTAGTTTCGTGTTTAGTACTGTGTAATGGGGGGCGGTAGGTCTAGGGTTTGATTTTTAACTCTATTGTAATTGATGTATTTTATTGTTGTAACCCGCCCGGATTCTTCGTGATTGGGCGGGCTATAAATTATTATTATTATTATTATTATTATTATTAAACTGGAAACCTTTTTCAAAAGGAATAGCTCAATAAATAGATGTAATGTCCTAGCATTCTCCATGCACTTATGCCATAACTGAACCATTGAAAGCAATGTTGGCTTCTGAAATCAGAACAAGATAAAATGGGGTGGAGTAACTACCGTAAATCAGACACAACTGTCAAAAGCTGGCAAACAGGATTAAACTTTGATATTCTTAATCTGTAAATGTAAGAATCTTGATTTAGGATGCATCCACACTGCAGAGGTAATCCAGATTTACACGGCTTTAACTGCCATGGATCAGTGTTATGGAATTCTGGGATTTTTAGTTTTGTGAGATATTTAGTCTGCTCTGTCAGACAGCTCCAATATCACAACAAGATACAGTTCCCAGAATTCCACAGCACTAAGACACAGCAATTAAAGTGGTGTCAGCCTGGATTATTTCAAGAATATGGATGCAGACAGGCAAACTCATAAAAATTCCAAGAGCACACTCTTGTAAGAAACCTGGTTTTTGTATGAAGTTATATTTGCTACTTCTAGTTGTACACTGTTTATTAAAACCTGGTTAGTCACAGGATTTTTGCCAAGGTTACAGGCTTTTAAATAAAGAGAAATAGTTTGCAAGTTTATTGTTGCTGTTGTGTGCCTTCAAGTTGTTTCCAACCTATCAGGACCCTAAAGCAACCCTAAGATGGGGTTTTCTTGGCACAATTTGTTCAGAAGATGTTTACCATTGCCTTTCCCTGAGGATGAGAGTATGTGACTTGCCCAAAGCCACCCAGTGGGTTTCATGACCAAGCAGGGAATCAAACTCTGGTCTCCAGAGTTATATTCCAATACTCAAACTACTATGCCATGATGGCTGTGGTAGTAAATTTAAAACATAACAAAAGTTGTGCTGGAGCAAAGGCCTACCTAGCTCAACATTCTGTTGTCACAGTGGCTAACTAGTTGCTTCTGGGAACACACATCAAAGCAGCAAGAATACCCTCCCACTAGAGTTCCCCAGCAATTGGTATTTAGGATCCTTCTGTTATGGGAGGTGATATAGAGCTATCACATCTAGCAGCCTTTGATAACCTTACTCTCCAATAGTCTGTATACTCTCTTTTTTGAAATAATCCATGTTGGTGGCCATGATGATATGAATTCCAGTCTAACTGCACTCTGTGAGGAAGTACTTCCTCTTATCTATTCTGAATCTGTCCCATCATTCATCTTTCACAAATAACCTTGTTTCTAGTACAGTATTATATACTAGCAGATGCTTACTCCAGTCAGCCAAGGCTAAGTTGGCAACTGTCACCAGAGGACTTTTTCTTCTACCACCCTTAGAGCGTGGAAAAAGGAAAGAGATTCCACCTCAACATTAGGAAGAACTTCCTGACAGTAAGGTCTGTTTGACAGTGGAACACACTCCCTCGGAGTGTAATGGAGTCTCCTTCCCTGGAAGTCTTTAAACAGAGGCTGGGTGGCCATCTGTCGGGGATGCTTTGACTGAGAGTTTCTGCATGGCACAGGGTTGGACTGGATGGCCCTTGTGGTCTCTTCCAACTCTATGATTCTATGAGTCATTTTAGGCATAGGTAACCACCCTACTTCATATTTAGTGAACAATTCATTCAGCTTCAGTACATTCTCTTTATCTTAATTTATTACTTGTCATTCAACAGTGCAAGTAGCTAGTTTCCTGTTTCTGATGTAAAATCTGTTAACTGTTGATCTTAGTGTTATTAATAATATGCTCCTCGTGTACACCTTGCTGTCTGCTTGTATTTTTGTGTGTGTGCAAGTTTATGTCCATTTTTGTTCTTGTTTAGCCAATTTTCCATTTTCCAAAGGATGCCTTTTTGCCAGTACCTTAATTGCTAGCTGTATCCTGAAACTGTATTTTGAAACCTCTGATAAAAAGGGAATGAAAAAATAAATCCGTGGCACAGTACAAAATATCAAATAAATTAGTATAATACTGTAAGATCCTCACTTTGGGCCACTTCACAATATCAGATCACTCACACAGAGAAAGGCTCATATGAATGGGCCATCACAGACTGCTGCCATTTCAAGGCAGTTCCAGTGACAACTGTTTACTTCTTCAGTTGGTTAACTGCTTTTTAAAAATGACTCCATCTATAAAGAACATATTACGTTGAATTAAATGATAAAAAGATAACATTAACTATGATCAAGTCTGGCATTAAGAAAAGTGGTAATAGCTTACTTACCTAAGTTTTTGAACAAAACAGATTACTTAGTATTTTAAACTATTTATAGATTAGAACAGTGCTTCTCAAGCTTTCTAATGTCGGGGACTAGAAAAAAAAATCTCGTAAAGTGCTAGGGAACAGTTCGACATTTGTATCCATTGGCTACAATAGTTTCTTTCTTTCCTGGAAATATATTGTGGAAGATCAGCTGGTGGCACATGGATAGCTACTGTTCCACTTACCACCACTTTGACTAGTACAGGCTTAGAGGAAATGTTAACAAATGTATACATGAATGAAATAAAAAGGGAATATGCACATTTTATTAAGAATTGTGTTGATGAAAGGGTTTAATGTTCATTTTTAATAAATGCATTAATATTTTATATTCTACTGTATTTTTATATGTTTCTAATGCATATACCAATTTTGAAATAAGCACTGCTGCTGCTGTGTGCCTGCAAGTCATTTCTGACTTATGGTGACCTTAAGGTGAACCTATCACAAGGTTTTTTTGTGGGGGGGGCGATTTGTTAAGGGGTTTTGCTTTTGCCGTTCTCTGAGACTGAGAAAGCGTGACTTTCCCAAGGTAATCCAGTGGGTTTCTATGGCAGAGCAGGGATTCAAACTCTGGTCTCCAGTGTCCTAGTCCAACATCCAAACCACTATACCACAAAGCATTTTTAAGAAGAACTCATATCAGACAATTATATCTGTGTGCATAGACATTATTTATGTAAAATGGCCTGGAAACATTATGGTATGGTCAATCTCACCTTCTGAACTGGAAAGTAGTTAAATGACACTATCACCACTACCCTCATGCCAGGAGTTATTACAATTTCCTGTAGTAGCTCTGAGCAACCTAAGGGAAGTCAGTATTTCAAAAGAGAGAGAGAGATTGAACACCCCTACAAAATGTATGCTAGATACAGGATACCCATGGCTAGCTTCAAGCATAACCAGAACAAATGTTGTCCAAAGACTACTATTGACTCTCTAGAAATCTAATAAAACAGAAGTGAAATATAACAGAACTTCTTATGCATAAATATGAAGAGGGAATAATCAAACAAAACAAATGAAAACAAGACAGTTTAAGCACAATTTATTATGACATAGACAAGTGATTAGTTTAAGAGCAAATGTTTTACTCCCAGGAGCAAATATTTTTCTTTATAAGAAAAATTTAAAATTTTTACTGAGAGAACCATACATGCTACTATCCATTCATATATTTGTCATAACAGGGTAGTACTAAGGCACTGATACCACCAGTTTTTCTCTTTCAAAAAAAATAATAGATATGCCATGTGTTTAAAAACCACTTTTTTACAGATCTATAGTTAAAATAGAATAAACCTCTGAAACAGCATGCTTTCAATCATTTTTGAAAAACAACTACACTCCTCCCTCCACATTTGCAGCTTTGACTTTTGTGGATTTAATTATTCACAGATTTTATTAATAAGTTCTCTCTAGGAATATCTAGGTTTTCTTCAGTTAAACTTCTGCCTTCCTGTCTGTCCCTGACTACCATTCCACCAAGAGCATCTGAGGAAGTAGACTTAAGTCTACGAAAGCTCATGCCACAAACTATCTTCTCTATACAGATAGGTCCTCCAGCGCAACTCTATGGTCAACTTTACCCAAAAGTCACACTGAAGGCCCTAGAGGTGGTGAACTTATGGCACATGTGCCAGAGGTGGCACTCAGAGCCTTCTCTGTGGGCACGCATGCTGTCGCCCCAGCATAGAGTTTGCCAGATTTCATTACTAGAAACCCCAGAGGGATGTGGCACTTTGCAATAAATAAGTGGGGTTTGGGTTGTAGTTTGGGTATTCAGTCTGCAAAAGGTTCACCATCACTGCCCTAGAGATTCTTAGAGAGAACTCTCCAATAGGCATTTGTAGCTCCTTCGGCGCAATTCTATGGTCAATGACCAGCAGATTTTGACCACAGAGTTGCACTGGAGGACCTAGAGATTCCTAGAGGTGTTCTGGTTTGTTATTTGTAGTTTTTCCACATTCACAGGGGTCTTGTGCCCCTAACATCAGTGAATATGCAGGGATGAGTTTTTCAAAGCAAGGAATACTCAGAATTGGTTTATCAGTTAGCCTACAGCACCGGGTATTTGTTGACGGTCTTCCATGCTAGTATTAACCAGGGCCGACCCTGAGCAAATTTTAGGCTTGCAGAACACACTTTTTCTTTTCTTTTCTTTTTTTACTAGAAACACAAAACTGAGCCTACTGCCAAAAAAAAAAAAAAACCAATAAAATAGCATTTAAAATTAAAGATTTTTTTTTAAATCCAGGAAGTTGAACAGTGCTCATAGTCCTCAGAAACAAAAGCAGCAACTTTTATTTACCCCACAAATACTCACTTTTAGTATTCCTAAGGTTTTTGTATTTCAGCAGTAAAACTAGGGGAGGAAGATTTTTTTGCTGTTGCTGTTATTAAACAATTGGGAAGAAGGAAATCTTTGCTAATCTACTACAATTTACCCAAAGATCGACCATGTTATGCTCATGAGTAGCCCATCCTGAATGGTTGCATCACTGCCTGATAAATGTCACATGCAGTTTCACTGAAGTATTTCATTTATATTATTGTACATAGAACTACTTTAAAGCATAAACTTTTTTTTACTGAGAAAAAGGGTTGTGTTGTGATTAGTGCTGAACATGAAAGTGAAAAGTTCAAAATTACACTCAGCTGATAAACTCACTGGGTGACCTTGGGTAAATAAACCATCAGACACAAAGTCTTTCAACTTAACCTACTTTACAGAGTTGTTGTAAGGATAAAACACAAAGGGAAGAGAAGGTGGAAAGTGGAAAAAATGAAATAATAAAGAGAGCAGGGTTCAATTTCTAGCTTGACCATTGGGAGACCTTGGGCCAGGAAAACCCCATGACAGGGTTGCCAGAAGTCAGAAACATGAAGGCACACAACACTCACTATTTCTATTTTTTGTGTGTCCAATCAGAATAACACTACTGTACTACTATTCCTAAATACATTTTACTTTTGGCATGGCTATGTTATCAGAACATACACACACACACACACTTGAATATATACATGAGTGTATATAATGTATAGTGATGTTATAATAACCTACTTGTGCCAAAAATAAAAAGTTTTTAGAAATAGTAATGTATTTGTAGGAGGAGGAGGAGGAGGAGCCCTTGTGGCCAGTGGTTAAATGCCTGTACTGCAGCCACTCATTCACAAAACATAAGGTTGTGAGTTCAGTCCAAGAAAAGGGCTCAAGTTTGACTCAGGCTTGCATCCTTCTGATGTTGCTAAAATGAGTTCCCAGATTGTTGGGGGCAATTAGCCTACACTTTGTGAACTGCTTAGGGAGTGCTAAGTGCATTGATAAGCAGCATAGAAATGTACTTGCTATTGCTATTATAATAATATAGCTGTGCCAACAGTAAAACATATTTAAAAAGAGTAATTTGTAACCTCTGAATATATATGTGTGTGATATATTAATATATTTACACACACACACACATATATATATAGTGATTTTATAATAAGGTAATTGTGCCAATAGTAAAATGATATGTGTGTATCATTCCAACTCTATGATTCTATGATTTACAGACACCCCCCACACACATATATAGTGATTTTATAAGATAGCTGTGCCAACAGTAAAATGATACATATGTCTGTGTGTGTACTTGAATATATATGAAACACACACACACACACACACACACACATATATATATGTTGGTGTTATAATCAAGTAGCTGTGCCCAGAGTAATTCAGTAAAAGGTATTGAGAGAGAGCAGTACAGTGTTTGTAATCCCTGGTTCTCTCCTGAGGAGAAGAGTCCATGGAGCGAAGCCCCTTCCACCTGCGAAGAGGAGGAGGAGGAGGAGGGGGGACCGGGATGGAGGCGGCGGGGGCCGAAACCTCCCAAGGGACGCCGCCGCCGCCGCGCCCCCCCGGCCTCCCTGCCTGGTCTCTCCCTCCCCGAGGGAAGCCACCCCTGCCCCACCTCTAGGGCTGAAGGAAAAGGGGAGAGAACGAGTAGAGAAGCAGCAGCAGAATCACTTACACCTCGGTCCTCCTCGGAAAGGAAATCTGGGCCGTCGTCCGAGCCTTCCTGCTCCGAACCCAAAGGCGGAGGAGGAGGAGGAGGAGAAAGGGGGAGAAAGAGAGGGTTTAGTGGCGAGGCTGCCTCCCCAGCCGCCCTCCTTCCCTGCTTCCCCCTCGGAGCCCAGGGCTCCTCAGAACCTACCATCATGGCTGCTCCCTCAGCCTCAGCGCAGGCCTCAGCCTCCTCTCAAGCGGCCCAGGAGGGAGGGAGGGAGCAAGGCGGGGAACGACGGGGCGGGCCTTGGAAGCAGCCAGGAGGAGGAGGCCCGCCTCCATCATGAGGCCTTTTTATTTTCCCTCAGAGGGGGAGAAAGGGGAGGATTGGAAGGGCCCAGGCTGCCCCAGTGCTTCGTGAGGGGAAGCCACTCTGTCTTAAGGGGGGCCTAAAGGCTGAGAGTCACCCACTGGGTTTGCACAGCCAAACCAGGACTTGAACCCAGGTCTCCAAAGTCCTAGTAGTCCAACGACACCCACGCACCACACACGGACTCACAATACACAAGACTACAGTCCTGTAACTCCAGCCCACTTTTATATTTCCAGTACTTTGAAACAAAACAAAAATATGTTTAAAAAGTACAGAAATGAGGCCCAGTGCTTGAAAGATATGGAAACAAAAGCCCTATCTTTCAAACATTGCAGGGGCCCAAAACACACTCCAGAAATAATCCAGGGTTTTTTGTTTTTGTTTCAAAGTACTGGAAATATAAAACTGGACTGGAATTACAGGACTGTAGTCTTGTGTATTTTGAGTCGGTGTGGTGTATTATTATTACTACTACTATTATTATTATTAAGCTTTATATAGCGCTGTAAATTTACACAGCGTTGTACATACAAACTTTTTAATAAGACGGTTTGCAAGTGTAGTGGTTTGGGTGTTTGGACTAGGGTTCAAATCCTGGCTTGGCTGAGCAGTTAAAAGCAGTGCCAAACCAGGTTATTCCTCCACTGTGGATGCAGCCCAGGATTCCCTAGCATTGAGCCATGGCAGTTAAAGCAGTGTCTGACTGGATTATTTCTGCGGTGTGGATGCAGCCATAGACTTCTGTTTCTAAGTTAGCAGAAAACATATGATTTGGATCAGCTGAAGAGTAATTAGCTATCATCCTCTTGGACATAAAATGCCTATTTAGCTTCGATCAAAAACAACACCAAACCATATGACAGAAGCCTGGAAACCTCTGGTGGGTTGGTTGAACTGTGTGTAGTTGTGTTTCAAGGAGGAGGAAATGCTTGACCTTAGTGGCTTATGGTTTCTTCACTGTACTCTCTCCAGTGTAATGGAGCAAAAAGAAAAGCAACAGTGTGCTCCCAATACAGCTTCTGGTTATTGTAAGAGCAGCAGTTTCTGCTATTTCCTTTTCAGAATGCGTGGTTATTTGTGTGCTTTTCATTCTTCTACCCTGATATTCAACAACATGACACTTCTTTATAAACACTTGTCCCACTTCATAAAACTTCTCATGTCTCCATTGTACATCTTCAGTTACATCATTCCACCGCATGTGTATAGCACCAACATTGTTATAACCATGTGGGCCCCTGATATTGTTGGACTGTAGCTCCTAGCATCCTTCATCATTGGTTATGCTGGCAAAGACTGCTGGGACAGGTAGTCCTACATTTAGAAAGCTGTACAATTCCTAGTTATGGTTACCCATAGAAGCTTTACCTAGGGTTGTCATTGTAATGTATGGAGTAGAATACTATTCATGGTTTTAGAAGGGACTACACATTTTATCCATTTGTCCCAAAGCAAAATAATAATATTTGTTGATTTCCCCTTAATAACCAATGAGTACACATAGCATCTTTGGATATCTTGTAGAAAGTTACTGATTCAAACCTGGGTGGGTGGTTTCCAAAACGGCCTAAGCCAAAAGCAGGGTCCTTTCTGAAGGAAGTATCTTAACTAAGCCTTGTCTTCAATGAACACTATTATTTAGGATCTACGGTTTTCCTCAGATTTTAGCTCTTGAGTCTGTGTTAGCACCCTGGCTGTCTGGCAGACAGGAACAGTATAGATCGTGGATTGTGCTCAGCTGGCTTCCTGTTTTTCACACAAGGACGTCCTGGGGGAAATAATACTTTACGTTTTCCAGAGATGGCATCTGAAGTGCCAAACAAACAGTCTTTCAAACTGGCATGTGGCAAAACGTGGTTGAATTGTTTGGAAGGAGGTTAGGACTTTCCCTTCCTAAGCTAACAGCACTTTTGGGTGACAAGGGTATGTGGGTTTCTTTTTTTAAAATCCAAATGAGCTGTTCCTTTTAAATTCGGATCAGTCTTGCTGATTTCAGCTGGTCAGGGTTAATGAGTTTGTGAACAACTTTTCATTTTAAAAATATAAATCCTGGCATGCTGAAAAATCTGTAAAGTCATGCTTGAGAACATGACTGAAGATGTAATAGCTACAAAGCCTTTTAAAAACGGAGATTTTCTTCCTCTCAACCCAGTTCTTTGGAGAATTACAAACAACACTGTCTTGTAAAACTAGGCAGCCCTGGCCATCTCTGTGCAACAAGAGAAAGGAGAAAAGGGAAATTGCTGACACTACAGCAAACAAACATAACCATGTATTTTATTCAGGTACATTCATTTGCCATCCAAGTCATTTTTACTGTTACATCAGTAATAACCTGGGATGCATTGGCGCGTTACAGACCGCCTGAAATCGGCGGCCTGCCGGCGCCATCATCTGCGGTGCGAAGGAGCCCCAGCGACCAAACCGCACGGCTCCTCCACACCGCAAAAAAGAAGCCCCAAAATGGCGCTTCTTGTTGCGGTGCGCTAGGCGTCTGCGACATCAAGATGGCAGCGCCTGTGTAGAACGGGCACCGCCATTTTGTACATCCCCAGGACGTACTAGGGTTAGGGGCGTGCGGAACGGGCCATAGTTTACTCCCAGTTCAATAGCTTACAGAGAAATAATAGTTTAGTGCATACACTATACTGTGCTAAATTGTAAAATGTTTTCCTATAATGAAGAATTCTGTTGGGTTTATCTTAGTAGCTCGTCATCATATAGCTTAGTGGTTCAAAGTTTGACCAGTGAGTATAAGAACTCTGGAACACATTTCTATTTAAAATTTTTAGTGCTAGGGATAACGCACAGCATCTTAGGGTGCAATCCTACACTGTTTCCTATATTAAACCCTATTTAACTCAGTACTGCTTACTTCTCCATAGACATTTTATTTTTAATATATATGCAGCTTTTTACATGGAGTGGAACCCAAGGAAGCTCACAACAAGATGCATAAAATTGTGCTTTAAGTAACCAACGTTCCAAAAACACACTGAAGAAATAATCCAAATTGAGTCCGCTTTAACTGCCCTGGTTCAGTGCAAGAGAATCCTGGGAACTGAAGTTCTATGAGACATTTAGCCATCTCTGTCAGAGAGCTTTGGTGCCACAATAAACTACAATTCCCAGGATTCCCTAGTACTGAGCCAGGGCAGTTAAAGTGGTCTCAAACTGGATTATTTCTGCAGTGTGTTTCGTATTGTGAGGGTTTGATAAACCCCCTCTATCTTGCTGCTCTTCCTTTGGCTGGGTTGCCCCCTCTTCTCCTCCTTACTTTCTTTCCCCACCTTCCCCTTTCTGAGTTTTGGCACGATAACAGTGCACCTGCAAAGTCAAGGCCAAGCTGACCCAGACAAGGAGGGAGACAAATCAGTTTTCGGTGCCAAATGATAAGACATAGAGTTTAGTCCTCTTTAAATGTTAAGAACACACTTTTTTAACTTGGGTTATTGAAAGTTCAGAAGGAGGGTGCCCGAAACTTAAGCACTGTCTTCTGTATAAAAGGCCGCTCTCCGCTTTGTCCGGTGGCACAGTTTGGTAGAAATGATTCCCCTGTGTTCATTTGCATGCAAAATAAAAAGCCATCTTGGATTATGGACTTAGCTTGTTTGTTTCTCCTGATTGGTACCTTTACAGTACCAACAACAGGCATCCTATATTTATCCACACCAGAAGAATTTGCAACCATTATTTTAGATTGTCTGGACTCACCTACTTTTTTTACAAAAACCCTGCATGCAAGGAAGCTCTTAACCTATTTTTTGTGTACCTTTTAATCCACCTCACTGCTACAGTCACTTTCTGCTTCTTTTATGCTTTGCAAATTTGTCTAACCCACTTATAAAGTTGTCATCACCACATCTTGTGAAAGCAAATTTCATAGTTTTTACTATGCACTATATAGAAAATACAGTGGTACCCCGGGTTACGAAAATAATCCGTTCCGCGGCACCCTTCGTAACCCGAAATCTTTCGCTAGCCGAAAAAGCCATAGGCGCTAGCGCTGGAAGCCGCGATTTCGTGCGAAAAAGCGCCGAAAAGCACCAAAAAATTTTTTCGTAAGCCGAAAAAAAAAACGTAACCCGGAACAGGTTTTTCCTATAGAATTTTTTCGTATCCCGGAAATTTCGTAACGCGGTGCTTTCGTATCCCGGGGTACCACTGTATAGGAAAATGCAAAACTATTGCATTAATATCATATGCAAGAAAAGTAGTGCTCAAAATTCTGCAACAAAGGCTCTTTCTATATATGGAGCAAGAAATACCAGATGTCCAAGCTGTGTCTGCAAGACATGAGCAGCGCTGTTGATGATAGGGTAACTTGGGGGTCTCTCTTTTATAAGGTCACCATTAAGCGAAGTCAACTTATTTGTTGTTAACAGTAAATATAGAACAGATAATAATGATAATAATAAATACTTCATTAATCTGCTATGAATTTCTATGTTCTAGTACTGGAGAGAGGAGAAAAAGCTTAGTCAGCATTATTGGGATATTATTTTATTTATAAAGGTTTTTAGTTGCTTTTCTCTCAAATAGCCCAAATGACAAAATGGCATTTAGATAAGGAAGTACTCTCACCACACTTACTGTATTACATTATCTGTAAGAGCTGTGATTTTTGCACCAGCTCTACTCCCATGATGTTAATAAAAACTGATGCTATACATCATACCATAATCTGATTATTGCTGGTTAGGGCTGTACTTCCATTGATATTCCTGCACATGGTAATCATAATGTCATTAAAGAATTAAAAGTATTCTCATGATTACACTTCTTCATTTAACAAGGATTTCCTCCCCAAAATGGAGGGCATGAAACCATGGGAAAGCAATAGCTTTGACATGTAAGATATTTCTCAAAAATAGTTTGCTTCTGCTAGTTAATATGAGTTAAAGCCCTTTGCTATTTTCCTGAGTTAATGTCTTGAGCATAGACAGGAAAGAGATAAAACCAGAAATATAGATATCAGCAGGAGAGGGTGAGAAGGTATAGCACTTTGATTCTTTTGATACATACAGTATATTTGAATACATATAGCTGAGCTAATGCAGTGAGGATGCAAGAATAAGGATGAGAATGCTACAGGCCTCAGGGTTCAACTTCCTAAGAACATCAGATTTCATTTTAAAAGAGTAGTTTCTAGCTGTTGTGAAAGTATGCTGGCAAAAGCGTTCCTTGTCATTCCCACTAACTTGCACAATTCATTTCTGATATAACTATGAACATTTCTAAATGATGAATTACACAATTACACAAAATAAAAATTTCTACAAATTTGCTTATTTATAGGGTTGCAAAATTATGTTTTCCTTAATGCCGATTTTTAAACGTAGATTTTAGCAGACTATACACTACTCTGTATATAAGAAATAGAAGTAATGCTTTAAACCTTAGAGTTTAGCACTGTATACCACTCTGTATATATGAAAGTGAAGTAATGCTTCTTCTAAATCATTTATTTATTTATTATTTATTTGCTGCCTTTCTCCTAAATTGGACCCAAGGTAGCTCACAAAAGATCTATAGCCTAGCAGCTCTATTACATAACACAACTCCATTGCCTTAATGATTACAAAAAGACCTAACCAGAGGATGTTAACACAGTATGCCTATCTATGTCCAGTGCAGGAAAATAGTTTTGCAGACTGCTTAATTCTTGTTTCATTTCTCCTATTTCTTGTAACCTCTACAGAAAAGAAACATAACCTTACCTCAGCATAAAATAACTTTTCAACAATAAAGAGGAACAATTATATCTGAAATAATATCAAAAGATATATGTCTCTCTTTCTAGATACCTTTCCTCAAAAACTGTGAAACAGACAGTTTTAATGGGATAGATGCTAGAAGCAGATAAACTGCTGATAATCCTGTATAAAATCTGGTTGGGAAGTTAGTTTAATAGGTAACCTCTGGAAAAAATATGCAACTACTTACCCTAACCAGAAAATTTGCTGTGTCTTTTTCTGTAAAGGACAGGATGACAATCTGAGTACGAAGCCAATCTCACCTGCAATCTCTTCCACTGACCGCTGGGCAGGCGTCAAGAGAGGCCAGAGGGCTACCAGTGCTGTGCTCCTAAACAGCTATTACTGAATCTCTCAAAAACAGCAAGCATGATAGATTGCAGCCTGGGTCGTCATGACCCAAATTGTCCAGCGTGCTGTGAATATTTCTTTACTTATCTAGCTTCCGTAAGTGCAATGCAAATTAGTCATGAACATTAAACTGTGACACTCTTTTTTGTCAATAGATGGAGCTACAGATATAATTTTAACACTGCACCAAGTCAGGCAACATTTAACAGTCTGAAGTGATAAGTGAATTTTCCTTACACGTGCGTGCATGACACATGGGGAGAGGGGAAGTCTGTTAGTCTATTGGAGTAAAAAGAACAGACTCTTCTACAATATTGAAGACTAGCACATGAAATAGCATAAGCTTTAATGGACTACAGCATCAGATGTATCTAAGGAAGTGAGCTGTTACCCACAAAATCTTATGTCATAATACAATTTGCTAGTGTTTAAAGTGCAACAAGACTTCTTGTTTTTAACTAACTATAAGACCCTCCCTCAATCCAACTAGTGAAACCAGCTTGACCATATTTAGCTTTTAGGATCATGTAAACTAATGAGTGCAGAATCTACAAGCATCTTTCTCATAGAGTTGTATTGCAAGATACCTCAAGATATTTGCATGCTTTATTTCCTGCTTTTCTCCCAAAGGGAATTCAAAGCATCTTACAATATAAATTTAAACAGAACATACAAAACAATCTGGAATACAAAAGGTTAAAAAGGATTAAAGTACTAATCTAATTACGCTGTGGGTGTATATATTAATGGCATTTGTAGCTATAATTAAAACATAATTTCATACAAATTTATTGTACAGCGGAAAAACATTTAACTTTATTAAAGAAATAGAAAGTTAGGGGTTTTTTTCAACAACTTAAATGTACCTAAATTATTGCTGTTGTTTCATACTGAGGGTGAAGATGGGCTTTTGCTCAAACTGCTTGATTCTAGATATTTAAATCTATACATATATATTTGTTTTGTGCCTTGAAGTTATTTCCAACTTATGGCGACCCTAAGCTATCCTGGTGTTTTCTTGACAATTTTCTTCAGAGGGGAGTTGCCATTGCATCCCCTGAGGCTGAGAGATTCTGACTTGCCCAAGGTCAGCCAGTGGCTTTCCATGGCTGAACAAGAATTTGAACCCTCTACTCCAAAGCATATATAAATTACAGTATATAAATTACTAATTTTTTTTTTTTACACTGAAGTGGTCTATACAGATGGTTCTCTGCAGCTGCACAACCTATACATATATACAGAGACCATAAAGAATGCTTCCTGAACATCTGATTTCCACATGAGCAAGAGGAAACCAGTGATATCAGTTATACATTGTATCAAATTAACTCTGCCCAGCAAAACAACAATTTCTATTACTGGGATGTGGTGAATCCCACCACACAGTCTCCCACATAGTCTCAAAATCTTCTTTGGAAAACCCTCCAGGGCAAGGAGAAAAAGAGAAAAGTTCCATCATAAAAGCAATAACATTGGATTTTATTGTGAAACGAAAAAATTAAGATGTTGCATAAGTATTTGCCATTATTCCGTGTGCCTTAATTGTACCAAATTCTAATTTCTGAGCTTTGAAACTATGCCATCATTGATAATAAATTATATCTGTAAGTCATTGTGAGTCTAGAAAACTAAGAATAAACTAGCTTTGCAGTTTAATAATACTTCAACAGTATTAAGAAAAGTCAAAACAGGCTCACAGATATGTGCACATGATGGTGGGCTATTACAGGCACATATTGGATAGTGCCCATTAAAACACAAATATAGAAAGGAAGCTAAGGAGCTATATTAGTGCATGGTTGAAAATATACTTTAAAAGTTCTGTTAAATAAGAAATCTTTTAATATCAGTATGCCCGTATTTGTACATATTGTAAACTTTTGTCATAAATTATCTAGGCTGTCAGAAGTGGGGAAATTGACAAAGATTTCTAATTATTTAATGATAGCTGCAAAATGACTTCTTAACTTCTTCTGCTGAAATGAAAAATGTATTGGGTCACCAGGAGAGGAAAACTGTGGGGAAAGAGTGTAAGTTCCATTAGTTCTTTTACTCAAGACAAGTTCTTGGCAGGAGAATTCTCCAATTTTGCTAATGGGCTTCATATGGTAGATCTCAGGGGTCTAATAAAAAACAAAGTTGATTTCACAAATGTTGTGTCTACCTGACTGTGAGCAGTGCAAGTAATGTAACATGTGTCAGATCAGTGATCTCCCAAGAAAACCAAAGAGCTGCAAAAAGACAGTTTCCAAATGATGAGCAACATAGAATCAATATGAACTTGAATAAACTTCAGCAAAACACACACACACATACACACAACTTACATTGCAATAATCTCCACAATTTTTTGTGCACACACGTGCACGTGTATTCACACATATATTAACAGCCTAACTGGAAATCACACAAGAACAACTCAATGTGCTGTGGAAATTATTGTATACAATATTGCACCATCTGAAAGTGAAACCACAGATAACTTTCCTGCCCTCTCTTTCTTCCAGCAGCTGCTAAAGGGTCAGAAGATGCATTTGCCCATTTTGCAGGAATCCCTCTTAATCTTCATCCTCAGAAGAGAAAGTGGAGGTCCATGGGTTGCTGTGGGAAAGAGGGGAAAGGAAAGCTACTCCTGCAAACTATTCGGCCTCTGTGATGTTTAATACAGCCATGAAGCTGCAATTACCAATGTCATCTGATCTATGGCACATCCACATTTAGAATACTGGGCACAGTTCTAACTGTAGTTGCCAAGCTACTGGAGAACATTTCATACCATGAAAGGATTTAAATATTTGAATGTCTTTTTAGCAATGAAGATTTGGAGGAGGAAGAAGGTATAAGAGGTTATAAAATTATGATGCAAACAAAAGGAATTAGGTTAATGCAAGTTAAGCTGACTGGAAGTAGATTTGGGGCTGATAAGAGGAAACACTTCATATCCAGGATAATGAAATCTATTGTGGCAGAATAGATTCAGTTTTTTAAAAAATTAAACAAATAGGACTGTTGGCCAAAATAATTGCATGGTCCCTCCATGGACTAAAGCAATACATCTAATACATCTGTTCCCTCTTGTAGTAACACATGGGGTGATCATTTTCCATCATCTTCCTGGCCTCGCTGTGAGTACATTAAAGCATTGTTGAAAACAGAATGCTGGCTAGATGGATCTTAGTCAAGTGTATTGAGTGTATGATGAATTTTATTGGACAAGAAATCATTTGGGATCTGCTGTATTCAATTTCACCAGTTTCATCCACTTGTCGGGGAGAAATAGAGGACAATCAGGTTCAGATTGTGTTTCATAAGGGCAGAATGCCTACTATAACATTACAAATACCAAAGCACCAAAGCTAATGGAACCTAGTACTAAAAGGAGTAACCTTTTAAATACATTCTGATCATGAGAGAGCCAGCTGCATCAGTGCAGATGTTGTCTTTTATAAAAATATGGACAAAGGAACGTGATCCTTTCTGTTCTGGGTTACAACCAAAGGTCTTCATAAACTGTGTATTTCAAATTTTCTGATAACAATTGTTTTACAGAAGAAAAAAGGAATCAAAACTAGCACCACTACAAAACAATTTAATAATAATATCAAAAAAGTAAAGGTAAACGTATTCCCTGTTGAAAAGGTTGTCAAGTTGTGTCCGATTGTAGGGGGTAGTACTCATCTCCGTTACTAAGCCGAATAGCCAGCGTTGTCAGAGACTACTCTGTGATCATGTGGCCAGCATGATTGCACCAAATGCTGTTACCTTCCCACTTAAGTGGTAGCTACGGTATTTATCTACTTGTATTTGCATGCTTTCAAACTGCTAGGTTGGCACAAGCTGGGAGTAGTGATGGGAGCACCATGCAGCACTCAGGCCTCAAACTGCCAATCTTCCAATCATCAGAACTGGTGTCTTAACCACTAACCCACTGCATCCCTGGTCTTGCAACTTACTGGAATGCATTTACCTATCAATTGGATAGGAAGAAATAAACTTAATCCAAAACCAAATTTGACTGGCAGTTTTTATTTGGAAGTTAATAATATATTTAGGTTAAGTTGTGTTAACATATTATAGGTATTTTATTTTAAGTCAAGGAATAGACATATTTCAGACACTCTCAGTTAAAATGTTAGAAAGATTGTTAGAAAGACTGAAAACATAAATTATCAGTCTTCTCAGGCAAATATAAGTACACAGTATATTAGTATCAACTTATACAGATTGAGTATCCCTTATCCAGAACTCCAAAAGCCAAAATATTCCAAAAACCAGAATATTTTTAGTGCATGGCTGAGATAGTGCCATTTTTGGTTTCTGATGGTTTCATGTACTGTACACACATTTTGTTTAATGAACAAAATTATTTTAAAAATATTATGTATAAAATAAACTTCAGGCTATGTGTATAAGGTGTATACAAAACATAAATGAATTTCATATTTAGAATAGGGCCGCATCTCCAAGATATCTCATTCTGTGAGTGCAAATATTCTAAAATTGGGGTGTGGGGGGAATCCGAAATCCAAAAACCTTCTGGTCCTGAGCATTTCAGGTAAGTGAAATCAACTTGTATTAATAAATTGGGGGTTCTCAATTATCCAGTACTTTGATTTTACTTTCAGGAACACTTTTATAATTCATTACAACTTCTGGGTAATACTTGTGCTAGTTACTCTGCCAACACATGCACAACCACTATCCAAACACTCACTGACTGTTGCTCTTCCAGATAGCATCCTGTTGAAATACCCAAATTAATTAATATAGAACAAGAAATTGCTACCAATCTCTGCTGCTTGACTTACTCACCTACTTCCATTGAAGAGACACTTCACTTCTTCGTTAATCTCAAAAATATTCACTGAACCAAGCTGGTGCTCTCAACACTCTGACTGAGTCGCTAAAACAGCTTGACTGAAAATGGTACAGGAGTTGTTGGTTTTTAAAAAAAAAAAGAATTACATTAGTACAAAGAACAGTATAAATGCTACATTAAGTCCCAGTTTTGGGGACAAGGCACAGTATAAATAAAGATGAGGAAAAGGAAGAAAAGGAAACTTGCTACCATTCGCATTTTCCTTGAACTATCTGGCTGGTTGCAATTTTAAACAGAAAGCCAGACTTTGTAGTCATACATTATTAGAGATACTGTGTTGACATATGCTAATAAAACATAAAAACAATGGATCAGTTCCACAATTTCTTTTATGTTCAACCATGGAGAAGTAATGTATGTGTTTGAAACAGTAGTAGAGTTGGGACATTACAATACTATTTATTATACCACAAGACATATAAATGGAAGAAACTGAGGAAATGCAATGCAACAGTGCTTTTCGACATTTTCTCTGGTATTTGTTGATGGCATTGAGAAGACAGAAAAAATGTCAATATTAATGTACTATGATTAGTAGTAATATAAAGAATCCATTCAGATTCACAGTAAAATAAATTAACAGCAAAATCCTGAAATAATAAATTAGAAGAAAACAGCAGGGTCTTGCAGTAGATGACAAACCAGCAAGGAATATGTGGGATCTCCAGACAGGGCTCTGAAAGACTCCTGCCTGAAAACTGGAGAGCCCCTTTTCAACAATACTGGGATAGATGGAACACAGCCAGATTCAACGTAAGGCAGATCCCACCATCAAATTTCAGTCTGAAGCTGCTTGGGACCAGCAGTTGTTTTTGTTCCTTCATAAAGTATCACACAAACGAATCTAATAAGAATGGACAAATGAATAAAATGACACCTTCTATCGGGCTTAGGACAATTAAACATGTCAGGTTTAGAATCCTGTGTTATCACGACAACAACTTATACTCCTTTCCCAGTCTATTTCTGCTTTTAGCCTTGTCAGCAGAGAAATCTGATTAGATTAGGCTGCCCAAATGTAAAACAGCATAAGGTTCCTGCACTCTTAACAGCTGCACAGAGGAATTTCAGTGTATCATTCTGGTTTTTTTTACATCTATAGACACCAAATTCATCAGTTAAAGTCTCTTACAATGTTACTTTAACTTCCCATATTATAATAACATAGCAGGAATTGTTTTGATCAGTTACTAGGTTACTTATAACTTGTTTGTTTTTATGAGTAACCAATACCGCAGTCTCAGACTTGGTATTAACAAAGCAGTCTCACCAAGTTCAATCTGACTTGCCTCAGCTAAGTGTACATAAAGTTGCACAGAAATCCTTACCTAAGGAAGACTGTCAAAAAGAAGGCAAATTATGTCAAATTAAGACCCAGCATCCAAAGTAATCTTAGTGGCATATTCATAGTAATTATTCAAGCCACTCAGTTTCTGTGCCTATTATGTAGTTTTATGTCGTTTTGTATTTTCTTTCTAGAGTCAACCCATATATTTCATCTTCATATTTACAGTACTCAAGACAACTTTTCAACTTTCATATAAAAAGATAGTATCTTTAGAGACTTTCAGTATTGGCATGAAAACTTTTATTCATTTTACCAATAAAGTAACTAAAGCAGACACCCAATGTTCCATCCATGATGGGAGACATACAAGATGTTCGGGCTGTGAAGCTTTCTTTCAACCTTTTTAAGTCACAATGAGGCCTTCATCATTTTGCATGACAGAAAACAACAGCTGACAGCCCCTTTGGAACACATGCCAGCTGTCTCTCATTTGTTTTATTGTCCAAGCAATACGAGGTTTGTAGCAGCATTTCCAAAAGCAAGTTGTAGTTTACTGGACTGGATCTTAGTTAGTACAGTTTCAGCAGTAAACAAGCTTTAATGTTTTTAAAATATCATAAGTATTATGCAGGGTTCTGTACCTTGTCAACATAAATAAGCTTTGATTTTACAGAAATCCATGTGGAATTTGGACAAAGAGTAACTAGGCTAAATGTTAAAGTAAATGTACCCTAAAATATTCAGATCTAAAGCCTCAGACATCTGTTCCAACACAATTTGCAAACACCAATGACATTACTAACAGAGAATTACATGGAAAACATTGCTTTATACTGCAGATGGGATAAACATTGGTCTGTACAGGTTTTTTTAAGTTTAGTGTTCATTTTAAAGCATCTGGGGTTTCTCAAATAAAGCATTAAATCAGCACATTCTAATTTTAGAAGGAAAACAATACAGTTGTAGTTAATGAAATTATTGAGGAAACAGCTGGGCTCTAATATTATTATTAGGTACTTATGGCAGGGTACCTGGAAATACTTTCCAATCATTAAAAAAATGTAAATCATTTTAAGTTTCCTTTTTGCTACAAAACCATCAACATTTAGCAATACTCTGCATGCCTTAAGTTCTATAACAGAACTCTAAAATATATTATTACTATTATTATACATTTCATTTCTAATCAGCCAGAGACAGCCACAAGCTTGAAACAGTGAAAAATTCTACAGAGTAACTACCAGGGCATAAAACTAAGCTATTCAGTGTATAAACCTATTTAGTTAGCTGCTTATTTCTTCCCTGAATTGAGTACAGTCAGTTTTAGAGCTGAGTTATTTTTTTATTCTTTACCACCCTCTTTTAAGAAATTCTAACTGTTAGCAATTTTTGTCCTTTGATGAAAGCATTCCTCTGAGTGGTATGTACACTTCAACAGTGATTGGCTGCCTAGCACAGTTCCTTTATGCATACCAGTAGAATCATGTCCAGTTTTGCCATTTGTGGAGAACTGATGACAAGATACAAAAGCATGTGTTTGCCATAAATAGCTCTGGCTAACGGAGGACTGCTCGCACAGAGCAGATCAAATTCTCTATAAGGAGAGCAGTGCTTGGCTCTTAGCCAAGCATGTTCCTGATGCAAGACTTAGTAGCTGCAAAAGCTTTCCAGTCCTATTAGCACAAAAGTTAATTGGAGAACAGTTGCCCTATGACCAGACAAAAGGTAGCATGTGCAATACTAAATAAGCATGTAAAACTAAGAAGAATAATCTGTAATATCACTCTATTTGAGTAATAATTTCCCTTATAAGTTTGAGAGGTAAGCTAGCTATAGGTTGCTGATCTAATTGCTCCCTAACAATGGCAACATATTAAGGTAAATAATGTATGGTGGGGAAGGTCCCTTTTTATCACTCTTACAGTAAAATAAGAAACAATTTTTAAAAATTCATTACTGAGAGCAAATGTTAAATATCTATGAAAGGTACCACCAAGGGAAAAAAACTGTGCAAATTTTTTAAACATACATTTTCCAATGAAAACAAGGCAACATTCTGTAATAAGCCACAAGTTTTATTGCAACGTGGCCAACGTATTTGATCTCAAAAACAGCGTTCCATTTAAGGCTCTTTTTATACAGAAACTGCCATTATGACTGATGTTTTACAAACATCTTTAGTGTTGCAGGAGTTGCATGGTAAACAGATAGTTTCTACTTCTGTTCAGTAGTGTACATTCAATGCAAAAAACAAAAAGGCATCATTACAGCTACTTCCTTTATAAAGATATGCATGTAATAGGAATGGAGACTGAAGTACTACAACAGTTTGATGACACAATTACAGAAATTAATTGGCATTCCTGGGGGGTGAAGGGAGAAATCAAACATATTACAAAAAAGTGCTTTAAATGCATAGTGTTGTGTGCTGTCATGTCACAAAAATAAAAAGGCTTGTCAAGGCAGGTGAGGTGTATGAATGCACAAGAGCCTCATGGAACTGCAATCAAGTGCAACTGTTAAATAATACTGAAAAGAGTCTTACCATCTGACCAATGGACAATACTTTAAAGGCAATCAGTTAGCTTAAATGTCTTGTTGCTTGGCTAGACTATCCACATCAACTATCACATTCATTGTACACATTTTCAAGGAATGCCTTCAACATCAGTTTTGGCTAAAAATATGATGGAAGGCATTCCTTGGAATCTACATAAAACTATCAAGTTTAAAAACAGTCCAGTGATCATTTGCAGACTGTTAATTAAGTTATATTTCCTTCAGGTGTTTTTGATCTGGGAACGTGGGCCAAAAGAAACTAATGCTATTCCAATTGAATGAGCTGCAGAAATGGAAGCTCCAGATGGCACTTGTCTGTCCTTTTTATAAGGGTTTTCCTTCAAGTGAAACTACCACGTTGCCTCCTAGTTTCTCTCCCAGTGTTGAACGATCTTTAATATCATCCAAACCATTTACTTGCCACTCGTGTTTAATACCTGAAAAAGACAAATGAATATATATAGGTATATGTATCTCTGCTTGTCCAGAAGTTTATTATCAAGAAGAAAAGTATTTTGCATAGTCTGGCTGAGAAGAACCAATATATACCAACCCATCTGTCTCCTTGAACAGCAGCTTATACAATGTACATGTCCAAAAGGAAGTATTACTCACTCTGAGCAAGTGACTAAATGGGCATTCATTTTATAGAATATATTCTGCTCATACCTGTAAATTTCTTTTTAATGGCATCTTTAGAGCTTGCGTAGATCATCTTGCTTTTTAAAGGGGCACTTTCAGGAGCCCTACAGATGGGGAGGAAAAACCTGTTATTCAATCCACTGATCTTTGGAAATGAAATTCTGTTTTAACAAGAATCCTTTGATTTACACACCAGAATAGAAATACCAGGTCTTCTTTTTTTGATTCCTTTGTTTCATATGTTGCATCATACAAAGCATATCGGCAATCATTGAGCGGTAACAGCTTCACAAAGGATGTGTAAGGGTCCTCCACTGTGTCACCAATGTCACCAACTAGTATTTGCTTCGATTCTTCTACAATTATTTGTTTTTTGTCATCACTTAAACAGAAGAGAACTGCTTTCTTTCTTTTTTTAATCTCTTCTGGCGTTGATGATTTTCGTACTTTCATGTCATTAAAAACTTTGATAACTTCATCATTCACTGTTACTCCAGAAGCCTACAAAACAAAGTGAAACAGGATTCACTAGAATAAACTGAATGTACAAGCAAGTTAAAGACTGGTATAACACGGTTTATCAGATTTAGGATGCAATCTCATACACTTACGCTTATACACTTGCTTCAGCGTCATAAACCCAGAATTTGGTTCTCAATCAAGCACCACATATTAAAGCTTTAGACTAAGTACCTAGTTTTAGGTTAACATGGTGATTTTGACTCATTCAAGTGAATTTACTCTCTCATCCTCAAAGAGAAGCTGCAAAGGCAAGCCCCTTCTGAAGAAACTTGCCAAGAAAACCCTATGATAGGTTCACCTTAGGGTCACCATGAGTAAAAAATGACTTGGAAGCACCTAACAACAACAAAGTTGAATTCACTGAGTGATGTACATCTCAGCACCATGCTTAGTCCTACACAGGATATTCCCCTTCAATAACCAAATACAGGACAGGCTGTTCATTTCCAACTCTGTCAGTATTCTACTTTTGTTCACTGATGTAAGCATCCAAGAGCAGAAGAAATGCCTTCTGTATTGTGTCAGGCTTAATATTATATATTTAAAATTCCTGGATTTCATTTAATTTATTTAATTCTACCCTATAAATATTCTACCGAAGTTACTGTATGATATAAGTGCCAAGGACAGATTATACAATTAAGCACACTAAGCCTTGCAAGAACTCCACCTACAAAAATGTAACTTGTACATTCTTTACTGGACAGAGGTGTTCTTACAAAGAGGTGTGGGATCTTTTTTTTTTGGCTTTCCCATTTTCATCCAACGTTAATAGTGTGAAGTGATAGGCCTGAAGTTGAGTATGTAAAATCAGTACAGAAGCCCAATGCAACTGTCCCACCTAGATTTGTGGGTCTTTAAGTGTTAACACGGGATAAACCCTGAAGCATGTCTCCCCTGACACTGCTTTTGAATAGAAAAGTCCACTAACAAAAACAAAAGTTTTAGGTACTTTCAGAGTTTGAGGGAAGGTGCCTGAATGTAGTGGAAGGCAATACTCATCCATTTCTGTTTTGTTCTTTTGAACAGGAGGAAAAAAATCATTTCCCCATTGCGTTAGCATTCAAATGCTAGTTCTTAAACAAAACAATGCTTCACTTTGTATAGTATTATAGCCCAACATTTAAAAACGTCTGTAAACAAACAACAGGCACATTTTATAGTGTTCTAGTCAACAGAAAGAGGAGATAAAACAGTTCCTTTACTAGTTTCTTCCCCTAAAGAAAAGTACAGCCATGTATATAGTAAAATCATCCTAATAGGGTTAGGACATTACTGCCCTTCTATTTCATTTTCAGAAATGTATTCCTAGGGTAGTGAGCAAGCTCCTAATAATCTGCTGAAACCAAAAGACAGGGTTTCCTATAGGCACCAGATGACTATGTTAAATGAGCCAATACCATTTACACACACTGAATGGTATATACACCACTCAAGTTTCATGCTTTCCCAATGAATGGATATTCTGGCCCCAAATGATGACTAAAGCCCTCCAACAAAGGGAAAGAGTCATCTCTCTTCTGGGTGCTTTCTTTCCCCCATGTTCTTGACACAGGCGGAGGAGCCAGAGGCACAATGGAGAAGGCAAACCCAGCCATGCCTCACTCCAGCATCATCCCCTGCTTCCATCCTAATCCCAACTGGAAGAAGCAAAAAGGCCCCAATATCCTTTCCACACAAGAGGGGAAATGCTTCCCTCCCCAAGGAAAGGGGACACAACCCCAATGTTAGGGGGCTATTACCCCTATCGCCAAGGAGAGCAAAGCGGGTGAGGCGAAGGCAGCTGTGCCATTGCTTGGCAAAGAAAGGGAGCTCCAAGGCATCCATAAGAGAGAGGGAGGCATTTTATTTGTCATCTCTGCCTCCTCCTAGATAGAAAAGGGATATAAAACGTCTCGTCTTTTCCTTGTATATACTTCAGAAGAAGAAGAAGAAGAAACAGCAAGAGGGAAAGGCATATATCTTACTGAGGCTTAGACTATTTTGGTCCTTTTTAAAAAAGCAGCCATCCTTCCCATACAAAGAGAAAGGCTCCCAGCCTTGGGACATCCGCCACCCCGCCCTAGTCTTCCACAGAAAGGGGGACCAAAGGAGACTGGAGCACAAGGCAGAGAAGGAGAGCAAGGAGAGGGGGAAGGAGGAGGAGGAGGAGAAGCCCTGCGACTTGGTGCCTTCTTTCCTGGGGGAGGCCTGCCACGGTCTTTCCTAAACCTATGTCTCCATCCGCACTGCAGAAACAACCCGGTCCGACTCCGCTTTAACGCCAGTGGCCCAGGCCATGGGACCCCGTCCCCCTCCCCGTTTCCCCGCGTGGAGCCAGGGCCGTTAACCACAAAGCAGCGCTGCCAAAGCCTCTCCCATGGCTGCAGTGCGGATGGAGCCTCCTTCCCTTCCAAGCACAGCCGCCCTCTCCTTCTTTCTTTCCTTCTCTCTCTCCTGTCCAGGGCAGAAGTCTCAAGGCGCACAAGGCAACAGCCCCCTCCCGGCCCGAGAAACGAGGGGGAAACAAAGCAAAGCAAGCCCCTCTCCGCCGCCTCCGCCTCGATGATCCTTGGGGCTCCGAGGGCAGAGAGAGGGGCGCCGGCTGGGGAGGCTAAAATTAGTCTAAAATGGCCGCCAGAGGCCTCGGGCCCTCTCGGGGCAAAGGGGCCCTTCCCGGCTTCCCCAGGCCAGGCCTGGAGGGCGGCTGGGCCTCGCTGGAGCCGCCCCGCCCGCCCTTACCATGGCGGCGCCAGAGGGTCCTTGGGGCCCGGGAGGAGACCAGGAGGAAGGCCGGAGGGCGAGTGGCGGCGGCGGCGGCGGCGGCTGCCTCAGGAGCGGAGCCTGACTGCTGGGCTCCTCCTCGCAGGGCTGGCTGGGCGGGAAGGAGGCGAAGGCGGGCCCGGGGCTGGATTTGGGGGGAAGGAGAGGCGGGCCCAGGGCGAAGACTGTGAGGGGAGAAGGAGGAGGAGGAGGAGAAGGGAAAGGCCTCAGTCCCCTCGCCCCTCTCCATCGTCCCCAATGAGAGGAGCCTCTCAGTCAGTATTTATCGAATCCTCAAAGCCTAGTGACAAATACAATCACATTCTATAGAAAAGCCCATAGAGAGGATAAAAAGAAAGCAATAAAATACGATATTAATAAAATACAATATACGTACAATACAAGTACCTTCGGACGCCTTAAAATGCACTCAACTTATAAACACAATATAGAGGCCTAAATAAAAGATAAAGCAATCTGATGAGTTAAAAGATATAAAAGTGTACAGGTGAAAATGGAGAAGTTGAAGACCTTCAAGCGATGATGTGTAAAATAATTACAATAGGGAGTAAAAAATAAAGATGATATTGAATATCATATACATCAAATGTCAAATCTCTTCCTCAGCCCTACAGTGAAGGCCGAAGGGGAGTCTCTCCTTCCAGGAGGAGTTTCATCACACACCAGGGGCTACATTTCGGCATTAAAGAGAGATTAAAGCACCTTTTTTTCCAATCAAAATAATGCAGTTCAGGTATTTCTATGTTTTGACATTATAGTTCCATGCAATAATATTGCAACATATATATATATATATACACACACACACACACACACACACACACATTTATTTATATAAAGCATCCCACAAGTAAAGCGGAAAATGGCGACTAATTGAGCAAATGATAAATAAATAATAATTAATAAAACTTTTATTTATACCCCGCTTTTCTGCTACAAAGGCAATCAAAGCAGCTTACGTATTTAAAACGGAACCCATGTACAATATATACTACATAAACAATACTATGCCTTACCTCCCCCCCCCTTTATAAAAGAATTAAACATATTACATTTTAAAATTAGTCTGGTTAAATACTATTAATAACAATGATCTAATGGACCAAGTGGTAGCATAATACATACATACATAGATATACATAGAGTGGGGAGGATTCATTTGTAGCCGACTCATTCAATTCAGGAAAATAATAATAAAAATAAAATGTATTTATACCCCTCTTCTCCAATATGATCAAAGCAACTTACAAGAATATTAAAATGCTATAGTAACAGTATTAAAGCAACAAAATGCTGCACTGTCGCTGAAATCCCGAAAGTAAAAAGATGCATGAATTATTACCACACGCAGTCCCGCAAATGAAGCGGCAACATTGGAAATGCTGCTGCGTTGTCACTGAAATCCCGAGAGTAAAAAAGACACGCAGATGAGTACCAAAAATTTATGCAGATTAAACCTAGGCAACGCAGAAATAGAAATGGTTAAAAAGTTATCATATCTGGGATCAAATATTGACCAGAGTGGGGACTGCAGTCAGGAAATCAGAAGAAGACTTAAGAATGGGGAAGGTGGCTAAGAAAGAACTAGAAAAGATTCTAAAATGGAGGATATACAGTACAACTGAGCACAAAATTTAGAATCATACAAGCCATTGCATTCCCTATTGCTTTGTATGGATGTGAGAGCTGGACAGTCAAGAAAGAAGATAGGAGGAAAAGCCATTCATCTGAGATGTGGTGCTGGAGAGGAGTGCTGAGGATCCCATGGATAGCCAAAAGGACAAACAAATGGGTCCTAGAGCAGATCAAACCAGAAATCTCTCTGGGAGCCAAGATAACAAGACTAAGGCTGCCGTACTTTGGACACATCATGAGAATGCACAACTCATTGGAAAAAAAATAATACTAGGAAAGGTGAAAGGGAGCAGAAAGAGAAGAAGGCCACATGCTAGATAGATGGACTTTATTATGGAGGTAATGGATATGAATTTGCAGGACTTGAGCAGAGCAGTGGAGCATAGGGAGTCTTGGAGATGTCTCATCTACAGGTTATCCATGGGTCGAGATCAACAACAAAACAACAAATTTGGAATTCTCAGCCAGAGAGCTGAACTACAAGCTTCAAAATGCAACAGCAGGGAGCCAGACCAGTCAAAGTGGAATAGCAGCACTATAAGGGTGTAGGGCAGTAATCTAGCAAATCGTAGCACAGATTCCACCGTTAACCTGTTATTTATGCGGCATTACAGTAACGCAAACTTCCATTATTGCAAAATGCTGGCTAATATCACTTTAATGACAGGTTAATGACGGGATCCACAGAACTTTACCTGAAAGTCTTTTGTATGATCATTGTCAATCGCGCTTTTTGGATGGGTTAGTGACAGGATTTGCACGACATCGTCTGAAAGTCCTCCCCGCGATTGCATGAGAAGGAGGGGATAGGAACAAGACAAGGACAGGATACCCCCCATGTGATAATCTCCATTGTATGTGAAGAGCAGATGTCCCAACAGCAAAGGAGGACAAGGCACCACAAAATGGAGGACAGGTTGCTGTTGGGGGTAGCCCATGATAAGGCTCCAAATATTACTTCTCCTCCTCCTCCTCTTCCTCAAGAAAAATGTAAGACCAAATAAAAGCTAAAAAACACTAAAGATAAATGTGAAGTCAAAAGCTTTCATGGCCGGCAGCCATAGCTTTTCAGAACACAGCCACATAGCTCAAAAAACTCACAAAAACACTACTAACACTACTTTCTTTGACAGAGAAAGCTAACTCTCACAAAACTACAGTTCCCAAAACTCCCTAGCACTGAGCCAAGGCAATTAAAGCAGTCTCAAACTGGATGATTTCAGCAGTGTGTTTTGGATCTATGAAAGCTCATGCTACCAACTTTTTTTCTTTCAGTAATAGTCTCCAATGTGCTACAGAAGTGATTCCCAAACTCTGGCCTTCCCGGCATTTTGGATTTCAGCTCCCAGAAGCCTCAGCCATCTTGGCCAATGGTCTCGGATTCTGGGAGCTGAAGTCCAAAACACCTGAAAGGGCAGAGTTTGGGAATCACTGTGCTACAAGGCCCCATACAGACAGGCCAAAATAAAGCTGCTTCAGGCCACTTAGGAGGTAAGCTGTTTAAATGATGCATGTGTCCTCAGAGTCCAGAAGCTGCTCCAGAGCTGTGCTCCAGTCCTTAGGACTAGATCGTGGCTTTGACATGGCTCCTGGACTCTGAGGATGCATGCATCATTTAAACAGCATCCCTCCAGTGGCCTGAAGCAGCTTTATTTTGGCCTGTCTGTATGGGGCCACAAGATCCCTTGGTGTATTGATGTTTCAGACTAACACAGCTGTGTCTTTTAATTCTTCCCTCAGAGGATGGCCATGACAAACCACCTCTGAAGAAACCTGACAGAGGAAAACCCTCTTATGATGGGGTCGCATAAGTCAAAAACGACTTGGAGGCACAGAATAACAACAAGGCCCCCTTCTCTATGTCCTTCCTCCTCCTCAGCTCCAACTGGGACCCTTTCTTCTCCCAGTGAGGAAAAGGGAACGAGGCAAGGCAATGCAGCCATAAATGATCTATGAGAAGTTGTTGTTAGCCTGGACATATGCTGTTCTAATAAATTCTTCCCTGATATTCTCAGAGTGCGGACGGATTGTGTAGGGAAAGGCATTCCTTCAAGTAACTCAGACCCAAGCCATGTAGGGCTTTAAAGGTAATAACCAACGCTTTGTACTGTGCCTGGAAGATAACTGACAGCCAGTGAAGTGATTTCAACAAGGTGTTATATGGTCAGACCTCAATGTTCCGGTGACTTCTCTGGTTGTTGCATTTTGAACCAATTGAAGCTTCTGAACTTGGTACAAAGGTAGCTCCATGTAGAGTGCATTACAGAAATCTAAACAAGAGATTACCAGTGCAAATACCACTGCTTCAAGGTCCTTTTGGTCCAGGTAGGGATGCAGTTGGTTTATCAACCAAAGTTTGTACCAAGCACTCCTGGCCATTGCCTCCACCTGAGATGACAGCTGTAGAGATGGAATCAGGAGTACTCCCAAACTGCAAACTTCTTCCTTTAGGGGAAGTGTGACCCCGTCCAGGACTGGTTGACAAAGCTCCATCCGCACATTTGGGGTACCTATCGCAAGCATCTCCATTTTCTCTGGATTTAACTTGAGTTTGTTTTCCCTCATCCAGCCCATTACCAACCTAAGGCAGGCATCCAGAGGAGAGATACCATCGTTAGTCAATGCAGCAGTCGGAGACATAGAAAAATAGATTTGGGTGTCATCAGCGTACTGATAACACCGCACCCCATGTCTCCAGATGATCTCTCACAGCAGCTTCATATAAATGTTAAACAGCATTGGGGACAGAATCGCACCTTGAGGAATGCCTGATTTGAGCTCCCTCTTGGACGAATAACTGTCCCCAAGCGACACCATCTGGAATCTTCCCAAGAGGTAGGACTGAGGCACTGCAAAGCAGTGCCCCCGATACCTAACTCCCTCAGGCGTTCCAGAAGGATACCATGGTCAATGGTATCGAAGGCCGCTGAGATGTCCAAGAGCACTAACAGGTTCACACTTTCCCTGTTGATGCCCAGATGGAGATCATTATACACTCGCCCTGCCCTCACCTTAGAGAAGAGCCACAGCTCTTTTGTGGCAACCTTTGCTGAGGACCCCTTTTTGCCAAGCCTTCTCTCCAACCTCTTTTTTCTTTCTTTTGCTCTCTCTCTCTCTCTCTCTCTCTCTCTCTCTGCCACTCAATAAAGATATCACTAGCTGTATTCACACAGGAGAAATAATCTGATTTGACTTCACTTTAACTGCCAAGGATTTGGGCTATGGAATTCTGGGAACTGTAGTTTCTTGTGGCACCACAATTTCAGGCTGATTTTGAATGTAGGATATCTTAATAGATGTCAGAATTCTGATACTGGGTGGTAGTGGAGACAGGCAGGGCTGGCTAAATCTTTTTGCCTTCTGAGACAAAGAAAAAAGATGGTATCCTTTCTCATTCAAGCTGTACTTGCCTAAGCAATGATGAAGAGATACATTCCTCTGAAGTAATCTGCAGATTAGTTTATGGCAGGATTAGGAATGATGCAGACCTCCAAATGTTTTTAATTAAAATATTTACATCCTGTTTCATATCACCAAGATCTCACAAGATAAAGTATATTTAAATCAACTTAGATTAAATCATTTAAATTTAAGACAGAGGAATAATTGCTGGTTGAAAAACCTATTAACACTCAAAACAAATTCAGTTTAAAAACAATGTGTATTTTGGCAAAATTGTTAAGGCTTCAAAACCTTTTATAATAAAGCTATGTTTTAAGCTAGCGTCATAAAGAAGCCAGTTCAGATTTCAGTCAGGCCTCATAGGGATGAACATTTCACAACCAAAGCAACAGGGCAGAGGATGCATTCTCCCATTGGTGGGACACAGAGTAGTGTCTAAGTGTAGATCTGGGGCAGGGGTATATGGGGAATAGGCTCTTTCAGGTTTTGAACTCTCTTGCCATTTAGTGATTTAAGTGTCATCACCAGCAAATTGAATGCAGACTAGAAGCATATTGGCAGCCAATACAATTCATTTCAGACTGGTATTTTATGGTTTCTGTATGTTTTCCAGTTAGCAATTTAGCAGATGCATCTTACGCTACCTGCAGCTTCTGAATTGTCTTCAGTTGTAGTCCCACACAGAGTGCGCTGCAGTACATTGGGTCCTTGATATTCTCTGGGATTTTCTTCCAGGACTGCTCTGTAGGTACCAAAATCCAGAGATGCTCAAGTCCCATTATATACAATAATGTATTAAAATGGTATCTCTTATATAAAATGGCAAAATCACCAGCAATTGATTCAAATGATTAATATTTCTTCTTTTGTTCATTCTTCAACAAGATTTGTTTTTTATTTTGTCTTTTTAATATTTAAACATTTTTTAAATATATTTGAGCCGTAGATGTTTGAATCTGTGGATGCAAAATCTATGGATACAGAGAACCTACTGTAGTCCAATTGGGGAAGTTACCAGTGTATGAACTACTGTGGCCATTAAAAACTACCAGTCAAAGTCCTCCCCCCTGCATTCAAAGCCACAGAGTTCACCTGGGCCTCTATTGACAAAGATGGATCCCCAGGAGAACTCCCAAAACTACACACCTGTTCCTTAAAGCGGAGTCCAGGAGAGCTCACCTATCCAGTCCCTGGATCTGGCAACCACTAGTCTACAGAGCACTAATTTTAGTGGAATCCAGCATCAGTTTCTGTCCTCAACCAGCCATCACATCACCCAGATCCTGGTCTACCTGCACAGCTCTAGTTGGCCCACAAGGAGAAGCAGAGTGGAGTGTTGTTGGCATACTGTTGGCACTCAACCCCCAAACTTTATTTATTCCTCATTTTGGCTTCATATAGACATTACAGCATATTGGATAAGATGGAAGCCCATAGCACACACATATTAACATCCAGGGAGCTGAACAATAGTCCCTCAGTACTGCTCTCAACTGGCTATGTAGACAGAAACTGTAAGACCATATGACAGTGCCTCCTACTGTTATGCCATAGACCCAGATTAGTAAGATGACCTGGTCGGTGGTATTAAAAACCACTGAAAGATCCAGGAAGATCAACAGGGCAGAATTCTTTCTTCAACTAAGGGATGATTGTTGCTAAAGACAACCAAAGCTATTACAGTACCATACCCCGGCTTGAAATCAGGCTTAAATGTACCAAGGTAGTGATTCTTCCAAGTACAACTGAAATTGCTTACCCACCACATGTGCAAGCACCATATCAAAAAAGAGGGTATTATGAATGAAACAGTAAATTCTCAGTGTAACAAGGTCCTCTTCAAGATACAGTGCACAGTGTAGACATCTCACTGGATCAAGTGACATCTACTGGATTTTGTCAGTCAAGAAGGGCAAGGGCAAGCTGACTTGTGATGGGATGGACTAAGGACCTGAACATACAGGCCAAAATAAAGTTGCTTCAGGTCACTTTGGAGGTATGCTGTTTAAATGACTCACATATCTTAAGAGGCCAGAAGCTATGCCAAGGCTGCACTCTAGTCCTTAGGACTGGAGTGTGGCTTTGGTGTGGCTTCTGGTCTCTTAAGACACATGCAGTATTTAAACAGCATGCCTCCAAAGTGACCCGAAGCAGTTTTATTTTGGCCTGTCTGTTTGGGCCCTAGGTCAAAGACTGCAGCAACTGAAACTGATCCCCCCTCCCTGAAAAAAACCCTAACCAGATGAAACACTAAGCACTTCTCCAAACACTAAGTGACTGGTGTAAATTTCAGAGTTAATATAAGCAACTTTGTCTTCAAATTATCACAGCAGGTCACAAAAGGTTCTACTCCTTGCCTGATTACAAGAGATTCCTCAACAGTCAATACTCTGTTGCACAACACAGGCAAAGGGAGACTTTTTAGACAATTTCACTGCTGCATAATAGTTACATCAGAATCCTTGCTATATTTGATCGTACCGTGACCTATGCCCACTATAGCCATGTTGCTGGACTGAAGTTCCCAGTATTCTTCACTACTATGTTAGCTAAGGCTGCTAGGACTTAGCATCCAACATCTGGAAGACCACACTATTTTCATCCTAGTTTAATGTCTTCAGGATAGGCCGTGTGTCCTACAACATAGGGGAACCAGTGAGGGGGCCTTTAGAGGCATGGCCACTGGACTGTCCCCACATTATCTGCTGTCTGAGTTTGCTGCCTAACTTTAATGGTAAAGCTGGACCTGGGAGACATCTCCTAAATCATATATTAATGGGAAAGAGGTACCTTGTTTGATAACAATTATAGCCATTCTGAAAATTATTTCAGAGGTGCAGAGGCTGTAGGAATGCATAACTGATAAAAATGAGGGTTAAACAATTTAGGGTTCTAATAATTTTCAAAGTGCTCGCTGGGTTCCATGAAGAGGAGAAGAATATGAGGACCAAAGCCCTGCACAGGAGCCTTTACCAGGCACAAGGGAAGTATTGTAACCAGACTGGTCTTCCAATGAATATGGCAATCAGAGCTTTTGCTATGTCTGGAGGAATAAATATAGAGTGTGTTTTCTCACATAAAGAGGATGGCGTCAGCATCCTCTACTTGGTAACCAGGAAATTACATTATTTTGGTGCCAATGCTTTTTGGGACAGCACTGGAAGGATATCATACATCACACTATGTCTGCAGATACTGTAACGTGAATATCTGTTGGTAAATAAAGGGTGATTTTCCCTCTGGAAGTTTCAGATAAGTGAAGAAACATTATCAACAGAGGTCTTGTTACTGTTCTAACAGAAGTACCCTTAGATACCTAAACCACGTTTTATAACACAGGTCAGTGGTTACAGCCAGATGAATGTCTCAAGAGGAACTATTGGATAGTCTAGTTCCTATCCTGAAGCTTAATTCCATGTAAAATTTGAACTTGAGCATGAAGTAGAAATCACAAACATAGTGATAAAATAGCTAATTTGGCAACATATTATGAGCAATAACCAGAGAAAACTTACTAATGGTACTACAGTAAGGTGGATGTAAGACTTGGGGCTGGAAAGAATTCTGATAACTAAAGAGGTAAAGAAAGATATAGCTCATTAAAAAATTATAGCACTCAGCAGTATGTTCAGTCATCCGTGACAGACTGTAGGCATTTGTTTGTTGTTTATTTTAAAATTGTATCATGGGCAAAATCCTGTGAAAACTTAAGCTCTATATAAAACACTGCTTCAACTATACAAACATATTGCAGAATCTAGTTCCCTCTCTTCATAATTAAATGATAATTATCCTGATACTTAAACCCGGTAAGGGTTATGCTTGCTGCGCTAATTACCACCTTGTATCCTTACTTAAAGTGGATATCCAAATATTGACAGCTATTTTAGATAACAGATTACAAAAAGTAATTTCAGATTTGGTAAGTCCTTACCAGGTGGGATTTATCCAAAATAGACAGGGAACTGCTTGATTGGTTGTGGATCAGATTGCTTTAAACTCTGATAGGACTGATCATTCAACTGTGATTTCTTTAGATTCTGAAAAGGCCTCCGATGAAATTCACTGGCTGTTTATTTTCACAATATTGGCTAATTCTGGGTTTCCTAAAATATTTTTGAATTGGATAATTTTTTTATATTCAGCACCTAGAGCATGGATTGTGACCAATGATATTCCTTCCTCCTATTTTCACTCCTTCTTCTGTGTCCAAGCCTGTTTTTCTTACAGTATGTTCTACATATATGTTGAACAGGTAAGGTGACATGATGCAGCCTTGTCTGATTCTTTGCCAATTGGGAACTATTCGATGTTTCCATGCTCTGTTCTGACAGTAGCCTCTTGTCTTAAGTACAGATTCCTCATCAGGATTATCAGATGCGTTGGCACTCCCATGTCTTTAAGGGTGTTCCATAGCCTTTCATGATCAGTAAAAGGCTTTGCTATAGTCTATAAAGCACGTGCTGGTTTTCTTTTGGAACTTCCTGGTGCGCTCCATTAGTCATCTTATGTTTGCAATGTGGTCCCTAGTGCCTTTTCCTTTCCTGAACCTGACTTGGACCTCTGGAATTTATCTCTCCATGTATGGTTGGAGTCTATGTTGTAGAATTTTGAGCATAATTTTGCTTGCATGAGAGATTAGAGCTATGGTCCCATAGTTGCTGCAGTCTTTTGTATCTCGTTTTTTGTGGATGAGGATGTATATTGTTCATTTCCAATCTGTTGGCCACCATTTTGTTTTCCATATCTGTTAACATAAGTTGGTTAAGCACTAGAGTTGACTTTGTCAATGTGGACTGCAGCAGTTCAATTGGAATATCATCTGTTCCTGGTGATTTGTTTTTTGCCATTTCCTTATTGCAGCTCTCACCTTGCTTTTTAGAATTTGGTGTTAATCTTCATATGGCTGTTCATTCCATGTGTCCTTAATTTCCCCATCTCTTTTATACAACACTTCTGTGTATTGCATCCAATGTCTTTTTATTCCTTCCTGATCGTGAATTATGTTATTTTTATTGTCAAAGAGTGCCCTGGTCCTTGGTTTGAACTTTCCTTTGATTTCTCAGATTTTGTGGAATAGGTCTCTCTTAACCAGGGGTCGGCAACCCCTGGCCCGCGGGCCGCATCTGGCCCACCGAGGCGGCAGGACTGGCCCCAGCCTGGTCCTGCCGCTGATTGCCGCAGGCGGTACTGCTGCCGAGGAGGGCGGGCCACACACAGTGCGCCGCTGCCGCCTTCTTGTAGCCCTGCACGCGCCTGCAGGGCCGCACGCAGGGCTAAATAGGAGGAGTTTCTCCTCATGGAGCTGGCTGGCCAATGGCTGCTGGCAGGGAGCGGGCTGTTGGAGCTCCAGCCTGCCCCCATTGGCCAGCCAGCTTCAAGAAGAGGAACTCCTCCTCTGCTCCCCAGATGGAGGCCACAGCTGACAGCCGCAGACAGGGAAAGAAGGGTGGGCGGAGGTCGTCCTCCTCCTTCCCAGCCTTCCCTTCAGGGAAGGAAGAGAGGGCGGGGGTCGTCCTCCTCCTTCCCAGCCTTCCCTTCCCGAGAGGAGGAAGGGCAGAAGGAAAAAGAGAGAGACAGAGAGAAGAGGAAGCGCAGGAGGGAAAGAGAGAGACAGAGAGAGACCTCCAAAAGAGACTCCACCATTCTCTGAAGTTCTTCTTAAAGTTTGACATGTTCCACTGTCAAATGACTCTTACTATCAGGAAGGTTTTAAAGCTGATGTAGAATCTCTTTCCCTCCAACTTGAATCCATTGCTCCAGCCTTAATTCTCTGGAGCAGCAAAAACAAGCTTGCCCCATCTTTCATCTGACACCCCTTCAAATATTTAAACAGGGCGATGATATCACCTCTTAACCTTCTCTTTGCCAGGCTAAACACACCCAGTCTCTCCCCATAAGGCATGGTTTCCAGACCCTTCACCATTTTGGTTGACCTCCTCTGGATATGCTGAATCTTCTCAACATCCTTTTTCAATTGTAATGCCCAGAACTGGACACAGTATTCCAGGTGAGGCCTGACCAAAGCAGAATAGAGTGGCACTATTACTTCCCTTGATCTAGACACTATACTTTTATTGTGGCAGCCTAAAATTGCATTGGCCTTTTAAGCTACTGATCACACTGTTGACTCATGTTCAACTTGTGCAATGCCTGGACTCTTAGATCCCTTTCACATGTAGTTTCATTCAGTCAGGTGTCACCCATCCTATATCTATTCATTTTTTCTACTTAAATGCAGTACAGTACCTTACATTTCTCACTGGTAAAATTCATTTTGTTAAGTTTTGGCCCAACTTTCTAATCTATCAAGGTCATTTTGAATTTTGATTCTGTCCTCTGAGCTGCAAATTTGATAAGCATGCCCCCTATTCCTTCATCCAAAACACTGATAAAGATGTTGATTAGCACTGGGCCCAGCACAGAACTTTGTGGCACCCACTGGTCACTTCTCTCCAGAATGAAGGAGTCATCTCTAAAATCATTCCTGGTATTGATGTCAGGGCTAACTGGTGGTAATTGCTGGGATCCTCTTTTTCCCCTCTTTGAAGATGGGGACGACATGTTGGTACCCGAAGGGACAGGGTTACAACCAAAACCTACTCCGCTTTGGAACATTCTGTGACACGGGATACATTTGTGTGAGTCAGAGAAGTTGCAATTAAATATTTCATATCCTCTCCTATATGCTAGCAGGCTACTGATGGATATGAAAAAAATATCAAAACGCTATGTTGCAGACCTAGAAGACTTTCAATGTGATACCAGTGCTGTCAACAATTCATCTTTTTAGAACTATGTAACACTAATCTATACTGAGGTGTGTGACTGGAACAAAACTTTTTGCAAAGGAGCTTGATGAACAAGGAATAACAAATACTACAAGGCTAATGCTGTGTCAGAAATATTCTGAATAAGATGATCTATCCATAGAAGTGCTGAGAAATATGATACACTTCTGAGAGCTGTTGGTGACAAAGAAAGTTATCTTTGGGGTATCGTGTCAGCAAGTTTTGAATGGAAAAGGAAAAGCAGCACCAAGACCCTGGTTCCAAAGAACAACGTAACTTTGCAGCCAGAAGAGAACAAATTTACATATGCATAACATATGGATCAATATTTTAATTTCAGCAACTGTCTGCTTTCATTGGTTCCACCCTAATATCCTAGACAATCAGAAGAACATAAAGAGACCCTGACTGAATCAAATCAAATGCTTTTCTCATTCTGGATCCTGCTTCCCAAGTGGTCAACCAGATCCCTATGGGAAGCCCACAAACAGGACGTGAGGGCAACAGTGTTTTCCTGATAAATATTCTCCAGGCAACTGGTATTCAGACATAGCATCTGAATCTTGAAGTAGCAGACAGCTATCCAATCACAGCTTCCAGGCAAATTGGTTAGTATCTGCCAATTTTTTCACCAAGACTTCATTAGACTGCCCTCTTATTTTACAACAGCCACTCTGTTCCCCAATCTCTCTCCTTTTTGGCTTACAATCCTTTTCAAATATTATTCCTTGTATGGCTCTTTATGGCTACATTACAGTGTGCCCCTGAAAAACACAGATTTGGATTCATTTGGACTCTTAACATATCTGTCCTCTTATATCCAGAGAAATGTCAGAATTACTTAAGACATTCAGATAAAACTAATTTTATTGTTGACTAATTACTGACATCAGCACGGCGTAGCAGTTTGAGCATTGGACTGTAACTCTGGAGACCAGAGTTCGAATCCCTACTTGACCATGGAAACCCAGTGGGTGACCTCGAGCAGGTAACAATCTCTCAGCCTGATAAGGAGGCAAAGGCAAAGGCCCTCTGAATAAATCTTACCAGGAAAACCCCATGATAGGTCACTGTAAGTCAGAAACAAGTTGAAGGAACACCACCACCACAACAAATTATTTCTGAAGGCTCCCTCTACAAAACAAACAGAATTTAGAAAAATAAATTAGTTGTTCCCAAGACACCTGATGAATAGTATGGACACAAGCATTGGGACAGTCCACTGTGAAACAGTGTCAAACATTAATATAGTACACATCATTTAAAAACACTGTTGCTGTATCTTGGCAGTAGCAATCAATCCTGCCATCTACTCTCAGCTTCAGCCAAGAATGGTGCATCCAGTAGGACACAGAGAAGAAAGCAAAATTTTGAAAATGGTCTTACTTTATTTTTATTTTACACACAAAAACTGTATAAACATATAGTGCTGGAAGAACTGTCCTATAGAAAGAGGACAATTAATTGTTCATTTGAAATATAAACAAAACACAAAGAAAACAATGTTAAGGATTTTTATATCCTCAAAGGATTTTTTTTATAAATACAAAAACAAGTTCACAAATTATTTGAATGCTAAATAAATATCTATTTAATAAAGTAAGACTGAATCTTTCCAACTAGCACTGGCACAGTAATTTAAAGAATATAAAATCACACTCATTTGCGTAGTGTCAAAAACTTGTAGTCAAATGACTTTAGACTTTTAATTTGTCCATTATGATGGAGATGATTTTTTTTCTAAATAGAACCTTCACAAAACATGTCACAGACCCTACAAAATCTAAAGAATATGACAATATTTCCTTGTGCTGAAAAAATATTCTGGAAGGCTTTTGGACATAAAAATTGGTCTTTAAAAATACAAAAGCTACTGTAAACCAGTACTGTTATTCAATACCTATCTATCAAAAGTATTAGACACTGAACAAAACTGTAGCAAAGATAATCTTTCCTACATTCTCCTGAGTGCATAATAAACTGAGAGCATAGTGCAGGCCACACTTCCAAGGTGTGGCAGATGTTATTGCTTTGTATAGCTGCATGATTTCAGTGTTTCATTTTCCATGAAAATGAAGTAGATTCCTCTAGTTAATGTCCTTTAGAAGGAAAAGGTTAGATTCGTGATTTCTTGGTTGCTGGAGAAGCATGGTCCGTGTAACCAGATGCAACTGGAAATCCAAGCTTTTGAGCCTGAATATGAAAAAATGCCTGGAGTCTTGTTCCAGCCTTTGCTTCACTTGTATTACGTGGATTATACTCAAAGCAATTTGAAAACATCAGCTCAACATCTTCAATGAATTCCGCTATAAAGAGAAATACAAATAGGCCTTTAGTGCATAAATATTACACATTGTCTATGAAAACAGTATCCAAAGTTACGGTTTCTATCAGTCTCTCCAACATTCCATCTAGAACTAAATTATGCTTAGTCATGTGAATGTCTACTGCTGGGAAATCCAGCCCTAATGTCCTCATAGGGCACTGAAGGTTTCTTGCAGTACATAAAATGTACATCCTTGCTTGGAAATATTCATTATTCTAAATCCACTGAGATGCTATGTAAATAAACTGTTATAAAAGTTATAAAGTTAAAAAAAATAAGATTAGTTGGGCAATTTTACTTACAGGCTAGTTTGTATTCACATTTGTTCACTTTTTCACGGATTATGTTTAAGGCAATTGGTCTTTTGATGATATCATAATAATCTGGCACCTGCATTTTTGTAAAGAAGCATAAAATATTAAGTGTGTCATTATTATAATCCAGTAATATTACAAAAGTAGACTCTTACTACGTTTAAATCCAATTGCTAACCTCAGCTAGAACAGATCCACTGAATCAACTGCTGAATGTTAAAACATTTATGTAAATCCCATTTATTTAGTAGATCTAACTTTTGGTTTGTTACTTCAGTCAATGGAGACTATGTGTATGAGAGACCTCCAAGGAGATTATCACATAAGATTAAAACGGATTCTTAATAAGACAAAAGCACTTTTACCTGGTAGTTACTGCACATCATTGCCTCCCACTTGTTGCCGCTGTGCTTCCGAAGTGTAGTTAAAATTCATGGGGGGAATCTGTTAACAAGCTCTCAAACGTGCTGCTGTGCCATTTGTTCTCAAGCACATAAAGTTCCTCCCATGGCAGTTCCGAGATTGGGGTCACATGGCATGAGGGGGTCTGATTCTCATCCTCTCCCCCTCCCCTTTGCTATTCCAAAGCAGGCTGACTCATTGCCTTTCCCGCCCCTTGCCCCCCCAATTCACCAGACCTCAGGATCTTTCCATCTCTCTCTCTCTCTCTCTCTCTCTGCCAGGACAATCTCCCTCTCCCTTTCCCAACATCTCTCTGCCAGGATCTCTTTTCCATCATCACCCTCTCTCTCTGCCAGGATGATCTGTTAAATAAATGAAAGACACAAAGGGCCAAAATAGAGGGCCTGGTAAATCCAGCCAGCTTGGGGGTGTGGTGTTTAGACACGCCATGCCCTCGAGTCGCCTGGAAGCTACGCTGGTGATTATATGCCTTCCAGCTTCCCGGTGATTTGGTGGCATGGCATTCAGACACCACTTGCACCAGAGCCAGTGAAAAGCTCTAGAGCAGTGGTTCCCAACCTTCCTAATGCCGCGATCCTTTAATACAGTTCCTCATGTAGTGGTGACCCAAACCCATGAAATTATTTTCATTGCTACTTCATAACTGTAATTAAATAGGTGTTTTCCAATGGTCTTTGGCGACCCCCATGAAAGGGTCATTCAACCCCCAAAGGGGTCCCGACCTACAGGTTGGGAACCACTGCTCTAGAGGCAAAGGGGTGGCTTTTTCTGCTCCAAATAGGAGTGTACTTTTTCCACTCCTATTTGAGGTGGAAGCTGGCTGGATTGGGGCTGTGGTGTACAGTTGCTGCAGCCCCAATCCAGCTGTCTCAGAGGTGGTGTCACACTGCCTCTTCAGGGCATCTGTTTCACCCTAAAGTTAGCAAGGGGGAGGTGGAAGCGTGAGCAAGAAAGAGAATCAGGCTCCTCATGTCATGTGATTGCAGCTATCCCAGAATTGAAATGAGGGAACTTATCATACCAGGGAGTTGCCAAAGGAGCACAGGGCTGTGAATGAAGAGGTGTGTGACAGGAAACTGATCCATCTATCGGGCTATTTTTCAAGTGTGAAATTCAGAATATGCTACAAATGTGCATGGTACTTTGCTGTTCCACCTGAACACTTTAAGAATGATAGTGAACTACCACTAAAACATCTAAGAAAGTAGACTGAAGTCTATGAAAGCTTCAAGGCTTCCACTTCAAGGTTTCACTTTCCATTGTCAATAATTTCAGAATCAGTTACTGACATCACTGACCTTTCTCTTACAATTAATTAATACAATACAGTTGATTTTATAACCGTGCACATCATCTCCACAAATTCAAACCAATATCCTTTCTGGGCATATACAATGACGGGGCCTTTCTGACAGGAAGTATTGTAGTGTATTCATTTTGTATTAGAAAACTCTATGGTATTTATAGATACATGTACAGCTACCTATCATTGATTGGTTAGAAGATCTTATGTTTTATGTAGCTATGAAAGTATATTTAACAGAATTCAGTATCAAGCAGATCTTTAAAATCTGCTAATCGTATCATCTAATGACATACTAGCACCTTTTAATTAAAACACAAGTACTTCTTCCACTGATATTCCATAATTTGGTTTTATTACATTTTTTCTGCATCATTCAAAAGCAACTGAGGATTGAATAGCAAGAATTTTGGGGGACGAATCCAATATTATATACCATTTGTTTCTCAAGTATGCAGACTGTGTCTCACAATAACAAATAAGATGCAAAAGCCTCATGTGATCAACAGTCTTACCAGTTTCTTATATATCCCACTTAAAAGAGTTCTCTGGTAACAGTATAAACTAAAATATTCTTTTCTACAAGGATAAACATTTGCAATTCCTGTGACAACATTGCTCCTCTACTCACAGGATTTCATCTTAATCATTTAACCTAAGCCTAGTATTGAATGAAACTAGCATAATTACCTGGATTTTAGAAACTAACTTCATGAAAGGCCAGCTGTCATCATGACGTACTAGTTCCACAACAAGCTGTTCAAAAGCAGACAATTCATGTACTCCACCCTGGCGTCCTGAACTCCTCCTATTCAATGGCATTTGAGAAGGTTCTAGAGAAAAAGAGCCAAAAAACAAATTATTTTATCCATTTTGGAAGAAAGGCAGGATATTAAATAAGTTAATACCATATACTGTATACTCGTATATAAGTAAAAAAATAAATTTGACAAAAAACAATCCCCAAAAACTTGGGGTCAATCTTTATATGAGTCAGTGCTAAAACAGAGATCCAGCAGAAAGGTAGACAAGAGACATAGGCGAGAAGTCCCTATGGGCATAGTGGAACATGGAAGCATTGCTCCCACTCCAATACCACTCCCTTGCCCAAACTAGAGAAAGAAAGGCAGCCCTTAAAGAAGAGGAAAAGATTTGTTTGTTACATAATTGAGTTTTACTCTCCACTTATCCATGGATCATAGCAACAGTCATAATTTTAGCTTTAAAACCTGCCCTTGACTTGTATATGAGCTTGACTTATACACGAGTTTATACAGTAATGACCACACACACACACACACACACACACACACACACACACACACCCACACACCTTCTTTAAGGATGTTTCACTACTTTTGGCTATTTCAGGTATTTACAGACCCTATATTTTGTTTGTTTCAAAGTGAGAAGCTTCCTCCCAGGCACTTCAGTAAGCATGAGGAAAAGAGAACAATGACGTCATCTCATATACAAAGTTCAACCAACCACCCTCATCCATCTACCCTAGATACCTTTTCTAAAGACTTTGTGTTACTCTGGAATTTTCTGTTTTCTAGCTTAACTGGGCTCCCACTCCAGACAGGTTTTAAAATGCATCAAGGTGGGGCCACAATGACCTATTTCATTAGACAGCCAAGATCTGAAATCCCAAAATGAACTGATTTGTTCTATAGCCAATACTATTATAATTAAAGGATTCAACTTACCTGTAAGTTGTCGTTTCCTACCCCTCCTTTTGGGCTCTGAATCCAGCAGATGATTTTTTACTATAGGAACTTGAGCGCTTTTCTTTTCACTTGATACCACAGTGTCAACAATTCTGAAGCCAAGAGAATTCAAAGGACTGTTAGCAGGAGTATTATCTGCTGTTTTCCTTCCTCTGCGTTGCCTTCGTGGACTGGTTAACTCTATGAATGCATCTGCTTGTAGCAAACTGCGATTGTGACGAGTAGTACGGCTGTTAGGTCGTGATGATTTTGTTACAGATGGAGGAGCAGACTTTGTTTTTCTAATCACTTTCCCAGTAGCTTTGTAAGATCCAGTTGATTTAGGTGTATTCTGCTGACTCCTAGAACTGTATCTTCCGGTACTCTGTGGCTGGCTGCATTGCCTTGAAATGGTGGTAGTAAGTTTTGCAGTTCTTGTTCTTAAAGCAAGTTTTACCTGAGGTTTTTCTGATCTGGGTAAGCTGCAAATAGTTACACAAATATTAATGTGCTACAGCATCCTTTCTTGTCTGTAGCCTTAAAAGTGCATAATTCTATACTCAAATTCTATATAAATGAACAAAACCATATAAATGAACTCAACTAGCTCCCCCCATGGGAGAATTGCACCACTAATTTTTTGCCATGGCCCCTAAGTTGTGGGATGATTTGCCAGAAGAGAGCCGTCTTATTATCACCTTAGATGATTTCAAGAAGGCACTGAAGTCAGATCTCTTCTGGCGAGCCTACCCAACAAACCTGCTGTTAAATTCTCACCTCTGTTAGTATTGTATTTTTTTACGGAGAGTCGACCAACTGTATTTTAATGACAGTAATATATACATGTTTTTATTGTTGATATAATATACAGCAGTATATTTGCTGACTGCTGTAATGCCACCTCGATCCGCAGGGAGAGGCGGGAAATAGAAATAAATTTTATTATTATTATTAATGTCTTTATTTTTTAAATATACACATTACTCTTTCATATAACCATCTTAGGGTAGCCATAAAAATTAAAATAGATGTAAACAGCAGCTAAAGCTGGCACAGTATATAAAAGCCTGAGAAAACAGAAAAGTCTCTGGCTAGTACTAAAAAGATAGTGAAGTAGGCGCCAGACAAGCCTCTCAAAGGAAATCATGTCATAAATAAAATTATCTAAAACTAAAAAGGCTCTCTACCTAATTGCCAAGTGCCACACTTTAACTAAAGGAGGTCCTTCATTAAGGTTTCAGGACATGGAAAATCCAATAAATGGGGACTTTTTCATGAAGTACCCTGGACCCAAGCTATACAGAGTTCTCAAATAAGTTCCTGTTACTTACAGACAGACAAATTACTAGTGCATACAGTTAAAAATGGTGTATGGTTTCACATACTGGTCCCAGCCAAAAACTCGTAACTACATTTTGAATTAGATAATATTTCACTATATTCAATGTTGGCTGTAGTCTAAACTGATAATTACATCAGGGTCATCCTATCCAGGAGAAGTATCAGATGATATAGCAGCACTAGCTGGTGGGAGTTACTTTGAGACACTAACACTAATTTGGCCTTCAGTGAAAAATCTGGATTTAAGAGCACCACAAACTGCATGCATGTGATTCTTCAGGATAAATGAAATTTAGTGCAAGTTCCATCTCTGTACACTCTGCTACAAAGAAAATTATCAATCAAAAAAAGTATTAATAGCTGCAAATATTCCAGTTCATGAAGAAACTGACTTAAAGGAAGAACCTTCAAATACTGTGTAATTCACTATCTTCTAAAAATTCTATTATAAGTGAATTTTTAAAATCAAGAAAGACACAGAGTGAACAGCAACAGCAACAATTGAACAAGTTATACCTCCCTGGGTAAATTAATCATTTATCAACATGTTACTGGCAACAACGTTCTTCAGCACATGTTTGTTCTTTACTGGGTGGCTGAAGACATGTATGCAAACTTATTAAGACAGTACAATGATTTTATAACGATAAATCTACAAGTTCTACAATGCCAATGTGTTTTTGAAAACTGAAAATATGAGACTGCACTCAAGGAGGTGCAAAGATGGGATAAGAGAAGCAGAAAGAATGGCACCCACTGACATCAGTGGTGATATTGAACTTTGTGCTCAGTTTATTTAAAATGTTGACTAAGCCCATTTTACCTTTGGTCATCCTCATCTTGAGAATCAGAATCATCACCATCATCTTCCTCTTCATCATCATCCTCTTCGCTTATTCCCTCATAACTAGCTTCATTTATGTCATCTTCAGTTTGTTCTTCTGCCTCTTCATCACTTTCCAGAGAAGGTCTTTGACGGGATGAAAGGCGCCTAGAACGTTGCTTTGGTCGACATTCTGGACAAAGCCAATTTCCATCTGGAACAGCCTAACAAAGAGCTAGCATGAATTAGCAAAACCCGACCACCGCTTAAGATCACAATATTATTTTTCAAGTTAAAATGCATGGTTACCTTAAGTTTGGGTCTTATACAGTATATATGATAGCCTCGATCACAGCCATCACACAACACCATGCTTTCAGCATCTCCTTTCTTTCTGCACATTTTGCAACGAGCATTTAAAATGGATTTAGACCAGATTATACTTCGTTCCAGTGTAGAGAGGTGAAGAAAGACTTGAGACAGGCTAGCAGAAGCAAGCAACGATTCCTTCCAGCGGTCCAATACTGTTTTGTGGGAACGGCCACTATCACTGGCATCTTAGCAACAGACAAAACAAAAAAAGTAGTTATGCTTTGTTGGGGGGGGGGGGAATCAAATTGGCTTTTACAAAGATAATTTCTGCTTCAGTATGAGTTTAATTTTTCTGAGTATCAGTACATATGATTTGGCAGAACATCTGGATCTCCAAAAAGCTTTTGATAAGAAATCTAAACATAGTCATAGAATAAGAGGACTGGTCTGCTTAGGAATCAAAAACTAATCAAACAGGTGAAGGCAAAGAGCAGCAATAGAAGAATATGAAAGTAGAACTACTAGTATTGCAGAACCTTTCTATTACTCTGCTATGTGATTACATTTGGAATATCTGTATAGTTTTCATTACATCATCTTAAAAAAGTGAAATAGTGAGAGGTGAAATAGGGCAGAATAGGACCAGTAAGGTCAAGGTTGGAGCATGTAACCTATGAGGGAAAGCTAATGAGTTTTTACTTCAAGCAAACTGAGCACAGAATCACCTAATCAATGGGCGATATGTGTTAAGACAGACAAAGGCCAAAAATGCATGGACCAAATAAATCAGCTTCCCGGAAACTGAGGGCATTTCGTTTATGATGCAAACCTCCAAAGCAGCTGGAAGCCACTCTGAAGCTGTGCTAAAGGAGTAAATGCTGGACCTTTAAGGAGACCTGGCTCCTGGAAGTGCTGACTTGGGACCATGGTGGTGGCCTGCTTTAGAAGCAGGGCATGCAGTTGCTGCAGTCCTAGTGTGATATTGCTGGAGACCATTCCTACGGGGACATTTGCTTTGCCCCTAAGAGAAGATCTTTATACGATGAAAAATATATTAAGAGAATTTGTTGCCATAAAATATACATAAAGCAGTGGCCATTGCTAAACATGCATTTATCCATTCCAAATGTACACACCAAACTGTATCTGTAACAAAGCAGTGTATTCTCATCTCATCTCCTAAGCAGGACTTGCAGAGTGCCATATCTACTTCCAGCAACCCATTTCACTCCCTTGCAGCTCTCCTCAACTTTCCATTTTTCTTCTTGATGCCTTAGGGTTTTGGGTTGTTTTTTTAAAACAAACAAACAAACATTTCTTGAATTTCTCCAAATGTCCCTTCCTTTTGTTTCACAAGAATTCATTAACAGAAAAAATGGTTATTAAATCAACCATTACAAAGTCATAAAAATATATAGAAGCCATTTATAAATATGTCAGTTCTTATTGCTCACAAGCTGATGGCCACAATAAAGTGGTACACTGTGTTCATATATAGAATAATGTAAATAATTTACCATCTTTCTGACCAGACTGATCTTCTTCTCTCTTCTTCCTTTTGTCTCCTTTTTGGTCTCTCTTATTTTCTTCTGCATCGCCTAGTGATAAATGCACATAGTTATTTCTTGCCTGGTTTGGGAATATAATTCAACTTTTCATGAGCATACTCACTCCATCTCCTCAAAAGTACATTTTATTGACATTGTAGCTGTAAAACAGAATTTACAATAACATGGGGGAAAATCCTGATGTGAAACCAGTTAGCACACACATTAAGAAGAACTTTCTGATGGTAAGAGCTGTTTGGAAGTAGAACACGCTGCCTGAGAGAGTGGTAGAGACTCCTTCTTTGGAGGTTTTTAAACAGAGGCTGGATGATCATCTGTTCGGGATGCTCTGATTGTATATTCTTGCATGGGTGGCTCTTGCGGTCTCTTCCAACTGTGAGTGTGGCGATTTTTGTTCACAAAGTAGACATAATTTAAATCTATAGTTCCACTTAACAGTTTATTTTAATGCAATTCCCAGAAACTGTAGCAAGTGAACAAAAGTTCATGTTCATGAAATGGGCAGAAATCAACCACCACCTGCAACTCTTAGAAATTGAAGCAAGCATCTAAAGTGGCTAATCCAGTCTTTCATTTTGTAAAATTGATGAATTTGATTAGAATTTGAAAAAATAATCCCAAGAATAATACAGTGGGACCTTCCCTTATGTGGGGGATCCATTCTGGACCTCCCCCCCCATAAGGGAAAAAATGCATAATAGGGCTCATGCGCACAGCGCGTGCCTCATTATTTCTTTCGGGGCGCACCAGGGGTTTTTTTGAAGCAGCTTCCAGCATATATATGCTGAAAGCCACGTAAGGCGCACCTGCGTATAACATGGACGCACTGTACTATCATAATAGTAAATGAAAACATTTAATTCTTAGTTGTAACAAACAGTTCTATTGTCCTGATTGTGAACCTTTTCTTTATGTAGCAAATGGAAACATTAGTTACAGAATCAGTTGTTGCAGTTTTCAAGTTATGTTAAGAGGCAATCTGTCTTTCATGCAAGGGACAGTAATTTTGGTTCACTTGTTACAGTTTCTGAGAGCTACATTAAGTGGAGAAATGATCTCCTTTTCATGAAATATATTTAATGTTTGTTCAGTTATTTCTGCAAAATATGCAAGAGACAGAAGGAAGTTCATAGGAATATGAATCATGTTGTTGAGAACACAGTACTCAGCTAAATATAAGATACATCTAAATGAATATTTGGGATTTTGCCAGGGTTCTATTATTATTATTATGGCAATTCCATCACATAAAACATTTTTGCCACCATAGTACAGTTTATTTATTGTGACCCACACTCCTGATATAACTGTAAGACAGTGGTAGCATGATACAGACTGCAACAGGTGCTTTCTCTTTTGAAAGTAGTAGTGATGTCTTAGGTTTACGTGCACATACCTAGAGCTTGGAAGATGTGTTACTAATAATGTTACCTGGAACACAGTACCTTTTGCAGTAACAAGGGGAAACAAACAGTATTTTTATACTGACAATGAAAAGGGGGAGCAGAACAGAATCGTAGAGCAACACTGATCTATAACTGACTTGGAGATTTTTAAGAACTACACTGCTTTTCCAGTTACAAATACCTCCCTTTTTGTCCTAAATATTTGAGAGGATGGTTGTGGCATAAATATAGAGGTTGTTGGATAATATGGATTATTTCGAGCCATTTGTGTCTGGCTTCAGTACTCTATTCAGTCTTAGTCAGATGGATAATGACTTTCATAATAAGAAGAACCAAAGGAATATGGCTCTGTTGCTCTTCCTTGATGTCTCAGTGGTGTCTCATACCACTGACCAAGGTATCTTCCTGGATAGGCTTTGTGAGGAACTGTAGGGTGCACTGTCCTACCTGAAGGATTGGCTCCAGAGAGTGGGATTGTATTACAGTGGCAATTCAGTGCTGTGAGGTGTGATAATTCTGCCCTTAATGTTTTTCAACATCTGCAGGTAATCACTGGAGGTAGTCATCTGAGTTTGGTGTTGGGTATAATCATTACACAAATGGAACTCAACTCTATTTCTCTGTTACACTCAGATAAGATGAGGCCATATACAACCTGAACTGGTGTCTGGAGATAGTGGTGGGCCGGAATAAGGGTGAAATAAACTAATGGCGAATCCTGGAAAGATAGGTGTCCTGAGGACAATTAGTTCCTGGTCCAGGATTCCAAAATTTACCTATCCTGGGTGGAGTGCATTTCTCCTATGGGGACAGGTGCATGGTCAGCATGAGCTCTTCGATCCACACCTGTACAAGAGGTATACGTAACCTCAATAACAAAGCACACTGCTGGCACTTTTGCTGTGTACAGCAGATACAAGCATTCCTGGACAAAGGTACCTTGGTTACAGTGACCCATGATTTGATAATCTGAAGGTTGGACGCTCAAGGTATTACTTTGGGTTTACAAGGCCTTATCTGAGAAACTTATATTCTGGGGTGGGGGTACGATGAAAGGCCGATTAGCTTACTGTACAACAGTCTACTGAATTTCATTTGGTTGTGATGCAGAGAGCTTTCTCTGCAGTAGCATTCACCAAGGGTAATGCTCTTTTCCTTTGTCTTCAGGTCAACTTCGATTTACGTGACATTATGAATGACAGAGCTCCAAGAGCCCCAGTCATCAACTGCCCTGTTCAATTCTTGAAAACTCATGGTTTGCAGCTTCCGACTTTTGTTTCATTTCTGTGTGTGTCAGCAACTTATAGATTTTCAGTTTCAATCCAGCTGCTTCATTAGACACAATGCTTCTTGTACTTGACCTCTGCTCTTCCCCGTAGCTGGTTTGTTTATGTTGTTGTTTAAGATATTTCTATATTCCCTCTCAGCCCATATTGTCTCCCAAGGCAATGAACAAATGAAAAAATATTTTAAACAGTACAAAAACAAAAATATTTTAAAAAACAGATTTAAAATACACTTTACAAACTTTTAAAACAATCTAAATTTAAACAATCCTAAAATACAGTTTTTAAAGTTAAAGAGCAATTTCAAACATAAACAGCATTTGTGTCACATAGCCTGAAAAACCCACAAAAATCTATTAAAAATATTATTTTGGCAGAAGCTGGAAGATCAAAAGAGACTGAGCCAGCCTAACTTTCTTGGATAGGGAGTTCTACAGTTGGGCTGCTGCTACAGAGAAAGACCCATTCCATGTACATAGCAACCTAACTTTACAAGGTACTGAGATATGCAACAGTCTGCCCATGTGGCTGAGTGCCTTTCAATTAAAATCAGGCAAGCACCCAGTTTTGAATGTTTCTGCAGATTTCTAATCCCTGGTTATTAATTAATGGTTTGGTATTTTTAAACACCATTTTATTGTGAACTATGTTGGGATTTCTAAAATGAAAAGTAGTACACAAATATTGGAAACACATTACAATTTTCCAAAACATTATTTTTAGGCTCCGAGGGAGGTTAGATCTCTTTTAAAGGACTTTTAAAATGTTTAAAGTGTTACTTCCTCAAAGCAGCACTAAGATGAATACTGACAAATTTTAAAACAATAAAGGAATTACTAATGTTAACACTAATGCTAATGCTACCAGGTTGAGATAAGGTTTCCAAGCTCTGTACTGCTTCCATCCTTATCACTTGACTACCTCAACACTTGAAAGCTGATTACAGTTTGCAAATCTTGTATGTTCTCACACACAGTAAAGCAACAAAGTCAATCTAGGGTTTAGGCACTGTTACAAGACTAGTACAATCTACCTTTCTCCTTAACTCATTTTTCCCCACCTCAACCCAGGCTAGAGTAGTAGTTCTGGAAGGCAGCTCCAGAACAAGCACTGCCAATTTTTAGATTTCTTGATGTAACAAGCTGTTTAATACAGTAACTAAACAATCTTTGGATCAGACCTAGTTTATCCTTTATAAATCAGACTCAGTTGAGCGAGCAGAGGGCTCTAGAGAACTTACCAAGTGGGGCTTTGAGGAATTTGCGTTCAATGCCTTGCTGTATTTTCAGCAGTGCCAATGCCAAATAATTGACTGCATTATTCACAGGCTGTGGAGTGCTTGTATTAGTTGAAACAGTGCTTCGAGGTTCAGGTTTTAATCCAATCAATCTAAAATAAAATTGAAATACAGTCTGTAATATCCCTATTGTTCCCCCCCCCCCCAATTAATTTTTATCCAGATTCTCTCCACCTGGCCCTCTATTACTATATTCCAGTCATGAGACTTATCCATCCGATTTCAGTGATGGCTATCGTATCATATTTCTTTTTTGTGCTAGTAGTTCAAGTTCATCTTGTTTATTCCCCATGCTCTGTGCATTCGTGTAGAGACATCTAAGACCATGGGTCCTCCCTGCTAGCTGCCTATGTAAAGTTCTTCCCCTCTCACTGTTGGGTCCTTGCTCTATTTGCCTTATTTCTCTATAACAGTCAAAATAGTTTGACTATTATGACCAAGCTCAAGAGACTGGGGCTATAACCATATAGAGCTACTGACTTCTAGCTCCTTCCCCAGGCAAGTCTCTGACTCCTTTCACCTGAGCCAAAGCTCAGGCCTGGGTCCACACTCAATATAACAACAGAGTGATAATGAGCACAGAAGCAGGTGGTAAAGTACACTAGAACAATAGACACTACTGCACACACAAGCAAGCCTCCACTAGGCCAAAACAAAACAAACAGCCTTACCTCTGCTGACCCTCAACCTTGGCTGAACAAACTCGCCCAAAAGATTCTTGGGAACTGGAGAGTTAGCTACATACTCTCTCTACATACTTTTTTTTGTCCCCTCCACTGGATTTCCCATGGAAGAGAAACTATGGTGGTGGACATTCCCACTACTGCATGGGAATAAGTGCCTTCTTCTCTGTGGGCAAAGGGCATTCTACTATATCTCTTATAGGCCTGGGACACCTTCCAAGGGGCTACAGGACTGCAGCTTTTGTTAATTGGTTAATAAATCATTTTATTCTTTGCTGAATTTAAGGAGAACTAGTGGAGAAATGCAGATCAGCTAGTCTTGAAAATTCTCTTACCTGTCTTTTATCAAAACTTTTTCTTGATCATCTATTTCCATCTCTTCAGCATCTTCAGTCTCAGATTTTATTATACCATTTTCTTTTATTTCTCCATTTAGCAGCTCATATTGCCCATTTTCCAAGGCTGTTCTCCAAGTATGCCTGTCTGTTACCTACAAACAAATGATATGCATTACTAAGTGGCCTGGCATACAGAAGAATCCGAAGACAATTTATGTCTGGGGATTTCAGCAGCATTGTAAATAACATTCCCCATAAATGCAAGAGTTTAAAAAATACCTTAACAGAGCCCAAAGTTCCTTGGAAGATTCTGTCCTCAATATCCAAAAGAAAATCTCTGAGCCTTAATTCAAGCTGTTTTTCTGCAGATGTTAGAATGGCTTCACAAGTATTCTGCATTCTTCCCCGTCCAGCATGTATCTTAGCCTCATTCTGAGGTTTCTCTGTAACAAGAACCAATATTCAAAGTAACAGTTCATAGTTAAAATGACCAAATGCTACAGCTTCTTCAGTCTCGGATTTAAAAAGACAACACCTTAATGAATCATCTATGATGTGTATTAAGATGTATACTAATCTCCGTATTCCTAGCTTTCCTAATAAAGACAGCTAGCTATCACCATGACCAAATTTCCATTTTCCTCATGAATTAACACTTTTGATATCAGCCCCCAAAGCTAGAGAGATATGTTAAAACAGAAGTGTATCAAATTGGATTTTTGTTCATTTTGAATCAACTGGTAACCCATCCATTATTACAGCAGTATTCATAAACTGTGTTTTTCAAATTTTCTGATAACACTTGTTTTACAGGAGAAAAAGGTAATCTAAACTAGGACCACTACAAAACAATTTAATAATATCAAAAAAGTAAAGATAAAGGTATTCCCTGTTGAAAAGGTTGTCAAGTTGTGTCCGACTGTAGGGGGTAGTACTCATTTTTGTTACTAAGCTGAAGAGACAGCGTTGTCAGAGACTACTCTGTGATCATGTAGCCAGCATGATTCCACAGAATGCTGTTTACCTTCCCACCAGAGTACCTATTTATCTACTTGCATTTGCATACTTTCGAACTGCTAGGTTGGCAGAAGCTGGGACTAGTGATGGGAGCTCACCCCATCATGTGGCACCTCGAACTGCCAACCTGCCAATCTTGCAATCAACAGAGTCAGTGTCTTAACCACTTGAGCCACTGCATCAAATAGCGAAAGACTTGAGGAAATAAAACCAAGCTAAGATAAGGTTTTTTTCTTTTTCAGTAACTAAACCAGAAAAGTCTGCAGTTCACCTCCCCTTAGTACAATAATTTCAATGAGTCACTGCCCAAACTTTTTTGTAGGATGAACTGGAGAGCACATTTAAGATTATGTACTCATTCAAGGCCAGAGTATCTTTTATATCCATTTTCAAACAGGGAATAAAACAAAGTTACAGCAAAATAAAAATACTTATGAAGTGGCCACTTGAACAGGAAAACCAGTGATGTTTATTACACTTATGTCTGTACATATATACTTCAGCTGTTTAACAGACTGTACAGTATGCTTTCAGAGCTTCTCTTTTGCCATAAAAAAAAGAAAATTATTAATTGCTTGCTTACAAAAATAATTTGGCCAGTACTATTTAATGTCCATTTTCTGTGAGCCTACACCAAGGTATAAATATACCAAACATTAAACAAAAAGCCTAATAACAAGTGGCAACTCAATATACTTCCAGACTGAAATTAAGTTATTGTTTTTTGATATATACTGTATCAGACAGTAGACCCTGTGAGCCAAAATTTTAAAATATAATTTAGGAACACAGAACACTGCCTTATACAGAATCTGACCACTGGTCCATCTAGCTTATTATTGTCTTCTACACTGACTGGTAGTAGCTCTTCATTGTTTCAGATGGAATCTATCTCAACTTTCCCTGGAGATGCTGAGGACTGAACCTGGAAACTTTTTGCATTCAAAAATCACTGAGTTCATATTGCCATGGTTTCTTATACATTATGGGTAAAACCTATTTTTACTGCAGATACAATGACATGGGAAGAATTACAGTAGGGCAGTATACAAAGGTGTCTTCCCCTCCTCAACCTATTTCTCACAGGGAAGCATGAACACACTAAAATGGACCTTTAGAGGTAACTGGAATGAATGGCTTCTTTTGTATTCTTATGCTGGAGCTATCATCTGTGAGCAAACAGATCCCCTGTTCCTCTAACTACTCATTTAATCTATCTTCATATACATGTTGGTGCAGAAGTGCTCAACAGAGCTGCAATGAAATTTTGTGCATGTGACACTGCACTAGACTTTCAGTGCATCCTGCTCTCTTTTTTACATTCAAGCGGTTATACACATCATAGTAAAATAGTCGGCCCTCCACAGCTTGAAACTATTGGGGGGGGGGGGAATCAAAATGGAAACCTGGATTTTGCCTTTTTATATAACAGACACCATTTTACTACACCCATTATATATATTGGAACCTGAGCATCCATAAGGGTTCCTGGAAGCAAAAACCCAAGTGGATACCAAGGGCCCACTGTATTTGATTGGCTAACTATATTGCATTCTATTAAATTTGCAACTGATCTTGGGTATATGCTAAAATTAGGTAAAGTGACAATCCTGATACTTTGCTTAGTTTTATTCTGCAAAAATCAGTTTATAAAGTTGCTTTATTTAGATCATTTAATGAACCCTGATAGAAGTTCTTCAGTGGCCTAGCAATATAAAACAGTAAGTAATTTATATTTGCAAGGTATTCCCCATGTTTAGTTGTTAGAATAGGTTGAGAAATCAATTCCAATATCAGGAGTGTCTGAAACCATGTCTCCCTTCAACACAAATTTAAGACAGGAAGGACAAATATACAGCAGAAAAATCTATATCTGTGACAGTCAGCAGTAAGTGAAATCCTAGAGTCTTTACCTAAAATATGGAATTTTTCAACTGGAAAATTCTTCAGTTGTTCATATATTCTGGTCTTTTCCTGCAAAAGAACTTCCTTTAAGGCACTTTCCCTGTATCCTCGGGAATTGAGAGACACAAGAAGCTGATCCAGTTGTTCCTGAGAACTGTAAAACCACCACCGGTTTGGTTTATGTATCGGCTGTGACACCTGTACCCTGATACTACCATTCAAATCCTGGTGGCCATTAGAGGTAGATTCAGTCTTTAAAGATTCTGCAGTTTTAGTGGCTATCTGAGATTTCTCTGCAATATGATCCTGTACATTATCTCGAAATGAAGATGGTCGGGGCAACAGCAAGTCTTCTGTTAATCCGGAATAGTCTTCTTCGACAAATAATCCTGGAACAGATGGGAAAAGCCAATAGCGTCGGTAGAGTCGATCACGGCCCAAAGGAGAGATATTTGTACAGGCTGTGGCTTTCTGGATCTTCTCTGTAAGTTCTCTTTCTTTAGTTAGCTGCTCCTGTTTTAAAGCTTCCTCCTCCTCTGGAGTAAGTGGCTCACATTTTTCACTTGTAGTCTCTACTTGGCTTGCATGATCTTTAAAGCCATTTTGTCCTCTTCTTCCTAAATTAGGAAGCCAAAAAAAAAAAAAAATGTTAACCATACATTGTACAAAGAGCTCAGAGGTCATTTATCTGAATACAGGGAAACATTTGTCCAGCTTTAAAATATACAAGTCCATGCAAATAGTAAAATATCTAATTAATGTCTTATACATATCTATGCCTGCTCTCCATCAGGCTATGAACAGCTCTGAAGTTACAGATCTAGCTTGTGGATTTTCACACAATTTTTAAATGTAAAATATATGAAGGAATGCATATTGAGGCTGAAGCAAGCTTGTTTTCTGCTGCTCCAGAGAATAGGACCCAGAGCAATGGATGCAAGCTAGATGAAAAGAGATTCCATCTCAACATTAAGAAGAACTTCCTGACAGTAAGAGCTCTTCAACAGTGGAACACACTCCTTCGGAGAGTGGTGGAGTCTCCTTCTTTGGAGGTTTTTAAGCAAAGGCTGGATGGTCATCTGTTGTGGGTACTTTGATTGTGAGTTTCTGAATGGCATGGGGTTGAATTGGATGGCCCTCGTGGTCACTTCCAACTCTGTGTTTCTATGATTCTAAATCATAAACCACAAGCAAGTGGAGAATGGTGGAGAATAACATAACATATACAATATCTATCATCAAAATAACAGTATTGACTCTACTACAAGTTACTACTAATTAAGTAATTTAAACAACGTATCTATCCAAGAACACACGTTTTGTTCTTCGGATACAAACACCAGGAATCCAACGAAGTTTCATTTTTACAGCTGAAAATAATAGTGATCAAGGCATCCTTAAGTATCAAACTAGATCAGAGGAATCAACCCATCTAAACTGAGTCAAACGTTTACCAACCAGATGAAAAAGTAGTTCTGAAATTTCAACTTTTGCCTTTCATTAAAAACCCTAGAAACAAGCACATCAGTATCAGTACTTAGCAGCGAACATACATTAAAAATGAATTTACCTCTTTTCTTTTTGTTTAGTACTATATAATCCTCATAATCTGTTATAGCCTCTAGGTCTTGCTCTTTTGTTTCAACCTCTTTGCTCTCTGTACTTGTATCAAGCTCTTCCCGTTCTTCCTCCCTATAAAGCACAAAACAAAAATAAACACAGAACAAGCTAAAAAAAATATGTAAAATGGTACAGACAACACATTTTTAGACAGGGACCAGCACCATATTTGTGTCCACTTGCAACACAAGTTTGGGAACCATCAGATGATGTTTTGCACTAGTCCACAAACCACTTTCAGTATCATTCCTTTAGGGTAGTGGTCCCCAAACTGCTCTTTAAGGGATTTTGGACTTCAGCTGCCAGAATCCCAAACTACTGGCTAACATGGCTGAAGCTTCTGGGAACTGAAGTTTAAAATCTCTTAAAGGGCACATTTTGGGGACCACTGTTTTAGGGCATATACTGTAAATCTGTATTATGCCTATCTGTATACAAATATTCAGAGAAATTCCCTCCCTTGAAAACTCAATCACACAACAATATACCAGTAATTCCAAAATATAGCAAATTTTGCAATATATACACCTTTCCTCTCCTGTAATTATTTAATTGTACTCTCAATTTTGAAGCTGGAATAACCATGAATTACAGGATTCATTATTATTACTGCAATTACAGTCTTAAGTATCTAACTAAATCAATGGAATAATTAATCTGTTTAAACTAATTCACTTTTAACAACCAGACAAAAAAAGAAAGTTGTGTTGAAATTTCAACTTTCTTCTTGGCTTACCTTAAACACTAAAAACAAGTACACCAGTATCAAAACTTAGCAATGGGCACAAATTAAAATGAACTTCCCTCCTCTTTTTATTTTTGCTAGTAACTACAGGAGATCAGAAGTGCATTTCTCTGAACTTTGGTTGGTCAGTTCTAAGCTCATGTGTTTTCTAGCAGAGATATATACAAGTGCACTTCTTGAACACGTCTGCATATTTTTATGTTCATTTTAATGCTATCCCACTTAAAGTATAAGGATACACAAGTCAAAAGACTACTCCCTCCTTGCTTTTCGGCAGAAAGTGAAAGTGTTTTTATTTAGGCAATCTTTTTTTAAAAATATGACAGGGTGGCTTCTTTGGGGGGGTGTTTTAAGTTTTGTATGGTTTTTATGTTAACTTACATTGTTTTAAACTGATTATTTTAATTCTTTTTAAATATTTTACTGAGCTGTTTTGAAATGTTTTTATCTTGTAAGCTTCCTTGGGAGAAAGGAAGCATAGAAATGAAAATTATTATTATTAATATTTCTACTGATAGAAGATATTTTGACATGTTCTATCGGGGGTGGGCTGATCCCCTTCTTTACTGCAGCTCCTACTCCCATGCTCCTAAAAACAACTCTGGAGGACTAAGAAACTTTTTGGCACTGGTTCGAGTGATATGGAAAGTTGTGACACACGCATTCAATTAATTTATCACAGTTATTTTCACTCAGCATATTACTCAAGTAGAAGGACTGGAGATGCCAATATACACAAAATGCATGTGAGCACACCTGTGGGCACAGAATACTCTTGATCAGGACCACAGCACATAATAAATAGTGCTAAAAAGTTACAGTTGATTCTTATCACGAACATGGAAGGAATGCAGTTTAGCAGCAGACCACATTTTGTATGCAAAGAGTCCTAGTTTTTCAGAGACATCTAAGATGATTTTGACATCGGCTGTGAGCCATATTCACCTACCTTTGCATTTTATATTATTTTAAGCATATTCAGTATTCTCTGTAGGCCAGAGAGCAATATAATTTGACAAGTTTTATTACTGACCAAAATAAAAAATTATAGAGGCCTTATGGACATTAAGAACAGCATGTCAGGGCATCCAATTAAGCATTAGCATGAATGTGTGAACTTTAAATAACAAATTATCATACCCAATAGACACTTCAATTGAAGGATTTTTCTGCTCTTCCTTCAGTCTCTCCTGTTTCTCTTTCATCTTTTGTTCTTGCCCTTTTAATCTTTCTTCTTTTTTCTTGCGGATTCTGAAGTAATATGGTATAAACAGTCAGTCAACATATCAAGCCTTCAGTTGCTTCCTCTGAGTTTACTATTTCATATCAAAAGACTGGAGATCCCAACACACAAGAGATGTTTGCGTGTACCTGGTATGGAAAGTCCTGTAGCTCAGTGACAAACATTACAGTTTACATACAGAAAATCCTAGTTTCCCATGCATCTCCATGTAGGTGGGAAACGAATCAGGCCTGAAAATCTGGAGAGTTACTGTCAGTGAGAACTATACTGAGCTAGAAGGACCAATAGTCTGACTCAGTATAAGATAGTTTTGTATGGCTGGTTACACACCGGCAGTTGGGACGTCCGCAGGACGTCCCATTTTTAAAAAGTCTAATACGGACTGTGTCCGTACAATATGGCGCCGGCCCTTCTACATGGCTGGCGCCATATTGACATATCGGACGCTGAGCGTCCGAACGTCGCGCAGCGCTAATGATGTCACGAATGCGCCCTTGGCGCTTTGCGACGTCATCAGTGCGCAGCGGAAAGAAGCTCCATTTTGGAGCTTCTTTTTTGCTCCGCGCGGTATGGCTGTTGCGGCTCCCGCGCGGAGCAAGCGGTGGCGGCGGTCTAGAACCCGCCTATGTTTCCCATAGTACTAACTGTATTTATAGAATACACTTATAGTACTACACTTTTATGCTGAATACATATAAGACATCTTATAAAATAACTGAAGTAAGGGTAATAAAATTAATCATAAGTAAATTAATTTTGTAGAGTCCATGTCGCGTTGTTGTTCAAGCATTGGACTACAACTCTGGAGACCAGGGTTTGAATCACCACTTTGATATGGAAACCCACTGGGTGACATTGGGCAAGCTGAGAGGTAGGCAAACCCGCTCTGAACAAATATTGGCAAGAAAACACTGTGATAGGTTCACCTTAGGGTCACCATAAGTCAGAAATGACTTGAAGGTACACAACAACAACAAAATTAATTTTTGAGGTAGTCTTTGATACTGTATAGTTTGCATTATTTCCAGAACACAATTTTTTCAACATTTGAAGCAATTCTTCTAGAAAGTTACTAACAACATTATTCTAAATTTATCTTAGTCATATTTGATTTTCTCTCTTCTCACCTTTCTGCTGCAGCTTCTCTTTCTTTGCGATGCTGTTCTGCTTTTAACTCTCTGAATTCCTGTTTTGCTTGTCTCAGTACCTCAACAGAGTCCTCAATGAAGTCTCGAGTGGAAACAAGAGTAAGAAGCTTCCCACAGAGAGCATGAAGAATCTTCATTTTCTCCCCTAATTCAGTTAATATAATACATTATGAAAATCAAGGATTTGTCCTCTGAATTGTCAATTAGCCTCATTACTTAGACAAAATTATCTCCTTAGCTCACAATGACATCTGACTCATTTAATTTTATAGCCACTGGCAAGATATAATCGGGGGGGGGGGGGGAATCTAAGTTTGAGGATATTATGGCATTTCAGAATGCAGTCATGCCGTATTTAATTAAAGTGGTATATATTTTACAAACAGAAGCAGTTGTTTAATTGCATGCCTATGACCTTCTTGTAACATATTCCTTTATTTGCACACTGGCCAGGTGCAAAGGAACTGGAACTGTACTATGTATAAAGAGTTTATGCTGGGCTTGTGTTTACTGTCCATCAAGAGCCCACATCTGCTCACCAGCACAGATAAATTAATGCATACTACTATCCTGATTGTTCATACAAAGCCATGTATATTCTGTCCATCCTTTGACTGCAAGCTTTCTAAGCATTATACACAGCACATACAGAATTATTAATGCTAATATGTTAAACCATTAGTAAATATGCTTTAAGAATTTTGTCCAAATTCTCTTGACTTCCAAGAACTTTTGCCATGTAAGCTGACAAATTTATTTAATAATAATAAAATAATAATAAATTTTATTTCTACCCCGCCTTTCCAAAAAAATGATCAAGGCGGCTTTGGTTCTATTACCTGATGATAAATCATATACTGAGGTAGATGAGAGTTTCTTCAGCAATCCAGGATTACTCAATCTTAGCTCCATGCAAGCATCATCTGTGGCATCAAATCCTCCTCGCTTCTGGTAACGATATTTTGCATTGGCAGATGTTACATCTGCACCAGATGCTAGGATATGAAGTCTGAGAATCTCAGAAAGGGTGCAGCTATCAAGATCCAAGTTTTTCAAATTGCAACCTACAGTTAACAACAGAATGAGGTTAGTCTATTTGGCTTCTAAGAGCATTTAAAAACAATATGAATTATACTTTTTGTAAAATGGAAGAAAACAACATAACAAAAAAGTGAAACCTACACATACCCTGATGTAACTGGGGCCAGGCAGCTGCCAAAGTTGCAACTGCAGATAGTGCAGATTTTGTGGGGTCTGCATCTTCATCCAAAGCCTCTGTTAAATCTTTAAGGAAATAAAGACTTTATTCTAATGTAAATTAATACTTGCATTTGGGAGGTGAAAGAAAGCAAGCAAGCAAGCAAGCAAGCAGGCAAGCCTTTTTAAAATCAAAGCAGAGACAGCATATAAATTCAGTATTCAAGTACACTGCAGGTATGAAAGCCAGAAAAGGCATGCAGCACTCACTAAAAATGTCTTCCACTGCATGATTGCAAGAGCATGCAAACAAGAGCACGCCCAATAAATAATCTTGCAAAAATAAATTTAATACAAGCAGTCAGCTTCCCACTATTATATCCCTTGTAAGTACAAGACCAACAGACACAAATAACAAAGCCAGAAACCAGTCAGTATTGATTCGCCATACTCTATGATTCCATACAACTGGTATCCACCAGTAAGCCTATTCTAAAGTAAAGTCAGATTTTTAGTAACTGCAGCATTAGAAGAACAAAACAAAAGAAATGTCCATATCATGCTTAGTCACAATGAAGAGCTACCAGTACTTGTTGAGAAACACAAATACGAGTTGGACATTGAGCAACATCCGCAGGGAGTTATGACCACTTTCACAGATGCAGGTTGTATATAAGCCTCTTCTGTTCTTATACAAAAGTTTAAGTGAGGAATCAGCAGAACAATTATTCCTCTTTAAAGAGCACTTTGCATATTCCTGAAATATTTGTTCATTACTTTTTCCAGATTTAACATTGATTCTCTCCATAAAGAGCTATTTCATCTCAAAAAACAGAAATGAACTCTTTATGCAAAAACAGCATAATGCCTTTTAGTTTTATTCAGATGAAAGTAGCTTAACCAAATAGAGTGGGCTTCAATATAAAACTACAGTCGTCCCTTCCAATCCAGGGGGGGATTCTTCTGGTCAAACACACCTACAAAGCTGGAAACTCGACAATATTGGGGTCCATTTATTTCAATAGGCTTGCACACCATTTTGTTCCCTCCTTGTTCACCATCTACGAAGAGCAAGGTTGCGGATCCCAAGGCCACAAAAAGGGAGGTATTATACAAATATGTACTTCACAAATAAAATGGATCATCATCTTTTCTGACTTTGACAGCACATAGTTGGGGCAGATGCTCTCACATACTGAAGCACTTAAGAATGTAACATAGGAAGGTGGCTGGAAATTAACTAATATGGTAGGATAAAGGAAGAGTCTTTTTAAGGAAATATGAATCAAAGAATATCCACTGCAGTTTTGTACAAAACTACAAAACTCGTCTCAACTCATATTTCTCCCTTGATGATACTGTTTATTGTCTCTGCTGGACTTCTCAGCAGTTTTCGGTGCTATCAGTCATAACACACATCTTAAAGATTTATTGGGGACACATATAATCTCTATAATAAGTCATGTCTTATCTGGAGAGGTAGTTCCAAAAGGCTGTGCTGAGAGACTGCTCTCTGACACCTTGGTGATTGATCTATGCCAGGGGTTCCCAACCTTTTTGACTCATGGAGCTCTTATTTCTATGGTGGAGCCCCTAAGAGGCCTTCCCTATGTCTTACAAGTTAATGGTGTTTAGGAGTATATATAAGAATATATTCTTATTCTTTAATTTCATTCAATTATTATTTCTTTCATTTTCCTGGAGTGGCTGTGGAGCACCTGGAAAGTGCATGCAGAGCCCTACAATGCGCTATGGGGGATTTCCTTTGCACTCTTTGAAAACTTTAGCTGGTATAGAAAACTGTAGATAGACCACACTATATTATACTTTAAAGTACAAGCTGCTTTGGTGACATATTTATAGGACTTAGATTATTGGTAAGTAAAGGTTATTTTGCTAGTTGGATGTTTAATTTCTTTTTCAAAAGCAATTGGCCATTTCTGAAACTCACATCACTTCATCTGGAAAATAGTCACGTTATTTTGCTGCTGTTTGTGATTGGTCTCCAGCGCTGGACAATGTGGCATATACATTACACCTAGTTTTCAAGATACCATATTTTCCGGCGTATAAGACGACTGGGCATATAAGACGACCCCCAACTTTTCCAGTTAAAATATAGAGTTTGGGATATACTCGCTGTATAAGACTACCCCTCTTCCAATGCACACCAAATAAAAAATTTTAAAATCAGATTTGATTTCAATATGGTAATTTTAATTCAAAGGTTTATGACATGCAGGTACTTAGCAGGAAAACTTGTTGTAGGCAAAGCCTGCTTGAATTGGTCAGCTCTCCCTCCCTGCCCAGCCCTCCCTGTCTCCAAGATTTTATTCTACCGTACTTGTACAGTGCCTCCCTTCCTGCTTTCATATGGTTGCCACATACGGAGGGGATGAGGCCGCAGCCATTTTTAGCTCCCCCTACCATATGAGGCAACCACTGATTCTCCAGTCCAGCTTGGAAGTTTCAGCACCCGCCCTATAAGATGACACCCGGCGTATAAGACGGCCCCCGAATTTTGAGAAGATTTTCCTGGGTTAAAAAGTAGTCTTATACGCCAGAAAATACAGTATTTAAATGAAGCTCTCTAAATAGCCAGTGCTGTAGCCTATAATTCAGAGGAAGGAACTGGCAAACCCACCTTTGAGTAGACCGTATCCATAAGTGTAAACTCAGCATGAACAAATGACTTTAAAAAGTAAAGAGTTTATAGTATTAGCTGTGTTAGAAATAGGTACAGATTTTATACACATTATAATTGCGGAATAAAGATACTCATGAAGTCTTAAGGGAATGTAATATTTAAGTTGAATTTGGAGAAGATATGCTCTGTCAAAGACACTGTTTATATTAGAAAAAAATAGTTAAGGAAGTGATAACTGAAAAGAAATATAAATGTATAATATTAATTTAAAAAGCATGCTTTCATTTAGAGGGTTATTAATATGACACAGAAAAGGAACTGTGCAGCACTTCACTGGTTTCCTTTAATGAATTTTCTCTTGTAAGAGAGAAAACTGAAGAAATAATGGAAAAACTGCAAATTGACAAGGATGACATCTAGACTTCTTACAAACTCCATGAATTAAGCAGTGTGACTGCAGAATATCAAGACGTACCCTCAATATCTGAATCTCCCATGTGTTCAGGTTTAGACTTAATGTATGTATGGGTCATGGAATCTTTTATCTTTGCCCCCCCCCCCATCTAAATGTAGACATCACTCCTCCCCACTTGATGTAATATATGACTAAAAATATTTTATTTAGTGTTTGTATTTTTATTCGCATATTTATGTATATTCTGAAGTTTTAAGGTTTATCTCAAAGTACTACAGTGCTAAGAGGAAAAGGAAATTCACTATGGTTGGAAACACGTCTGCCTCATCTCAAGGGAGACCTTTCATCAGCATGCAAGTTTATACAGGCATTTGCCTGATACACCTGACTTGTCTTCCCTTAATTTAGGGTCCCTGCCTTCTCAGTTGGCTCGTAGGGATAAACCCATATGTGGTGGATTGTTCCACCTGCCATGCCAATAATGGATTCCCTCTCACGTCTGCAGTTTTCTACATCCCTCCCAAATTTTCTGGAACAGTTGTGGGACCATCTGGAGTGGCTATAGAAGATTGCAAAAAGAAGAGGAGAAGGAGGCCATCCACTCATGCTCCATCAAGTATGGACTTTGTGCTCTCACTTGATTTGTAATGGTGTCAGATTGTTTATATTGTTTTCATTGCAAATGCAATTATTGTTAGCTGATTCGAGTATGTTATACAAAGGCAAGATATAGACGTAATAATATTAAAGAAACACACTAGAACTTTGAATGCCTTGGTCAAAAGTAGGAAAGATTCAAAGTAAATCTTGAGTCAAAATGAATTGAGAGTCATTAAAATAAAATTTAAATAGAGAGAGGGAGAAAAATTATGATATACACCCATACATGTCACTAATGATGTCAACAGTGCTAATAACAGTCTACATTTAATAAATTCTGCAAACACCAATGGATGCTCTATTTACAGGTAAAGAAATCTCAACACCCAATGAAACTTCTGGTCAAGTGTCATGAAAACTGTTTACAATGTATCACCATGCAGTAAGAAAAACAATTTGCACTACCCATTGAAAAGATAATGCTTACACATTTCTTGCTATATATATCAATAATATACAAAGACAATTTGCTTTCATTCAAGAAATCCTGAAAATCATTTCTCTAGTGAGACAAAAGATCTATCACAATATTAAGGCTGATACACACAATCTCACACAGCATACCTCAATTTTACATTCTTCTGTAGGATTCTACCGTTAGGACTAAAAATGCTGTGTCCACAACTGTCACTACACTAACTTCAGATAAAAGATACATTTATGTTCACCCAGTGACATGCAAACAAACAAAGAAACTTCAAATTCTGAAAAACCGACCCTAACACTAACATTTAACTGAGAAATTTTCATACAAATAAACAATAACTGAAAAACAACTGAGCTATAGAACAACTTGAGAACATTAAAAGTCGCCAAATATTGTGATCAGCAATAAACATGTTTCACTTCTAAGATCTACATATCCTAGGAGATCAGAGGTTATGCATTTAAAAACAGTTTATGTACAGCTTAGTTTACCCCCCCACCCCCCAATAAAAGTGGGGCATAGTGTAATGGCAAATGCTTCACTAAAAACTCTGTAGTATTTGGGACTAGAAGAATGTTTAAGTTTTTAGTGAAGTACTTGGTGTTACACTATGTCCCACTATCTTATTCTGAAAGTTGGAAAGGACTGCAAGGCCTCCTAGTTGAATCTGCTCTGTATGAATACACAACTAAAGCAATCCTTAGAGATGTTCTTCCAGTACCATCCAACCATTGTTTAAAAACATTCAAAGAAGAGTCCAACAACCTCTGAGGAAGTCTATTCTACTACTGAATAGCTGATACATTAAATAAGTTCCTCCTAATATTTTGAAAAATCTTATTTCTTCTGATTTGAATCTATTAGTTTATGTTCTAATCTTTAGACCAGTGGTCTCCAAATTGTGCGCTTTAAGGGATTTTGGACTTCAGGTCCCAGAATCCCAGACTATTGGCCAACATGGGAGCTGACGTCCAAAATCTCTTAAAGAACACAATTTGGGGACCACCGCTCTAGAGCATCAGAAAACAAGCTCATTCCATCCCCTACCATCTCAGGTGTATGTCATACTGTTCTTAAAATTGCTGCCTTGTTGCTTATAATCTTTTCCCAAAATGTTAGATTATGTAATCTTTATGACCAACTTTAAATTTAAAATAAAACATAATGTACAAACTATTACATTATTTGTACAAGTACAAATGTACTAGTACAAGAGAGGTGATGAATTGTTCCAAATGTTTTAGCTTACAACTCAAATCAACCCCATCCAGTATAGCCAATGATGAAATTACAGAAGTTGTAGTCCAAAGTGTTTGAGGGCCAAATATTCCCTGCCTCTAAGCAAATATATGTGAATTACATGTGAATTCTTCCTAGAAGCCACAATGACTAAACTGAGGATATCATACATATCATGAGATGACATGGCTCCTTAGAAAAGATGATAATGCTCATGAAAGTGGGAAGCAGTAGGAAAAGAGGAAGACAACATTACAGGTGGCTTGATCTGAATAGAGTCTTGATAATAAGATGCATTGGAAGCCTCTTGTTCTTAAGGTCAAATCCAACTCAATGGCAGTTAACAACTAACAACAACAGGTGCTCATATGACACTAGTAAAAATATCAGGCTTAATGCTGCTAAAAATAGAGCATTTCAAAATGTATTATTCAAGTTCCAGAAGTGCACCCTTGACCAATTAGGAGCCAAAACAGACGGGCAGATGGGGGTGGGTTCTGGCCATTCTGAGGTCATGGCGTTTACACAATGCACACCCCCTGGGGAGTGCCCAGAAGCTGCCTCAGGGCCGCCTAAAGCGCGCAAAACTACCCCCAGAAGGAGTAGATCTTTTCCTCTCCTTTTGGGACCATGGCAGGAGGCACCCTTGAGGTCACAGCATGTGTTTGCCATGGCTCCAGGGCAATCAGGCCGGAAGCGGCTTCTGAACACTCCTTCTTGCCCATCTGCTTCTCCCCTAAGTTAGACAAGATATGGTATTAGCATAGATGATTGGGCTAAGCATTCCAATGTACAGATAACACTGCTACTTACCATTTAATTAAAAGAATGGTAATACTTCAGAGCTGTTACAACATCTGATTTAAGCTCATGTTAATAGTAAAACTTTAAATATGTTATGACATAAACTTTCATCAGATAAAATGGACTCAAACCCATGAAAACCTAACCCAAGATTGTTACTCTTTAAAGTGTTAGAAGACAGTGATGGGTTTTGCTTCAAAAGATAAATACTTGTACTTCAGTGGACACTAATTGACACAATTGTCGATGGGACAGATGAGAGTTGTAGGCCAAAGCATACTTTCTGACTTTCAGTAAAAGTAGTCTCTACTGCTGATGTAGTTTTTCAAAAAGCATTTCGACACTTCCTAAATACCTGCCAATGTGAAATTCTTGACCTGTATAAGAAAGGGAATGTATGTTCTTTTGGAAAGGTAACATAAAACCAAACCAGATCGCTACTGCAGCTTGCACCTAAAACCTTCTTTTTTCTATACTACCATGCACAATGAAGGCGAGCAATGTTAACTGAAGAAAGAATTGCCATGCATGCAGGTTAGTATGCAAAGTTCTGCTTTACAAAGCACTATTGAAATCTGACCTTTAGTTCCAGCATCAGCAATTTGGTCTTTGGCCACTTCTTCTTCTTCTTCAGCCATGGCTTGGAAAATGGCCGTCAGGAAGAAAAATAACAATTCACACAGCGGGCCTTCACTGTCATTTCCTACCAGAGCTTCCTCTAAAACTTCTGTAAAGAAGAAGTAAAGAGTCATTTTAGTCAAACTGCTAGTCAAACCTCTTACTGCAAACTGCTCTTAGTCAAACTGTAAAGAATGAGTAAAAAGAGTCCTCTTAATCAAACTACAAATCTGAGAGGGAAAGATACTGAAAGTAGTTCCCCTGCCATTTGACTACCACACTATTTGTTAAGTCATGTGTGTAGGAGAAATACTTGCCCCGGTTCAGCAATTTATTCCTAGCAGAATTCAAAACACGAGGAAAGATCATCTCCTCCTATTGTAAAATTTGACCGCTTTGTTTCAAAAGAAGGACTAAATCTATGTACAATTTTCATCATGCATAACCCCATAGGACAGCATATGAAGGTGCCCTCTAATATTGAAATAAATGGACATATGAAACATCCAACATCCATATATACATCTGAGCACTTTTAAATGTCAACTGACAAGCAGCATATATACTATAGAAAGCAGGCTGCATAAGACACATTAAAAATAATATTATCATACATTAAAAGTACAATCGGCCTTCAACTTTTGTGGCTTTGACACTCACAGTTTTGATTATTCACCAGTTTGTCACCACATGCACATGAACTCCTCTTTCTCCTTCTCCCTCCTGGGCTTTTCCACTTGGGAAGAAAAAGCCTAGGAGGGAGGGAGCACCCGGGAAGGGTGCACACACACTCCCTCCTGCCTTCCCCTGTGGTATAGCTGGCTTCCCTCAGCTGGCTATAGCACAGGGGAAGACGGTGTGTGTGGGTGTGTGTGTGCACGCCTACTAGAAGCTGGCAATAGCACAGAGGAAGGTATGTGTGTGTGTGGGGGGGTGCCTGCTCTTCTCCCTTTCTCTGTGATATAGCCAGCTGAGGGAAGCTGGCTGTAACACAGAGGAAGGGAGAGAAGCACAACCCCCACCTTCTCCCGCTTATTCAAGGTTTTCCCCCCACTTTCACAAGGGTCTTATACCCCTAACCACCACAAAAGTGGAAGGCTGACTGTAATACTAGCTGCAGGCTCTTAAGCCAACTTCAACCACAACTGGTCTCCCACCAACTCACAATTCACTTTGAGTCACTCCTCTGGAAGTGAGGAGAAACTGCTTTCTTTCTTTCTTTTGAAAACAAACCTACATACAGGATTACCTCCTGTGTTTTCTGCAGATTCACATTTCAGCTTAGTAGGAACAGAATGAGCCCTGGGGCTTTCAGCTATGACATACTATGAATATGCCTGTAGCAACAAGAACATTTGGTGGGATTGGGATGCCATCACTTGAGAAGAGATAAGCAACACCTTAACTTGTCTAGACAATCTAGTAAACTGTACAAAACATATTCAAATACGCTGTTAGAAGGTATCATAACACATATCACACACATGAACTGGCTGAATGTACAGGATTCAACACAGAGAGTTCAATGAGATTGTACAAAAGGAAGCTCACAGGCTTAGCACAGTGACATTTTTGAAGCCACCATAAAGACAGAAATGGATGAATCCTGTCTTTACATACAGCTGGGTTCACAATACAATACATTCATGGTAATACACTTTTCAAAGAGGCAGTCAGATTATATATATGAGAAATAGCTTTAAATTTATGTGAAATCCTGATATTTTAGGCAATGAATATGAATGACTACATTTAAGAAAGATATTATAAGTCATATACTTTAAGGTAAAATGAAATGAAAAAAAAAAAAAAAAAAAAGGCTTGCCTAAAATCACTCCATCAGGAAACTCATCCTGAAGATCAAAGAGTTCCCCAAAGGCATGAAGAAACTCCAAGACCATGACAGCATCACCAAAGATCTCAGGAGGTAGTCTGGTTTTCACTGGAATTGGAACTGGAAGTTCCTGCAGTGCAAAGTAAACAACAACTATTAATTTTATGTTACAGCTAAACATATGAAGTTAACAACCAACAGTAAGGTTACATAGATATTATCTATATTTACTATGCTTGAGACATTGAGAAACTGTTCTTAGCCAAACAGCATTTTGACATCAAATCTTGAGTTAAATATAGGGTTATTAAAAAAAGAATGGAGCAAAACCAAATAAGCTTTAACTATAGCTCTTAAACCAAGAATTCTAAACAGTTGTCAGGGAACTGATAAGTGTGGCTCCTTGAAACAAAACATATGAAGCATGTATGTATTTATCAATTCATATGCACAAATAAAGAGGGATCCTGTGCTCAACTTTGTAAAGAATATGGCAAAAACAAAAACTCAACAAATTGAGGAAATGCCTGTTTTTCTTTCTAAAACAGCTTTCCAAGTAAGGCAGCCAGGTAGTATACAATGACTCAATGTAAGCAAAAGTAAATGTCATACTGGTACTATAGTCCTATACAACAGAACTTGCTTTTTCTCCCCTCCCACCACATTTCCCCTGGAATCACCCCAAAATCTGGTCCCAAGAGTGTCCTATCCTTTAGAAAGGCTGTGGATTGTACAAGCACATGAAGTGGGGAGAAGGGATTACCTCCTCCCAGTTCCGCTGTCAAAAACAATGCTGTTAGTAGAGGCATCCTGTTGGATCTCCTCCCACAATGTTATGATTTAAAAAAAAAATTTATTCACTTCAGTACAACAATGCTATAAAAGCAAATGAAGTCTTGTATCTTTTATCAACTTGTTTCTACAATCATACTATTGAGAAAAGACTGAATATCCTTCCTTCAAACAGCAAACTACAGTGCGCACATACCAGTGAGCTGCAGGTCAACAAACTACAATGTAGGTTAGCCTTTGATGTGATCTACAGTTAGTTTGGGATCTAACTAATGACTGGTTGCTTCACTAAGGAGTGATCTTTCATTAAAACTGATTTTAAAGAAACATACTGACATCCAGTCAGCAAAACCATGGATCTAAATTGCAGCTCTAACCATTTCTGACATTACATTACCTTAAGATCATCACATTCCATGTCTTCTCTACGCTTACTCCATTGCTTTAGATGTTCTAGATATTTTCTTTTTTCTTCTCGCAATTTTTCTCTCTCCTGCAATTACACAGAAAATTATTACTAAAGAAATTAAACAGAACAGTAATGCCACCTTATTATATTACTTCAATCTGTATCTTTTGTGCCTCCAACATGTTGTTTACTCTTGTAGATGTTGCCTTAGAATTCTTTCATCTCTAACACCACTCTCTCCAAGTGGTTCAATCTACCAGCACTATCCATTCAGCTGGCAGTAGGATACACCCTGGATACAACCCTATACCATTTTCTTTCTTCCCCTTCTCCTCCTCCCTTTTTGTATAGATACACAGTCATTAGGAAATTGTACAGTAGATGCCGTATTTCTCTTAGCCACTGTCTTTGCTATACCTATCCAGGACTATTGTTGTTTTTATACATTCACCCCAATAAATGCTAGCTTTCATTTAATGAGCTTAAATGAACAGATGAATTCATCATGTTTCAGAATTCTTAATGATATTTGAATTATTCTTTCAGAATATCCTCTTTCAAACAGCACAAAAGAACTCCTTCATATGATTAGAGGACATGTCAGTGGCTACATGCATGTTAGGAATATTAACAGATTAATAAGCTATTTCAATAAGTATGAGAGAACAACACGTATATGGCTGGAAATGAGTAACATAACATATATGGTAACATTGTTCATACTACAATAGGATTATAAGCAATACTTATAAGGTTTGCTTGAAAACTAGATTTTGTTACTGAGACAAAAAAAATTATCCTGTACAGTGAGAGGATTTGTTACTACCATTTCAAACCTATTTCAAAGAGTACCTAACCTTTTCTTTTTCTATTCTGAGCCGCTCCCTCTCTTCTTTCTTTTTCAATCTCTCTTCTTCCACAATCTTCTTTAGTTCCTTCTTTCTTTTTTCTTTATCTTTTTTCTTGGATTCTACAGCACTTGCCTTCTCTTTTTTTAATTTTTCTTTTTGAGAAGTGAAAAACAAGTGGATGAATAGATTATTACCCAATTCAAATATGCCCCCCAGCAGGTTTGTGGTCTCTCTGCCACACACAAATGGGTCTCCACACAGTCACACATGAAAAGTTCCAGAGCCAAGTAGCTTTTGGCAGGAACCCCACCCACCCCAGGCATGTAGCTATACTCGCTGCCAAAAGCTACTCCCTCTTCAGTTCCTTTTTGTCCATCAAAGGATTCACATCTCAGATAGTTCTGAGTAACTTTTATTTTTTAATAGTGGTTTATGTTTAAATGCACCCCATCTAAAGCCTGAAGAATGGAATCCTGAATTAAACTAGTTTGTGTTCTGAAGGCAGTGTAAAATACAACGTCACCATTAAAGCACTGCATTACAGAAGCACGACTCTTTTTGTAGTTGTCTGTGTTGGCTCCATTCTTGTATTCTGAGAATATGTGGAAGATAAGCACCAGAATGCAATAAGGGAAGAGCTGGGGTGAGCAGCTATTATTTATTGTATATATTTGTTCCCTCATAACATGTGTTCTGTAGGCAACATGCCACAATTAAGCTTTAATATTTTTTTTACAAATAATAATACAATCAAATTCAATCCTGAAATCTAGCACAAGGAATAAATGTAATACCAATCATGATAAGCAATATGATGGCACAAAAAGAACTAAAGCCAACTTACACGGGCTAAACCAAACAACCAACATTAACAGAGAGATTAATAATAGTTTCTACACTCTGAACCTTCATTTACTATTCTGATTAAAACCTAGTGAATGAATTACAATGCTTTGGCTTTAGTGAATAATAACTGTGATACAGAATGAGTATTGACACAAGTCTGATTTTCTATTTACTCTATTGTTGAAAGCAAATCTATACATACCGGTACTCTCTTTTTGTTAGTCTTTGGAAACCTAATGAAAATTCTGGAGCATTTACTGATTAAGACTATTTGATTTCACAAGGTTCTCCTGTTTTATTGTTATATATTTCAACATTTTTGTTATGGTTTTTACTTGGAAATACTATACAGGTTGAGTATCCCTCTAGTCCTATACACAGGACCAGAAGTGTTTCAGTTTTTGGATTTTTTCAGATTTTGGAATATTTGCGTATTTGTTGGTTGTCATGTGTCTTCAAGTTGTTTTTGATTTGTGGCAACCCTAAGGCAAAGGTGTTTTCTTAGCAAGAGTTGTTAAGAAGGTTTGCCATTGCCGCCTTTTGAGGCTGAGAACATGCAACTTGCCCAGGTTTCATGGCTGAACTGGAAATTGATTGCTGGTCTCCAAAGTTGTACTCCCAACACTCAAACTGCTACATACGTACATAATGTGATATCTTGAAGATGGTACCCAAGTCTAAATTTGAAATTCATTTATGTTTCGTATACACCTAATACACATAGATAATTTTATACAATATTTTAATAATTTTATGGATGAAATAAAGGTTGTGCACATTGAAACATTAGAAAGCAGTCACTATCTCAGTCGCTCATGAAAAAAGTATTAGATTTTTTACCATTTTAGGCAAGGGATATTTACTATTTCATTCCTTTGGAACTGATATATTTCAATAAAAGCAAAATAAAATATAGAACCTAAAATTGCTACAAGCACGCAATTGAGTAGAGGAACAATTTGGAAATATTTTAAATAAACAAAATCAAAATGTTTATGATGGTACCTGAGACTAATAGTACCTTCTACAATGAGTTAATAAATGGGCAAATACAGCTTATCTCTTTGAAGAACAACATACATACAACGATCTTTGCTTTTTTTGTGACACTAAAAACTGTTTCTGAAAGGGTTTCTGGCAACAAAAAGGAAGTCTCAGTAATGTTTCAGGTACCACAAGACTTCAGTTTTCTTAAAAACTCTTTGTGACATTAGACTATAGACTCAACAGAAGCCGGCCTAGGACACATACATACATGTACATCTAGGGACCTTTTATTAATCACCCAAACTTGAACTTACCCATGGCCTTCATTTCTTCTTTTTCCTTTTGGAATCTTGCCCTTTCCTTTGCTGCACTGCTTACATTTCTTGGAGTAAGCTGTTCTCCTGCAACTCCATCCTCCTGGGGACATAGCCACAAGCTTATGAAAGAGAAATAACTGAAAACCTGAATCTTTCAACAACCTGATATGTAAAGACACATTGTTGTTTTAATTCAAGTGAAGCAAATTACTAAATTAGCAGGCATGTGACTATGAAGATGCTCTTTTTTGTGATGATAGCAAATTTTCATTTTCTTCCTTTGCTATTCCAAACACATGCACCAGTTTGGTTCAGCATCTGTATTGCCTACTTTAAAACTTGATTGTAAGCTGCATTATCCCTGGACTGTTAAGATCATGGTAAGCATGACCATCTGTAAATTATGACCAGGATCCTACATTGAGAAGTATGTCTCTCAAATAATGTATGTCACCCAATGCCATATCCCCTAAAACAGTTCCTACATTCAACAAACCCCCCTTCAACATGGCAAGGTGCTGGGGTGTGTGGAGGCTTCTCAACTCCAGTGGTTCCTGGATGAGACATGTCATCTAGCTCCATGTCAGTCTGGTTTCAAGCCTGGCTGTGGGACAGAAACAGCTCTGGTCACCTTGGTGGTCATCTATGCAGGGAACTAGACAGGAAGGTGTGTCCCTGTTGGTTCTGCTGAACTTCTCAACAGCTTTTGATACCATCGACCATGGTATCCTTCTGAGTTGCCTCTCTGGGATGGGGATTAGAGGTACTGTTCCACAGTGGTTCCATTCCTTCCTTGAGAGGTGCTCTCAGAGGGTGGTGGTGGGGGTTTCCTGCTTTACCATTGGCCTGTGGGGTCCCTCAGTGTTGTCTGCTATGCTATTTAATTTCTACATGAAACTGCTGGTTGTCCCACATTTTAGGAGTAAGGTGTCACCAGTATGCCGATGATACCCAGCTCTATTATTCCTTTCCAACTAATTTCAAGGAAACTCCTGTGTTAAACCAGTGCCTACTAGCTGTGATGGACTGGATGAGGGCAAAAAAACTGAACCCTAATCCAGACAAGACAGATATGCTCCTGGTCAGTTGAAAGACAGATCTGAGAATAGGGATTCAGCCTGTGTTAGATGGACTTATGTTCCCAATGAAAACAAAGCTTCACAATTATTATTGTTATTATTGTTGTTGTTATTGTTTCCTTGTTGGACATGCTGCAACAGGCATCTGCAGGGATCTCCAGGAAGCCCATGCATATGACATCCTTCACTAATCCTCTTGCTCTTCAATAACAAGTAAATTGCCATGGTGGGGGTGTGATGATTGCAAAGTGGGTTTGGTGCTGTATGGTCAGAACAGAATTCTAGCCTCTCCAAAGACCAAAAAAGTTAGTTGTGATGACTTAAGTCCAATTTATATCCTCATAATTAACCAAGAGGATGCCAGTCCATATTTCTAACTGTCAAATGGGAATAATAATGACCAACTTCAGTGTTACAATGAAGGGGAACAAAGATAGCATGACACTGCACTTTTGAAATAATACAGTATATACATTACACTGATTTTATAGACTATAACCCAAACTGTAACTATTGGAAAGCTAATAAGAACTGCTTTACGTACAAGATCATCTGATACTATCTTTGAAGGCCTCCTTCGCCGCTTGTTTGAAGTACTGGAGACAAAAGTGGGAGGAACATCAGGGAAGAAGTAGGAAAAATTCTTTTCTCTTATCTTGTATTTTGCAATTGATAATGCCTTGGAAGAGAAAGTTGAAAATATATTATAAAGGTTGCCAGGTCTTCCACGTACAGTATACACTGCTAATAAGTCATAGTATTAAAGGAATAAGAAAAGCTGCCAGTCAATTTCCATTACTTCTTAGATGACAATACCACAATGCACTAGTTTGAGTCTGCCTCTGAAGTACTGAATGGAGCCACTGTCATGTATGTACCACTAAAATAAATGATTCACAAAACCATTTGTGGTTGGAGCATTATCTTCGAAACACTTCAATGAAAAATTACATCAATGTCTCAAATCTGATTCCAATTCACACTAAAACAAAAGTAACTGCAGAACAGGTTCCACTCTCCACATCCTCCCAAAAACAACACTTCCAGAAAAGCAGCCATGCCAGTTTGCTGAAACAAAGCCAACAGAGTAGTAGCTTAAATGCTAATAAATATATGCCATAGCATTGTCTGCAAAGTATCACAAGACCACTGTATTTTCTAAAAGTGATTTTTTAATGGGAGATGCTTCAGTTATGACAGTTACGCTTCAGTCATGTGTGCTCCCTCCTCTTTCCTTGCATGTTCGCTAAAGGAACTGAGCCCTTCCCAGAAGGCATCTGACTCCATCCTGGCTTCTGAGGGAGAGAGGGGGGTGGGCCAATCCCATCAGGCCTCCCCAAAGGAACTGAGCCCTTCCCAGAAGGCATCTGGCTCCATCCTCCACTCCCTTCCCCTTTTATGTCATGTCTTCTTAGATTGTAAGCCTGAGGGCAGGGAATCGTCTAATTAAAAGATTGTATGTACAGTGCTGTGTAAATTTACAGCGCTATATAAATAAAGCTTAATAATAATAATAATAATAATAATAATAATAATAATAATAATGTTTTAATGCCTTTAATGACTTCAAATGTCAAGCAAACCTTGATTTGACATTCATTTACTGCTTTATTAACATCAACCTATGGTTCGCCTGATACAACTTAGCCAAGAATTCCAGCATGCAAGCCTAATGAGAATCAAATCCATGATTTGGCATTACAAATGAACTGGGTCTTATTCTTTTTACAGAATCTCAAAAATGTTTGTACAGCAGTTAATTTTTTATTTTTCTTTATATATTAATGAGTATTATATTTAATATTTTGCATTTGAAACTGTCATAGCTGTGGGACAAGACAGCACTAAAACACATCAACAGAAACAAACAGAAGAATAATTAATGGCAATATAAACAATTCAAATGAGCCTCAAGGTAAAATGTGATATTGTACAAATTTAACAATCCATAAAATGATCAACGTCTTGGGCATGTTGTTCTGTTTTATCAAAATAGATTAATTCAGGGCCCAGAGACCTGTCTTCATTGTACTGAAAAGGAAGAGCATCCTCAAGACAGGATATTTTCCTTACTAACTTAAAAGTACAGATTTTGAATGCAAATTTCGTAAGGGCAAAAACATAAATACCTATTATAGCAGAAAATAATCACATACAAAAGCTCAGATCTTCCAGTATTACACTATTTAGTAGATAAGCAAGGTAAGGTAAAACACTTTATATAGCTAATTTCATACACAATTTTAAAATTAAGTCAACCGCATCTTCACTCTTCATCTTGAAGATTCAACTTTTTAATTACTTTGATTACCTTAATTTTAACAATGCCATCATGGGATTCACAGTGTTGCTTCAAAAAAAGCTTAAGTCTGTCACGAGAAAAAAGATGTTTCCTCCGGCTATCATAAAGGCCCAAAAGAAAAGGAATACACATCATTATCAAGGAGCTTACCATTACCAATTAAATTGGTGCACTACAATTACAGTCTAGATGCCCCCCCAAAATTAAATGTAGTAATCTTTGGCCACTACCATGCCAGGAAATTCTAATAAAGCATACAAATATCAATTCGCCAGTGAGATTTATCAAACATTATCCTAGCCTTTTTTTATAATAGTGAAATAGAGCAGATCAAATAGGTTAATTTAAAGTAGGGGTGAGGAAAGTATTCTACTTTTGGAGCCTCAAAAACCCAATCACCCTGGAATAGTCTGAAGTGTTAGAAAATGCCCTTAAAATGCAATTGCTTTCCTAGTTTTGACCTTCAGTTCCACTAAAAATGATTGATTTATTTTTTTACCATAAGTGTTGTTTTCAATGAATTAGAACTTTTGATTCCGGTTTCAGCTGTGCGAGAGATTAACCATATGGTTGTGGATCACTTCTTCAGGTCTACTGAGTATCTCTGGCCCCATACAGACAGGCCAAAATAAGGCTGCTTCGGGTCACTTTGGAGGTATGCTGTTAAAATGATGCACGCATCCTAAGAGTCTGGAAACCATGCCAAAGCCACAATCCAGTCCTTAGGACTGGAGCACAGCTTTGGCGCAGCTTCTGGACTCTTAGGACACATGCATCATTTAAACAGCATACCTCCAAAGTGACCCAAAGCAGCTTTATTTTGGCCTGTTTGTATGGGCCCTATATAAAGATGTTTAACAATGGTCCAAAACACACTGCAAAAATAATCCAGTTCGATCATTTTAACAGCCCTGGCTCAGTGCTAGGGAATCCTGGGAGTGGTAGTTTATTGTGGCAGCAGAGCTCCTTTGGCAGAGAAGGCTAAATGTCTCACAAAACTACAGTTCCCAGAATTCTCTAGCATTGAACCAGGTCAATTAAAGCAGTCTCGAACTGGATTATTTCTGCAGTGTGTTTTGGACCATCAAGATCCTCTCACCAGTGCACCACTAGAAAAGTAGACAGCCTAGCAGTGAAGGATTCTAAATGAGAAGAAGGCACAACTGAAATGCTGCCAGGTCCCCCAGGACCGTGCAACCCCTTGTCCATTATATCAGAGGGTCCTCTAGTTTTCCAGAGAAAGCTTTTAAAGGGCATAAAAGAAGAGAAAACCCATACAAGTTATCTCCCTTGTTTCCACCAACAGAAAACACAAGCATATGATCTAAGCACATCTGTGTACAGTGGCAATAGGACCGCAACTAATGATACTTACCATATCTGGAATGCTTTCACTGTAACAGATTCATAAAGTTGTTTTTTAATAGGCTTCACTTTGTACCTGAACAAAGAGGGATCAATTATGGCTTTTTCCTTCCTGAAAAATAAACATCAATAATTGTTTTCTTTCAAAAAAGTAAACAAAAGTCCATCTGATTTGTGTATGTGAACTAAATACAGTGGTGCCTCGGGTTACGAAATTAATTCGTAACGCGGCTGCTTTCGTAACCCGAAAAGCCTTCGTAAGCCGAATTGCCATAGGCGCTAATGGGGAAAAGCCGCGATTCCGTGCGAAAAAGCCGAAAAAAGCACCAAAAGTTTTTTCGTAACCCGAAAAAACATTCGTAACCCGAAACAATAATTCCCTATGGGATTTTTTCGTATCCCGAAAATTTCGTAACCTGGGTATTTCGTATCCCAAGGTACCACTGTATTTGAAGAAACAAGTTGGTCATAATCTCTCTTGTTTAAACCCAATTGCTGCCTTAAATACAAGCAGAAAAATATTTAGTTATATATATTTCCACACAAATGCAGCACACCCAGAGATATGTGCTGACAAGTTCCAGGATATACAAATAAAAGCACATAATCTCAGTTATCTATCAGATTTTGAAATGTTGCAATTCTTTTTTCCTCCCATAGGAAAATGAGTATACAGATTGTTATAAAGAAGTTTTGAAATACGCATTGTGCAGCCATTGTAACTGAGTATTCTTGCCTTTCAGAACTGTGTCTATATTTTCAAAATATAAAACTAGATTTTACCCATTTTGTGCAGAATTAGCATCTGAGTCTGAATCATCACTATCGCTAATGACTATGGTGACTCCATCTGCATTGTTGACATGGCCATTAGTCATTCCATTGTGATGTAATGGTGCTTTAACTTCCAAAATCTTACATTGCAATCTGCAATAAACAAAATGTAACAACATTCAATATTTTTAGATAGCAGAAAGGTTTAATTAAACAGAACTATACATAATAGCTGGTAATCTATTATCATTTTATCCTAACCAAACAACAACAAATGAAAGAATGGGAAGGGTATTTCAACACACATTTCAAACATGCATGGTATGCTCACTCATTTCTAGATATTCCATTAACTTACAGTCAGCTTTAATTATTATTTATTTCTTGCCTTCCTCCCAGTACAGGGACTCAAGGCAACTAACAAAATTTTAAAACAGTCCAAGTTAAAACAAAGCACTAAAAACACAAAGTGTAAACAACAATTAAACATGTTCAAAAAGTTAAAAGATTACATGTTCAAATTTAAAATTTAAAATCTCTTTATAAAATTCTTACAGCACTCATGTCAGTGTGAGAAACAACAACAAACAACAACAAATTAACTATCCTATTTTTGTATTATACATATGTGTAGTTCTACAGTATTTAATGGATGAGTTCCCAGAACTCAGACAGGAAGGAAAATAGTAATGCTGTTCTGCAAAAGAGTTCTGCACTAATATAAAGAGTTTAGAAATCACAAACAGTTATTCTTCCAAAAAACTGATTTTAAAAACCTGGTCAACTTATGCATGAGTCAGTACAGTAATTCTTCCCAGCCAGGCTGCTGGGTGGGAGGCAGGGTAAGCACTTGTCCTTCAAGCCTCACTCCCAGCCTGGCTGTTCCTCTGGAAACAGCTGGGTTGGGGAAGAGGATAGAGGGCAAGCTCTCCCCCTCCCCAAGCAGTGTCCCCAGCTTGGCTGCTCCACAGGAGACAGCCAGGGTGGGGAGGAAGAGTGAAGGCCAGCACTCACCCCTGTAGTCTCATCCCCAGCCTTGCTGCCTCCCAAATGGGCAGCTGGGCTGCAGAGGGGGATGAAGGGTGCTGAGACCCTATGTTTTACCCTCGGCTTATCCATAGGTCATATCAAAATCCCCAATTTTGGCCCTAAAACCTGCCCTTGACATATACACGAGGACAACTTATAATCAAATATATACAGTAATGTAGATGCTTCTCGAGCAACATTCCAGCAACAGTGATACTTTTCTGTGAAAAGACAAAACTGGTGCATGCAGAAAGTTGCTTCTGGATCCAAACCATTGCAAGAGTTGGAGCAAATTCCACATAACAACACAGTAGAACACACTCCCTTGGAGTGTAGTGGAGTCTCCTTCCCTGGAGGTCTTCAAACAGAGGCTGGATGGCCATCTGTCGGGGATGCTTTGATTTGGATTTCCTGCATGGCAGGGTGTTGGACTGGATGGCTCTTGCGGTCTCTTCCAACTCTATGATTCTATGATTCAGTGCACTGCCAGTCTATATGTAATAATACTGCATATATCAGCTTCTCACTGTGTTTTTTGTTTATTGTTTTTAATTCACAAAGTTTCTTATTTATCCAACTATAAGTAAATAGCTTAATGTAAATGTCTACTTTGTTATTTAGAAAATAGCTATTTACAAGTGTTTTCATGGGAAAATAAAGCACTTTATGCTACTTAACTATTTACACTAGCAAAAGATCATCCCTTATTTCAGTTGATGACCCAGATAAACAAGGATAACATGAATGCTGCATCTCTAATCCAGTCTTAAAAATGGTCCATTTATTTCCTGATACATTTTAAGGCTCATGGGTGGAGAGGCTGCACACACATATGAATGTCATGCACATACACATTCTATATTGTTGTGAACAATTTTAATGATATTTTAGAACAAAAAATAGTGCAGTAATTGTTAATCATTAAAATTACATTCACTAATTCATTGCAGTTGTTAAAAAATGTAAGACAAGTCTTTACAAATGTATAACAGACAAGACTTTCTTAAAGATTTAGTTTCAGGCCTTCTAGCTGCATTCACTGAATGTAACTAGGACAGAATATGACCATCATTAGTTTTGTTTAAGATCATCTTTCTATCGCTTACCATCACTACCATTACTCTAGGCACTAGCTGTATTCCTTTAAACCAGGGTTGGGCAGCTCCCAGCACTCATCACCACTGACTACCCTAGATACTGGTGGCAACCACAATCCAACAACATCTGAAGAGCCATAACTACATACCCCTAATTCAAATGATCTAGTCAAATAAGACTAATTATGCAAACAGTAATAAAACATTAGTTAATGGACAAAATTGTGTAGCTAAGATCTGAAGCTTACAGGAATGGAGAGTTCAGAGGAAGACAGCAAAAGCATGACAGCAATTTGTTTGAGATACAGTTAGCCCTTCTTATACATGGATTTTTGTCTCTAAGGACTGGAGTGCAGCTTTGGTGCAGCTTCTGGCATACCTCCACAGTGACCCAAAGCAGCTTTATTTTGGCCTGTCTGTATGGGCCCAAAGAATAGCAAGGAGGTTGCCAATCTAACCTCTCCAGGAAGGGAGGGTTGTTGTTGTTTTTTAAGTGTAAGACTTTGGCCTTAGCAATATCTAGAGGAACACTGTATCATTGCACTCTGATCTAAAGAATCCTTGCTTATCATGTCTCAATAGTTAGTGTTTACTATAAAAAAAATCAGTACTGTGTTAAACTCAGAAAATACAAGAACCTTAGCAAATTAAGTTTATCCAAATGAATGGAGCTCTTAATGTTTTGGTTACTACTTTTAGTTACTATCAAAGTTCACAGGTCAAGTTTCACATGGTGAGCTTTAAACACTGGAGTTGAAATTGGTGTTAGCATACCCGTTATCATAATCTTAAAGGCTGTATCATCTTAACAAACTGTAAGGCCAGGTGCACTTGGGCCAGAATACTCCAGTTCTGGGCACCACAATTCAAAAAGGACATTGAGAAACTGTGGCGTGTCCAAAGGATGGCAACTAAAATGGTGAAGGGTCTGGAAACCATGTCCTATGAGGAATGGCTTAGGGAAGATGTTCAGCCTGGAGAAGAAAAGGTTAAGAGGTGATATGATAGCCCTATTTAAATATTTGAAGGGATGTCATATTGAGGAGGGAACAAGCTTGTTTTCTGCTGCCCCAAAGAAGAGGACCCGGAACAATGGATGCAAGCTACAGGAAAAGAGATTCCACCTCAACATTAGGAGGAACTTCCTGACAGTAAGGGCTGTTCGACAGTGGAACAAACTCCCTCAGAGTGTAGTGGAGTCTCCTTCCCTGGAGGTCTTTAAATAGAGGCTGGATGGCCATCTATCGGGGATGCTTTGATTTAGATGCATGGGGTTGGACTGAATGGCTCTTGTGGTCTCTTCCAACTCTACGATTCTATGATTCTAGGAGCAGCCCCAACATCCCACCACTGCCCACCAGATTTCCAAATGGTTCGTTAGGACTAATGTTTATACAGTAATGAATCATGAAAAAGAAGGGAATCCACACACAAGAAAGGTAGGTGAAGCTTGTTATATACTCTAAATTATTTAACCTTAGTTAGAAAATCAGGAAGATAGCACCTGCATTACGGCCACTGTTTTTAAAATGACAAGAACAAATGTGTGTGTTTTTAATTACTAAACCAATGAAAAATCCAGATGAGAAAACAGAACTTCAGATTAAAAAAAAACTGACTCAAGTTGCCAATTTAAGATAACAGCCAAGTGATCCCAGCAAAGTGACTATCAAAACCACCCAAAATTATTGTTTACAAGCTATCCTAGACAGTTTTCTTTTTCAAAGAATCAGAAATACAAGTAACAAAATTAGCACATATCAAAGAATCTTACCTTTCACCATTATTCCGAAGTACTTCAACAATTTCACCAACAAAATAACGGTCCTTGACATAAGCAAAGATGTCATCACAAACTTCATGAAGTCGTGAGTGCTGAGTAAGGGTAACTAAGTAGAGGACTGGAACAATAAGTGGCTCTGGAAAGTTTTGGAGATTTTGTCTGGCTTTCTTTTCTGATTCTAGTGCTTCTTGATAGGTGAGTCCTGGTTTACCTGTGACAGCACAGCTCCACACAAGGCTATTACACAGAATGGTTCGTTCAAAAAAGTCACTGCAATAAAGAAACAAAAATGAACTTCTATATTGTCAGCCATTGTTTTACTAGGAGAGACAGCAACCCAAAACTATGTGTGTAAATTCCTGTTGATTTTGGTGCTGTAGTGTTTCACAATGTCACTTGCATCTAAATGTAACCTTTAATATACTTATAATCTGCCATTCATCTAAGAAGCTCAAGACAGCATACATCATTCTCTCCCATCTCAAATTTATGCTTACAACAATGTTATAAAACATACTTGATGCGTAATAAGAAAAAAGAGATTATGAATGTATTTGTAAATTCTTTATATTGTTGTTTATAGGAAACTGCATTATAACAGGTCAGTTATTTGTTCTGTGGTTACAGAACATTAAGAGGAATCTTCTTATAAAACAATCAACTAGGACTGGCAGTGGCTCTTCATAGTCACATCCATAGGCACTAGTTGGTACCTGAACCTAGACCTTTGTAGTTACAAAGTATATGTTTTGCCACAGAGCTATGGTCCCCACCCAGTTGTCTGTTGTTACCAATCACAGTATACAAACATAGCCCATCATGCAACCATATTATACATGATTTCTGATTAATTTGACATATATCTTGCCTTTCTCCCAGAACATATGTCAGATATCTCTCTTCATAATGACAGAACAATGAAGGGTTAACTTCTTTTTTAGTGGCTGGTTACAGTCCCACTTAAGAATTTAGCTTTCTTGGTGGCAAATTCAAATTAGTAATATTGAAATCACATGTCCTGAACAATGTTTCTACATCAGCTTCCCACATTTTTTTTTTTTTTACTTATTGTAAGAGAAAAGGACAGAGAAGATTTAGGATGTAAACTACCATTTTTTAAAATGTGTATGTCACTCAATGTTTGTTTTCAGAGATGCAAAAATATTTTCTTACTGCCTATTCTTATCTTCAGCTTTGGGCAGTTCTCCTCCCTCTCCTCCCAAACTTTAGTTTATATAGAAATAAGTTCAACTTCCTGAAATTGTCAAAACAGGAAAGCTGGAAAGATTTTACTTTTTAGCTATTTTAGAGATTTTAAATTTCTTATTTTCAGTGGTTTAGACACCATTTTTGTTTGCTTTGCTTTCCAACTTCTCTGAATCAGGAATCACGGAATATGACATAGCACCAGTAAGACTATTAGCTTCATAATGTCACTAAGCTGAATATAACCAAGTCTGTTCCCTTTAAATTAGATAACACCGAATTATGTAGGGTAATGTAGACTTTCTTTCAGATGAAGGAACTGGCAAAATCTCATTTGAGTACTCCTTGCCTACAAAACCCTATGAAATTCATGGGGCTGCCAGAAATTGACAGGCAACTTTAACTTACATAGAGTACACATAAGAAAATGAAAATCTACAATGGTTTGTTCAAAGTGGGTAAACATACAAAGAAAATTGCAAATACACTTCAATATAAGTATAAAGTTATAATTGTTTAGCGGAAATCCTAACTTCACATTTCTATTGGTGTACTCAAGGTCCCCTGTTCCGAAAGGGTCTTTGAAATTTTAGTATACAAAGGGATCTTGTATTAGCTTTGAGACTAACTGAAAAAGAAATTCTTAGCATGAGCTTTCTTCTACAAAAGCTCATGCTACCAAATACTCTCTTATAGTTAGTCTCAAAAATGATACATGATCCCTTTGCATACTGATTTTCCAGACTAACACGGGTATGTCTTTGAAATTAAGGCGCTGCACAGACCGGCGCTTTGTGCCGGCCTGCATGCGTACTAGGGTTGCCCTGCAACCCTAGTACGTTGTAATGGCAGCGCCCTTTCTACATGGGCACCGCCATTTATGATGTCACAGTGGCGCTGGAAGGAGCTCCAAAATGGAGCGCCTTCCTTTGTTTGTGTCGCTGGCACAGCCTTTACACGGCTGCGCCAGCGACACAAAGGAGAAAGGGGCCTAGTGGCCCCTTTCTCTTGTTCCCCGCTACTGTCGGGGTGTCCTTGGGGCATAAAGCCCCAAGGAAACCCATTTCCAGGCTGTGGAGAAGTGGCCTTTTGCCACTTCCCCGCGGCCTGGAAAAGCAGCCTTTTGCCGCTTCCCCATGGCCTGGAAAAGCGGCAGATTGGGGCCTCAGGGCTGCCGCTGTGGCAGCTGAGGCCCCGATCCGTCGGGGAAAGGGGCGGTCTGTACACCACCTAAGCCTAGTAAATAACAACGGCTAAAAACACAAATTCCATGCAAATGGCAACTCCAAGTAGTGTACTGTCTCCATACAAATAAACAGTGTGAAACATTTCATACAGAAGTTTTATAGTCTTGTGTTAACATTTGTTTTTTTTCCCCTTTAGTTTTCAATTTTTAGAGTGCTCCACTTGGAGAACATATGGTAAATATCCATCAATATCTATCAGTCTATCTGGGTACAGCTACCACACCTGTCTATGATAAAGCTAGAAAAGATGCAAAAAAAGAGTCATTGATACAACAAGGGCTAAGCACTTTCTCTTTAAGAAAAGGATTTTTTCTTCACTCATTGCATTTTAGAAGGAGGTAATTTCTTAGATTACAAGAAAACTCTTAGTAGAAGATAACTAAGGCCCCATACAGACAGGCCAAAATAAAGCTGCTTCAGGTCACTTTAGAGGTATGCTGTTTAAATGATGCATGTGTCCTAAGAGTCCGGAAGCCATGTCAAAGCCATGCTCCAGTCCTAAGGATTGGAGCATGGCTTTGCTGCGGCTTCCGGATTTTTACGATGCACGCATCATTTAAACAGCATACCTCCAAAGTGACCCGAAGCAGTCTTATTTTGGCCTGTCTATATGGGCCCTAAGAAACATTTACTAAGGCAGATTTTCTCAACCTGTGGGTTGCAACCCTTTTGGGAGTTGAACAACCCTTTCACAGGGGTTGCCTGAGACCATTGGAAAACACATATTTTCAATGGTCTTAGGAAATAATTTTATGGCTGGGGGTCACCACAACATGTATTAAAGTGTCCTGGCATCAAGAAAGTTGAGAACCAAAGTACTAAGAGATTTATGCAGCTATTAATTGAGTGAAGAAACTGAAGTGAAAGAATCTTTAGATACTAGACCTCTTCATAAGGAAGTTAGGCTGGCCTGACAACAAAAAAATTAACAAGAAGGTAGCTAGCCTAACCTCCCTAGAATGATATCCCTAGGATTAAACTATCTAATAGTATTAAAACCATATAAAATGTTAATTTCAAATAATAGATTAATTTTAGTACAGCACTAAAACAGAAAATCAACAGGTATTTGGGAACCAATTATTTTATTATTATAAAATAATAATTATTATTATAATTATAAACTTTTAGCTATATTGATATTTATTTTATTTCCTTTTATTCTTGGGAAAAGAGCAAGATATAAATAAAGTAACTTTAAGCGTTTGATGTTTCCACTCATAAATAACACTAGAATCCAAAATGAACCAACAGAACTGACTGGACAGTTATTTGTTAAGAGAGTTTATAAACCATCCTTCATTCTCATGGATACTACATATTGTAAATTATTATTATAAAATGTTCTTAGTACCATAAATAGTAACATGAAATGAAAATATGCACACATAAACACAGAGAAAATACAATCACCGCAACTGAAACAGCCAGTACATGACAAACACTTGAACTTCCATCCAACTACATAGTTCTGATAGTCACATTCTGCATGAGCTAAACTATTTTCAAAGGCAACCCTAGATACTAAAGGCAGGCTCAAGAATTGCACAGTCAACCTATCCTTGTAGCTGGTGAACAGCCATAGTTTTGAGTCTCCAAGACCACCTCTCCCTCCATTAATGAAAATGGATCAGAGTACCACCATGCTATGTTATTTCAAGGGAGTGCAATTCTGCAGTTTGTACACCCAGTTCCCAGACATGAGAACTATCTCTCCACAATATGTTCATATTTTGGGGAGTTACCATTATCCACCCTATTATCAAACTGAGACATCAGTTCAGCACTTACATAACTTCACCCGACTTGTATGCCAAAAAGAAACATAGTTATGTGTCACCCACATATCAATGACACTTCATCTTTTGATGATCTATCAGCAATTTCATACAGATACTAAAAAGCATTAAATAAAAAACCCTGAGGACTCCACTGCTGAAAGGACATGGGATCAAATAGAAAATTCTCCATTGTTATTTCTCTGCAGGCAAGAATTAAACCGCTTTATCACCATTCTTTTCGGCATACAACATACGGAGCTGGTCTAGCAACATAACATATCCAGAACCACTGAAAAATCAAGGAGAATCAGCAGACTTGTACTTCCACTCTCTCCTGATCAAAGACAACAAAGCAACCAAGGCCGCTTCAGTATTAATCCTGAGCTTAAAGTCTGAAATGGGTCAACTTTGGGTTGGGGAAAGTACTGCCTGCAAGTTGCATGTGGTACCTTAAACTTTTTTAAGGCCACAATACTGCCATAATGTAAGCCTAATATAGTACTGAGCTTTCACCTGTGTTCAGTTATAACCAGTATGACTTTTGTGCCATCTGTCTTTTAGTCAAAGCCTTGCCCATTTCACAGCCTTAGTTTTCTTGTAAACGGAGGAGCTGGCTAGGTTCAATAGAACAAGAAAAGGTACTTAGAAGCAAATGAGGCAATAGCAGAACTATGTACTGTAGCAACTGGAAACTCAAGAACATTTAGGAATCTATGCATTTTCATAAGTGTTTGAAGCAGACCATTTTAATTGTTCTGCTACTAGCTTTAGAGATATGGTTAATGTCAATCTATATTTCATCAGGAAATTATCTCATATCAGTGGAGTTACCATATAAACTCCACACTTTCACAGCACCAGCCTCCCACTCAATTACAAACATCAGGGCATGGAATATATCCTGCAGAGTATGTTGAGCCAATGATAAACTGACATAGATTTCATGGTTGTCATTACAACCATGAAGTCTCAAAGTGTTATTCCTAAAACTGCCCCAGCGTGGATAATTAACCTCCTCAGAATGACTGTCTTTGGGCTTTCTAACTCTATTCCAGCTACCACTTCAGAGAGTTAAACTAAAGAGAAAACTTTGTCACATGTACTCATTAACTTAGCTTTGAAATTGACAAACTCATGAGAGAATAAGTGTATCAATGGCTATGAGCCAGCTGCAGAGGTAATACATCTCTTATTGTCAGTTGATAAGGAGTAAAGGAGTCATCTAGCATCTTCATATCCTGCTTAGTGGTCTTTGCAGATACATGTAGTTGGACACTATAGCAAACAGGTTGCTGGAGTAACACCAAACTTTTAGTCTGAACCAATAGATATCACAGGTGTGGGCAACTGAATAAGGCTACAGGGCCATCTACAAGACCTCCTCCTGCAAAACTGAAACGTCCACAAGCACCTCTAGAAGACATGGGAGCATTTTCATATTTTAGGTTTATCAACAACCCTGTCTTGGGCCTAAATTTGCTCTGTGGTGGTCACAATGAAACCATCCCTGACAGATGGCCATCCAGCTTCTGTTTAAAGACCTCTTAGGAGGGAGACTCCACTACACTTTGAGGGAGTGTGTTCCACTGTTGAATAGCCCTTACTGTCAGGAAGTTCCTCCTAATGTTGAGGTGGAATCTCTTTTCTTGTAGCTTGCATCCATTGTTCCGGGTCCTGTTCTTTGGGGCAGCAGAAAACAAGTTTGTTCCCTCCTCAATATGACATCCCTTCAAATATTTAAACAGGGCTATCTTATCTACTAGTACTCTCTTCTGTAGAGTTGATTTTGTGAAAGAAACAGAAGACTTCTAACACCAAGAAAAGATAAAAAGGGAGCAAATTTTTAGGGAGGGGTTACCCAGGCCTGGCTGTGATAAGCAAAACGACCCTGACAACACAAGAAAGAGCCAAACTGAATATTACTTTTAAAGAGCAGCACACAGTTATAACTCATTTTTCATTATTTAAAAGTAAGCACACTCAGAACATCCGGGAAGAACTTATTGGAAACTCCATCGTCCAAATATGTCTCCTCTTCCCAAAGGGCCTTTACAATAACGGCCCCGTGGATCTGGAACAGCCTTCCGGAGGAGCTCCGCCTCATGACCTCTTTGGAAACATTTAAAAAGAGATTGAAAACTGTACTCTTTTGCTAAGTGTTCTCCCCGAGGAGTGATGTCTACATGACCAATATGCCTGCTGACAATGATATTCTGTCTTACCCCTGGATGTTGGATGCTGTTGGACTGTTGTATTTTACTGATGTTTGTATAGATGTACCATTTTGTGTTTTTATAGTGTATTGTATTGCATTGTATGTATTGATTTTAGTAGTCTGTAACCCCGCTTCAATCCTTTGGGAGAGGTGGGGAAACACAAATAAATTATTATTATTGTTATTATTAGCATAAGGAACCAACTCCATATTGCTTATCTAGGCTCTTCCTCTTATTGTGCTTTTGTGGGAGCCACACACGACTATTACCTAAGACCACCAAAGCACCTCTGCAATGGTGGTTACTGCAGGAATTGTTATTTGAATGGTTATATCTAAGGGAACTGGATGGTTTCCCGATGGTTGACCTCTGCAATGGGCAAATGGTTTGGACTGTTGAAATAATAGACATGCTCCTCCACCAGGATCTTTTTCTTATGGGAAAAATTATGATCAAAGAAAGAGAACAGAATCGTAGAGTTGGAGGTGACCACAAGGACTGACCAGTCCAACACCCTGCTATGCAGGAAGACACAATCAGAGCACTCCCAACAGATGGCTATCCAGACTCTGTTTAAAAACCTCCAAAGGAGGAGATTCCACCATAGCATATTCCACTGTCAAGCATTCTTACTGTCAGGACATTCTTTTTAATGTTGAAGTGAAATCTCTCTTCCTGTAGTTTGAATCCATTGCTCCACTAAAGCAGAAGAAAATAAGGTTACTCCATTCTCACTATGACATTCCTTTAAATATTTAAATGCAGCTATTTGGTCACCTCTTAACCTTCTCTTTCTCAGCCTAAATATGCCCAGCTCCCTAATCCACCTTGTAGGGTATGGTTTCCAGACCTTTCACCATTTTGGACACCCTCCTCTGGACACATTCCAGCTTCTCAATATCCGTTTTGAATTGTGGTGCCCAGAACTGGACACAGTATTCCAGGTAAGGTCTGACCAAAGCAGAACAGTGGTATGACTACTTCCCTCGATCTAGACACTGACTCTACTGAGGCAGCCTAGGATCAAGTTGCCTTTTTTAGATGATGCATCACATTGTTGACTCATGTTCAGCTTGTAGTCTACTCTGACTCCTAGATTCTTTTTGTGTGTACTGTTGTCAAGACATCCTATATCTATGCATTTCAAAAAAAATTCTGCTTAAGTGTAGCACTTTGCATTTCTCTCTGCTGAATTTCATTTTGTTAGTTCTGGCCCGGCTCTCTAATCTGTTATGGTCATTTTGAATCCTGATCCTGACCTCTGGGATGTTAGCCTCCCCTTCCAATTTGGTATCATCTGCAAGAGGTTTTAGACTAACCAGGAAAGCCACGGGATATCCTTGAAAGATTCATTACTTCTTTATAAAAAAAATCATTTTAAGTAACATGATAGTAAACAAATATGAAATAGAAATGCATTGTCAGATGCTGCAAGTACAAAGCAATTGATAGGAAAGCAATAAATTGGCTCCCCCTACTGGACTGCAGACCATTATACATTTAAGAACTTTTAGAGTCAGTCTGGAATAATTTTTCTTTTACCTATCCCTCCAACCATTTCCATATGTGGGTGATATAATACATTCTTCAGTGTTATTACTTCCACATGAAATGAATGGATGCCAAATCATAAAAAGTTATAAACTTATCACAATGTCTACAATAATTTCTTACATAGCTCAAATAAATAGAACATTTTCTGTAACTGCTATGGATCACAGGATTCTTACAGAATAACAACTCAATTGACTCATCAAACAGATACAAGACATCCAATGCTGGAGACACTTCTACCCCTTCATTAGTGATTGCCTCCATTTCTGCTAACACTCTCCACCAAAACCAAGAACCTGGGGTAACACATACGACTTAAGCACCTCTCCCAGACATCACAACATCAACACTCATCTAACACATCCTAGCTGACATAACTCAATTTGCTCAGAGTAAAGTAGCAGTGATTCACAGGTCTGAAACTATGTTCCTTCAGTTTAGCCCATATTGAATTCAGTGAAGATCATCTCTTCCACAGCTGATTTAAAATGCTGGTCTCACTTCTGAGATCTAGACCTTTTCCTCTAGCATGCCTGGTTCCTAGAACAGGGAAAAGGTTCCCCAAATAATATTATGAGTCTGAAGAGCTAATGCTTTCTGATAATCATCAGCTTGCAAAATAATTTTTTCAAAATGATTACCTGTTCTATCACCTACTTTTGAGAGAAAAAAAGGCAGCTTAGAGAATTTGCAGCCAAGTATGAGAGGTGGCCCACCATGACACCACCTTTCTGTGGTGGTGGGACTGCATGTTCCTGTGAGGCAAGAGGCAATGTCAATGGGAACAGTGCTGCTGGTAAGGTCTTCCATGTCAGACAGGCTTTTGCTAAGGAGACAGACTAAACGTGCCAAACAGCTACAGAGCAGCAGCAATAGTGGAGTGGAGAGTGTAGCATTAGTTGAGCATCTCTCAGAGACAACAGCAGTGGAAGCATAGCTAACACTTGTTCTGAACAGAAGGCAGCAGGGTAAATACTTTAATGTCTTTTACCATGAATAACCTATGATGAGACAATCCATATTGAAACAAGACATAGTGCCAGAAGAGTACTCCCAGGTGGCACTCAATGAGCTATAACAGAGGACAACTATGAGTATTGCTGTACCTAATGATGCAACCGGACTCAAACCAAAAGGATGTTGAGCTGTTGACATGCTCAGAGGTGAAAAGAAAGTCCAAAGCTGTGCACCACATAGTATAGAAACATGGAATGTGAGAAGCATGAATCACGGGAAGCTAGTCACAATAAAACAAATGTAAAGTATAAACGCTGCAATACTTGGGTGAGTGAGATAAAATGGACAGAAATGGGACTTGTCAGCTGATTACAGTGTTTTACTCAGGAACTAGAAACCTAAGAGGAAACAGAGTGGCATTGAAAGTAAAGTAGCAAAAGCAGTCAAAGGATACAATGCAAAGTCTAACAGAATAATATCAATAAGACTTCAGGGAAAATCTATCCAATAATCCAAGTTTATGCTTCAGCTACAGAGGCAAAAGAAATTGAAAGATTCTACACTAGTGCCCAGGAGAAAACTGACCACACATCAGAACAGGACTTGCTTTAATCACTCGCAACTAGAATACAAAAAGTAGGAAACAGAGAAGAAACAAACATCATAGGAGAATTTGGAATAGCATCAAGAAATTAAGCAGGAGAGCGCCTGATTAAATTTTGCAAGGCCAACAATTTATACATAGTAAACATGTTTTTCAAGCAAGAAAAGAAAGTATGGTATACATAGATGTCACCTGATGGCCAATATAGAAATCAAATCGACTACATCACTGGAATGATGGAGAAAGATGGAAAAGCTCCATTCTTTCTACAAAAATAATACCAGAAACAGATTGTGGCACAGACCATGAACTGTTAATATCAAAAGTCAGATTAAAGAACACTAAACCAACCATTGTGCCAAAATACAACCTGAAGACTATCCCTATAAAATTTAAAGATAATGTAAAAAAATGGATTTGCATTATTGAGTCTAACTGGCCAGGAGCTAGGAGAACTCTGGAGTGAAACTGTCAGAGAAAAATGCAAAATGACACTATCTGCAGCCAAAATGAATCAGAAGCCTCAATAGATGGCAGATGAAACTTCTCAAGCAAAGGACAGATGAGAAGCAAAAGTAAAAGGTGACAGAGTCAGAACTCTGAATGCAATGACATGTGTACTGGAACAAATAATAACTATAAAAATCAATGCAGAGAAATAGAAGATGACAAGAATAAAGGAGTAAGAGGCCTCTTCCATAAGATGTGAGAAATCAAATTGAAATCTAAACAAGAATGGTGATGCTCTACAACCAGCCGAGGAACACACTACATGACTAAGTAGAAACAAAGGCCTGTTACAGACTGCCAAAATAAAGCTGTCTCGTGTCTCTTTGGAGGTATGCTATTTAAATGATGCATGGGTCCTAAGAGTCCAGAGGTCGCACCAAAGCCACACTCAATTCCTAAGCACTGGAGTGCAGCTTTGGTGCAGCTTCCAGATTCTTAGGGTGCATGCATCATTTAAACAGCATACCTCCAAAGAGACCCGAAGCAGCTTTATTTTTGGCAGTCTGTAACAGGCCAAAAAGATGATGGAAACAATACAGGGAAGAATTATATGAAAGAGATTAAAGGATATCAGATTCATTCAAGGAAAATTCATTTGAAGATGAACATTCAATTTCAGAAAGTGAAATGAACACTTGGAAGAAATTCCAAAGCATTTGGGAGGAAAAAAATCCACCAGGAACAGATGGCATACCAACAGAGCTGCTTCCAGTTAAAGAGACAGAATCTACTCTAGTTCTAATTAAAATCTGTCAACAAATATGGAAAACTAAACAATGGCATACAGATTGGTAAAACTCAATATACATTCCAATTCCCAAGAAAGGGGACACCAGCGATTGCAATAACAACAGGATCCATTATCTCCCATGCGTCCAAAGTGATGCTAAAAATTCTGCAACAAAGACTCCTACTACATATGGAGTGACCAGTGCCAGATATCCAAGCTGGACTCAGGAAATGAAGAGGCACAAGCAATCGTATTGCAAACACATGTTGAATAATAATAATAATAATAATAATAATAATAAAACTTTTCCAACAAGATCAAAGCGGTTTACAGGTTTGATCAAAAACATATATCACATCATACCACAATACAAGTTACAAATACAATTGCAATAAAACTTTTTAAAACAGCATATAAGACTATCGTAGAATGGAATACACTAAAGAATTTTAGAAGAAAATCAGCCTGTGCTTTATAGATTATAGCAAATCCTTTGATTATACATCATGAAAAAGAACCGGGTGTGCCACAACACTTGATTGTCTGTACTCAGGACAAGAGACTACTGTCAGAATAGAATACAGAGTATATGAATGGTTTCCAATTAGCAAGGAAATCAGGCAAGGCTGCATTTTATCAAATAAATGGTTCCTAGAGCAAATCAAACCTGAAATCTCCCTAAAAGCCAAGGGCCTGTTACAGACTGCCAAAATAAAGCTGCTTCGGGTCTCTTTGGAGGTATGCTATTTAAATGATGCATGCATCCTAAGAATCCGGAAGCTGCACCAAAAGTTGCACTCCGGTGCTTAGGAATGGAGTGTGGCTTTGGTGCGAACTCCGGACTCTTAGGACCCATGCATCATTTAAATAGCATACCTCCAAAGAGACCCGAAGCAGCTTTATTTTGGCAGTCTGTAACAGGCCAAGATGATTAAATTGAGGCATTTGTACTTTGGCGATATCATGAGAAGACATGACTCAGAAAAACAGACAAAATGCTTAGTAAGATAGAACCAGAGATATCACTGTGGGGCTGTGCACCACACCAGGTGATACCTCAGAGGATGGATGACACCCAGTTGAGCCCACCTCTCCCTTCGAGGGAGGAGAGGCAAACACACACCATTCCTGGCTGCTCTGTCGCTGGGTTTTCTCCCTGGGGAGGAAGACCAGCGAGAGAGGAAGACGGGTGGAATGTGCACCCTTCCCAGCTGTTCCATCACCGGGCTGCCTCCCTGGGGAGGAAGCCAGACAAGGGAGCTGCAGGAGGGATGAACGTGCACCCTTCCCAGATGACACCCTCCGTATCAGGTGACACCCTCTCTAGTGATGCCACTGGGTAGAAGGCAGTAGGAAAAGAATAAGCATTATAGAGAGACCTTATCAAGGAAGCCACACCCACGAGTTCGATAGGATGGTTTAGAAGTCTCTAATATATAAATTGAAGTCAACCTGACAACAGTTAACAAACAATAACAACAATGAGAGGTGGTGGCACAAGCCACATTACTCCACTACACTCTTATAGTGCTGCTATTCCACTTTTACTGCTCTGGTTGCCTCCTGTTGCATTCTGAAGGTTGCGGTTCAGTGCGGCGTAAGAGCTCTCTAGCTGAGAATTCTAAATGCCCTCCCTTAAACTGCAAATCCCAGAATGCAAAAGGAACCAACCAGAGCAGTAAAAGTGTAATAGCAGTGCTATAAGAGTGTAGTGCGGTAATCTAGCAAGTTGCTGCTGGATCTGTCCCTCTGTCTTAGGACAAAAGCCAATCAATAGGTCTCAGAGGTGATACAAATTCAAGCTGAGTTCACCTGTTCACATAAAAGCAAGGTGAAGATGGAGATGCTCATTATTTCTAATCCCAACCTATTTCATATATGGGAAAATTTAAAAGGAGAAAAGAGTTTAACAAATAAACTCTTTCCTATAAAACCTAGATGCACAAGTTATCAAAAAATTACATTTCTCAGACATTTCACAGGCAGACAAAATTTCAATAAATGTGGACATGGTACATTATTTTATGTTTATAGTATTTTATGAGCTGAACAATATGTGAACAGAATTTACAGACAATGTAAGAAATGTATTTGTGCTATTAAGTACAAACCAAGAAACTAAGGACATAGTCAAGGAATTATATTCCCCACCATCAGGTATAGATGCAAGAGCTGGACAGTGAAGAAAGCCAATAGAAAGAAAATTAACTCATCTGAGATATGGTGCTGGAGAAGAGTGCTGAGAATAACGTGGACAGCAAAAATGGGCCCTAGAACAGATGAAGCCTCAAAGCTCCCTAGAAGCCAAAATAACAAATCTGAGGTTATTGTATTTTGGCCACATCATGAAAAGGCATGACTCATTAGAAGAGGCAAAATGCTAAGGAAGGTAGAAGGCAGCAGAAAGAGAAAAAGACCACAAAGCAAATGGTTAGACTCAATCAGGGAGGTCACAGGCCTAAATCTGCATGACCTAAGCAGAGCAGTGGAGGACAGGGGTCATCCACAGGGTCACTATGAGTTTGGACTCACTCAAAAGTAATTAACAACAACAAAGTATTTTATGCTTTTTTGCATCTGCAAGAGCTTAATTGGGTTTTTTTTTTAAATGCCTGCTTGAAGCTTTGAAACTGGGATTTCAAAAATTTCTATGAATCATAGAATCAGAGTTGGAAGACAGAGCAAGGGCCATCCAGACCAACCCCATTCTGCCATGCAGGAAATCTCAATCAATGCATCCCTGACATATGGCCATCCAGCCTTTGTTTAAAGACTTCTAAGGAAGGAGACTCCACTACACTACAGAGGGAGTGAGTTCCACTTCTGACAAATAAATACTCAAAATGACATGAAGTAATTCATATCCGATCCTTTATTCCACAATAAACCAATGGTATCTGCCAAGGAGATGTGGTAGTAGCTTGGATCAACTGTATTTTATACAGCTAAATTGTAGTACAGTACCTTTAGGTACAGATAGTGCCTTTACTGCCTTTCTGCTTGTTATTTGTTGTTATGTGCTTTCAAATCTTTCCGGTTAGTTTACTCTAATTAGCTCTACATGAGGCTACCCTTATAAACAATGTTGAAACTTCAGTTGCTGCCAAACTTAGTATCAAGACACTTGAAGGACTTATACATTCTGGTTATACTACTCATGTTCTGTTCCGAGTACACTGGCTGCCTACTTGTTGTAGGCCCAATTTAAAATACAGCTTTCAGTTTTTAAAAACCTGAAGTATTTGGGACTATCTTAACTGAAGATCCACCTGTACTTATACCAACCTACATGAGTCCTGAGACTTGTGCCCTTGCCTGTAGTCCCTCACCTTTATTTGGGTAGCTCCATTACCCTGGAATTCTCTCCCTACAGATATACCTATAGTCCCTTCTCTACTATTTGAAAAAATACTAGATTTTTTTAAAATTCTAATCACTTTGGGGTAATTTTATAATTAATTTTATAACTGTTATCATCTTCTAGTATTATTTTATATCATTTGAGCCAGTGTGGTGTAGTGGTCTGAGCATAGGTCGAGGACTCTGGAGAACAGAGTTCAAATTCTTCATTAATCATGGAAAACCACTGGGTGACCTTGGGCATGTCACACCCTGTCAGCCCCAGAGGAAGGCAAAGGCAAACCCCCTCAGAACAAATATTGCCTAGAATATCCTATGGTAAGTCCACGTTAGGGTCCTAATAAGCTGAAGGATACACACACACACACACACACACACACACATATTAGGCTGTTACACCTTGATAATTGGTATTGGCTACTGTAAGTCACCCTATGTGGACAGGCACCCAAAACAAGGTAACATCTCTGAGCTTACTGTTCACATGAAAAAGCTCTTTGCCCAGGGAAGGCATGCAATTAAAATAATTAGTAACCCAAGAAAGCACAAGTCATTCTCATTACTTCCTTATGCCACAGAACAGGGTGTATCTTCAAATCTACAAGCCAGCACAATAGCCAAGAAGGATAACATTGGCCTTATCTTGGGACACCTAGTCTACATTTACACTCAGATGTAAGTTTTGATGGATGACCCTAGAACAGTAACTGTCTCTCAGCCTCATGAAACTATTGTAAATAAAGAGAAAAAACAACACAGACACCACCCCAAGCTATATGAAAGAAAAGGGGATACAGGTTGATTAATAAATGAAAAGGTGAATTCATAATTCTTTCAAAAGGTAATAGACCTTATTATTAGTGAACTAGGAGCCAGTGTGGCATATTGGTTTGAGCTTTGGATTATGACTCAAGACAAGGGTCCAAATCCTGGCTCAGTTATGAAAACCCATTGAGTGACTTTGAGCAAGTCACACATGCTCAGAAAAGCAGAAATTGATTTGCCTTAGGGTCACCATAAATCTGAACAAATTTGAAGGCAAACAACAGTAATAAATTAGTGAACTGTCATAGTATGGATTTCAGTGATTGCTCACAAAAGGGATAAGAATGGCAGCTTTACTGGTACTTATTGGGCAAGTATCCCAACAATATCAAATGTGTGTTGTTGGCAAATTAAAAGGAATTGTTTTTAATCAGACATGAATACTTTGAGAGCACAGGAGCAGCAAGATTATTTAACACATGCAAACACATGGCTAAGTAAAAAAAGTGTTCTGGTTTCTTTATTTTATACTCTGCTAATTACAATATTTATATTTTTTAAGTTTCTTTAATTTGAACTCTGAAATACTCTCACTGCTTCATTTCTGAATGGGGAAAGTGTAGATAAGAACTTTAAGATGCTGGAAATAGTCACACACACCACTTCATCCCAAAGTCCTTCTTGCACTTCAGTTACATTGTCTCTATAGAAAGGATGAGAATCATGTGACTCTCCCAGAAGGCCACTGGGCAACAACTCCCACAATTCCTCACCACTGGCTAGGGCTGCTGGGATTTAAGAAGTCCAACAACATCCTGAGAGCCACATGATTCTTGCCCCGCTCTACATGATAACAATGGGTTTTCAGTGGAAAGAAAAGGAACTTGGCATTTGACCTAAGGTGTTATCATTGGTTCCTGCAATTACACTGTTGCAGATACTGAATAACTTCTGGGAACCCATTTATTATTACCACTGTTAGAGAATTAAAAACAGATTAAGAAAAAAAAGACAAGTACTTTCTCTGAAATGCAAAGAAGTATCACTCAGTATTTTAAAACGTAAGTTTTTACAAGTTGAAGCTGATTTGAGCAATCAAACAAGCCAAAACATGAAAAAGCAAGGTGTGCTCTAATTTCATGTTGCTAAATATATATATATATATTAAATCTTGTGAAGATATTTATATTAAAGATAAGTGTAGCCCAAGTATTTTTTAAATGTACTAATGTCAGTGAGTGAGTTAAACAACTTTTTGAAACAACTAGAACTCTGAAGGGTTTTGGATAAGTTATTTCTCACATATTTGTGATCAAGATGAGAAACTGTTTCTTGATTATCACAAACAGTTCTCGATCACATTTGTTTTGTCCACAAAACTTGTGATATTCCCTGCTTAATTAATACAGTGGGCCCTTGGTGTCTGCTGGGGTTTGGTTCCAGCCCATGGATACCAAAATCCAAAGACGCTCAAGTCTCAATAAATACAATGGCCTTGATCTAAAATGGCAAAATCAAGGTTTGCTTTTTGGCATTTACATTTTTAAAAAATATTTCCAAGCCTTGGATAGTTGAATCCATGGCTAAAGAATCTGGATACATGATACAGAGATATAGAAAGTACCTAATTTTAGCATCTTTTATTTATTTCATGCCTAAAAATAAGCCTGAATACACTTTGTAACGTATTATAAATTAAAATTGTGGATTTCCAATTAGCCTGTACACTGTTTTCTGGGAAAGCTACATTATAAACAAAGAATCTCTAAAATAAATGCAAATAGCTAAAGTACTTTTTAAAATACAGGTGTTTAATTTAGCTTAAATTAACATTCACTCAGGGGTCACACTGCTGATAGCATTTAGGAAATAAGTTATTAAAAGAGTTTCATCTTAGCACCTTAAGATTTGGCCTTGGCTACTGTCCTAAAAATCAAGTTTTAGAACTTAATTGTAATTTGTCACTTAGCAAATTAAATCCAAAAGCCATGGTAATGTCATTAAACCTCATCAAAGCACTACCTGGGCTGAAATACAGCACTCATGTTCAATTTCTTCAGTAACAACACCATGCTGTGCTAGTCTACTCAGAATTAATTCTCACTGAATTAAAAGGTGATTTCTGTGTGCCTTCAAGTCATTTTTGACTTCTAGCAATCCTAAGGACAACCTATAATGGGGTTTTCTTGGCAAAATTTGCTCAGAGGGGGGTTCCCATTGCCTTCCTCTGAGGCTGAGAGCATTTGACTTGCCCAAGGTCACCCAGTGGGTTTCATGGCTGAGTTGGCACAGTTGTAGTCCAACACTCAAAGGAGCTTACTTCCAGCTAAGTGTGTAAAGTACTGAAACCTAAATCCATGAATACTTCTTGCTCATTAAGGAGCTGAAAGTGTCTTCAGGAGACAAGTTGCTTTGTGGACAAGTTGTCCCTCTCTTTAAAAAGCAAACAAGGGAAGTACTCTAGGTGACTTTGGAGACAAACTCTCAGCCTCAGAGGATGAAAATGACAAACCTCCTCTGAAGAAGTCCACATGCATCTGAGGAAGTAGACTTAGGTCAAGGAAAGCTCATGTGGCCAACTTCTTTCTTTCAGTGAGTCTCAAAGGGGCTACAAGATCTCACTACATCTGATTCTACAGACTAACATGGCTATATCTTTGAATTCCCCTCTGAACAAACGTGCCAAGAAACCCCCATGATAAGTTTGCCTTAAGTTTGTCATAAGTAATAAGAAACCACCTGAAGGAACACAACAACAGCAAATATGAGCCATGGTTTAAGTGTTGGACTATGACCCTGGAAACCAGGATCTGAATCTCTGCTCTGCCATATAAGCCAACTGGGTGACCTTGGGTGAGTCACACACTCTCAGCCTCAGAGACTGGCCATGGCAAACCCCCTCATAAGAAACTTGCCAAGAAAACTCCATGACAGGCTTGACTTAGGGTCCCCATAAGTCATAAATATAGCACTCACCAACAACAAATTTGACAACCCAGCCTTTTAAAAAGAGCTGTGAAATAATAATAATAATAATAATAAATAGGCTGTAAATAAGTCCTTTGGCAGACAGTGAAGATGCTATACAGTGATCCCAAAACTGTGCTCTTTAAGGGATTTTGGACTTCAGGTCCCAGATTCCCAGACTATTGGCCAACACAACTGAGGCTTCTGGGAACTGAAGTCAAAAATCTCTTAAAGGATGTACAAAAGTTTGGGACACTTGGTTAATGGAAAAACTTTCTGACACCTTCAGACTCTGTAATGGACAAGGAAACCATACACCTTTTTTGAAGCCTAGTCAATTCTTATTGACCACATTAACAACAACTGCCCTGACATCAGGCCCCCTGCCCACCAGATGACCCTTTGGAAGGGCACTCTGACTGAATCTGAACCCACCAACCAGCAAAGCCTGAGTGATGATTTTACAATCTTGGTTACTGATGCTACCTCTGTACTCAGATTGTTATTCTGCACAGCTTTTCAATGACTCTTTATTCATTGTATTATATTATTTTATTTTATTATTATATATAAAATAATAATATATTACTATATATTAATTGCTCCTCAACTGTCCATGCTTAGTTTATAATTTAAATGCATTTTTATTGTGGATGGGACCGTTTATGGGTTATGATGTTTTACTGCATTTTAAACGTTGTTTTATTACTGTTAGCCGCTTCGAACTGCTTGGAGAGGCAGGATATAAACTGTTGTTGTTGTTGTTGTATTGTTTATATTGTTATAAAACAAATAAAATATTCAATTTAACAAGGTCCCACCACAAGTGAAAATAGGAGGAAACTGACTGGTAAAGTCACCCCCCGAAAAATACTGTCAATAAAAATCTGGCAGTGTGTGGCAAAAGGCTTAGTGATTGTTACAAACACAAAACAGGTGTGGGATTGAGAGAAAGAGGGAAGGGTTATTCAGCTGCCCCTATTGAGGGAAAGATGGAAAGGAGGGAGAGAAGGAGGGAGGGAGGGAGGGAGGTGGGAGATTTCAAACCCAGCCATTTAGAAACAGGGAGGCAGTTTGATCCTTCCAGCTGCCAGGGAAGAAGGAAGAAACAATAGTGGGAGACGGTTAGCCATAACACACACACACACAACACACACACACAATGCTTTCTCTCTCTCTCTCTAAGGAACCCCAGCCTTGCCTAGTAGTAGTACTACATAATGAGGCGGCTGGCCGTTGGTTCTGTGGCGGTTTTTCCCGCCTTGAGTGGGTCAAAAGTGCGCGGGCAAAACACACACACACACACACACACAAAACACACAACACCACAGTTAAGGCCTAGTCAAAGCTGCGCCAAGGAAACCGAGGAGGAAGAAGAAGGCGGTAAAAGGAGCCAGGGTAAACTTTCCCTCACTCTTCAGCTGCATCCACATTGGGGAGATAACCCGGTTTGGTACCGCTTTAGCGTTGTCTGCCTCTCTGCTATGGAATTCTGGGAGTTGGAGTTTGTTGTGGGGCCCAGAGCGGAGCTCCGCTCCGCTCTGGGCCCAACAAACAACTCCAACTCCCAGAATTCCATAGCAGAGCCAACCAAAGCGTTAAAGCGGTGCCAAACCGGGTTATCTCCCCAGTGTGGATGCAGCCTTAAACCCCCCCTCCCTCTCCATGTACTTCCTCAGCCATGCTCAGAATGGAGGGTGCACTTACTCGTAGTCCCTGAAGACCTCGTTGGTGACCCTGCAGAGGAAGACGTGCTCCTGGGGCCGGAGGTCCTTGGGGGGCTTCTCCCTGACGAAGGGCTTGCGGTGTAGCAGCGGCATCGCCCGCCCTCCGGGGCCTCAGTCCGGATCCAGGGTAAAGGCAGAGGCAGGCAGAGAGACGAACGAGCCACGAATAAAGGCAGGAGGAGGGGAGCTGGAGTTGAGAGAGACCCGCTTGCGTCTGTTGGAAAGAGAAAGGTCCCCTTAGTCTTCCGCCTCCTCCGCCTTCTGCCTGCCTCACAATGGAGCCATGACGCCGAAGGAGAGCTCTCCTCCTCCTCCCTCCCTCCCTCCTCCTTCCTCTACTCACAACGTGCTCCACACAGTCCTGGGGTTTCCCTACTTCCTCCTCCTCCTCCTCCTCCTCTGTCTCTAAGGCCAAAGCCAACCCTGGAGGTCAAGCCTTCCTCTGACCTGGAAGGAAGGAGCCACACTCCGAAAAGGATAGCAAACCGGGAAGGAGGGAAAGGGAGGGAGGGAGGCTCCTCTTATCCCCTCTCCCTCCTGGTCCCTCGGTGTCTTAATGAGGGATCCCCTCCAGCTGCAACGCCATGCCCTTCTTCTTTTTGGCCTCTCCTGTCAGGAGAAACCTGGCAGGGAAGCGTCTTCCAGGGCGGCCTCTCCTTGTACACTTGCCCCGGCTGAGTGGGTGCGGAGAGGGAGCCTTGTAGGCCCTCTGCTGAGAGCCACTGGGAGAGAGGGCTCAAAGGTACTGCCATCTTACTCTATGGGCCCTCAAACAGTGCCCTTTAGGAAGAGACCTTGGACTCCATCTCCCAGAAGCCTCAGCCATGTCGGCCAGTACTCTGGGATTCTGGGAGCTGGAGTCCAAAAGCCCTGAAAGGGCACACTTTGAGGCCCAGTCTGTAGAAGGACCTTGTGGCCCCTTCGAGAGTCAATAGAGGAAGGGAGGAAGGCAGGCGGCAGCGTAGGCTTTCGAAGGCTTGGGTCTACTCCCTCAGATGCTTCTGGCCCAGAGCTACAAGGGAACCCTGGGATTTGTAGTTTGTTGTGGCGCCAGAGCGCTCTCTCTCTGACGGAGGAGGCTAAACGTCTCACAAAACTCCAGTTCCCAGGATCCCCCAGCGCTGAGCCCGGCAGTTACAGCGGCCTCAGGCAGCCCGGCTCCCTCCTCTCTCTCTCTCAGGGGCTCCGCTCTGGGGCCGCAAAAAACTACATGTCCCAGAATTCCGTCGCATGGAGCCCTGGCAGTTCAAAGCGGGGTCAAACCGGATTATTTCTCCCGTGCGGATAGAGCCAGAAAGTGTGCCTTTCCCAGGCTTCCCCGGAAGCGAGGTCTGAAGCAGAGTGAGCCCCTGAGGCCCTCCGTCCTACCTGGTCTGGAAGGCGGCTCTTCCCTCGTCGCCTGGATGAAGGAGCCTCTCCTCTTCCTCGCTCCCTCTTTCCCTTGACACTCTCCTTCTCCCTTTTCCCTTCGCTCTTTCTCCTCTTCCTTCCTCTTTACTCCTTCTCTTTCTTTCCCTTCACTCCTCCCTCTTGACCCTTTTTTCTTCTCTCCTTTCACTCTTTCTTCCCCTTCTTTCCCCTTGACTTTCTTCTCCCTCTTCTTCTTTCACCCTTTCTTCTCCTCCTTCCCCCTTGACCCTTCCCCTTCTTCCCCTTGACCCTTTGTCCTCCTCTTCCTCCTTTCTTTCCTTCCTTCCTTCCCGGAGCTCTTCGGAAGTTTTTTGATCTCTTCTTCCTAGGGCTCTGAATGAGGAAGAGCTGCTGGGAGGAGCCTTCCCCTTCTTCCCCCTTCAAACAGTTTTATTGGCCCTCCGCCTTTCCTCCTTGTGACACACTCCACAAACACACAGGAAGAGAGAGATACATTATTAATTAATGCTCAGCCTCCATTTTTGAGTGAGGATCCGGGGTCTTTCTTGCAGGCCTTGTGGCCCTCCAGCCTGGGACCCCAGGGAAACCCTCTCTTGGCTCCCTTGTAAAACAGACTCATGAAATAATAATAATACATGATGATAATAAAACTGGGATGCTAAGAGGCAGAGATGTGATGATGTATTCTGTATGGCATTCAAAGAAGAAGTAAACGTTTCCATGCAGGATGCCTCCATGGCCTCTGTTCATTAGAAGCAGTGGAGGAAGGAAAAGGGGGAGAACTGGCTGGACACAAAAACATACATACATACATACATACATATATATATATATTGTGTGTGTGTGTGTTTGTGTTTAATCTTGATAATCCAAAAAGGATGAGGCTTTGTACAAAATCATGCAAGATCAATCCCATGTCTAGATTTTATTCTGTGGCAGTGTCATATCACTTTTATTTCTTTTGAACACAGTCATGGAGGCTCAATCCCATGTACAGATTTTTTTATTCTGTTACATGGCTTTATCTAAATCATATAGGGCTTTTTAAACAATTCATGCAGGCTGAATCCCATGTACAGATATTATTCTGTGGCAGCGTTATTTAATTTTTTCTAGAATAGATCATGAACACATATTATTTTCATTCTCCCCTTCCATAGTTCATATGCCCTCCCCCAAGTCATGCCTATAAAAGTCAAGGTTACTTTAACAACCCATAACCATAACACATAGTTTTTGTGAAATGAAAGTTAAAATAGGAAGCAATAGTAGGTATTATTTTATGAAAAAGGGTGTGTACCCTTAAACTAAACTGCTGTTTATGTAAACCAAGACTGAGCTGCCTCTTCCAAGGGGAATTTGCTCATTATGGGAATAGTTGTTGTTGTGTGCCTTCAAGTCATTTCCAACTTATGGTGACCCTAAAGTGAACCTATCATAAGGTTTTCTTAGCCATATTTGTTCAGGAGGGGTTTGCCATTGTCAGCCTCTGGGCCTGAGAGAGAGTGACTTGCCCAAAGTCACCAAGTGGTTTTACATGGTTGAGTAAGATTTGAACCCTGGTCTCCAGAATGATAATCCAACATTCAAACCACTATGCCACGCTAGCTCTCATGGAAAGAATAGCCACCTTTAAAACAGCAAGGAATATATGCATATTTTCACACAACACCGTCCTCTCTGTAGGAAATGTTTTATTTGTACATAGAATCTTCATGAAAAACAAAAAAGTCACACAGTCTTAACAAATACTATTCTGGTACTTAGCTGTTTTTACTGATGAGAATTCAACCTATACCATATATTTAAAACCATGCTAGCTGCTATTCTATACACAGTCTCTGTTACATAAGTCTCAGTGACTTCACTGAGACTTACTTTTGAATCAGGTTGATTGTACTTGGGCCATATAAATTAGGGGAGTTAATTTTGCTTCAATCTATTCTGTTTTCTAAATTACAGGTTTCAGAAGAAAACAACGTTTCTTTACTATCTTCTTCAAAGAGTATATATGCACAATTAATCTCAAAAGAGCCTCCGTTTTCAGCTGCAAGTCACCGCTGCAATATTGCTGCTTGGGTCAGTTGCAAAATTTCTACTTGTTCTGTTTCCATCTCTTTTAATATCAAAGTATTTTCAGTCTCTGCCCTCAAGAAAATTTAGGTGTGTCTTTGGGTACCGTCTACAATGAAATTTTAGGCAAGCTTAGCCTAATGGGAGAATGGTGTAGTGGTTTGAGCATTGCACTAGGACCTTGGAGACCAGGTTCAAATCCCCACTCAGACACATTCTCTTAGGCTCAAAGCAATGCAAATGCAAACTCCCAGGTTTGCCTTAGGGTCTACTTGAAGGCACACAGCAACAACAATCACTTTCATTGTTTTAGCCATTTGGTCTCACTATTCAAATGACATAGACCTATCCACTTTTTGTTTTGTTTTGAATAGAAAAAAATCAGGCCAAATAATGGTAAAATGAATGCAAGATCCAATCTGGGTGGATGTGGCCCTGTTTACTAAGACCACTACTTTGTGTGTTTGACCAAATGGATTCAGGGCATTGAAAGCTTATATTACAACATATTTATATTTTTCTAGATATATACATACATATATGTGTACATACACATATGTCTTTCTAGATTTATAGATAGATAGGGAAAACAAATGGTTGTTTTAGCTGCAGCAGACTAACATGCTTTTACATATTAAACATTACACTTGCAGAGTTCAAATGAAGTATTACTGTTTCTGCAAACTGGCATAGAAATTTACTAACTTTAAAAATTGGGTGTAAGTAACTATTTAATTATACTAAATAACTTTCCCCAATTACAAGTATAACTACATTAAGTTACAATTATAACTTAATTGATAACTACACTTTTGTTGCAGTATAAATGCAGCATTTTAGTTGTTGTTGATTGCCCTCAAGTAAGCCTCAATCCATGGCATCGAATGAGCAGAACAAAAAAATAGGAAGAATAAAAGGAGACGAAGTCCCATGTGCTATGTGACGGTCCAAAAACTTTTATTTCTTAAAAAGACCAATGAGTTCCAGCCTTATCACCATTAGGCTTCCTTCTTATACTCAGAGGGTCCACCATGATTGAGAGTGCAGACTGCAACTCTAGACATTTCTGATAACAGCCCCTGAAGAAAGCCAATTGGTGATAAAGCCAAAACAATTTGGACTTTTTAAGAAATAAAAGTTTTGGGGCCATCTGATAGATAGCACATGGGACTTTGATCCTGTGAATTAGACATTTCCAAGATCTTCGATCACTGTGCTTGGGTCCTGCAGGTTTAGAATTGTGACCTCTCTGACTAACTATCTGACATGTGGTCTTCATCTTTCTCTCTTTCCTCTGCCTTCCACTTTTCCCAGCATCATTGTCTTTTCTAATGAGTCAAGCCTTCTCATTATGTGGCCAGGATTCTTTAGGCTGGAACCATGGCAGCAAAAGTGGTGTCAAACTGCATTATTTCTACAGTGTAAATGCACTCTAAATTTACCTTGGAGAAGAGGTGACATGATACCCTTTTAAATACGGTATCTGAAGGAATATCATGCAATATCATGCAGAAGATGGAAACTTGTTTTAGATTGCTCCACAAACTAGAAGGAGAACCAGTGGATTCAATTTACAAGAAAATAAATTCTACCTAAACATTAGGCAGAACTTATTGTATGAACTGTTCAACTGTGGAATAGACGGCCTCACAGGGTGATGGTCTCCCCTTCTTTGGAGGTCTTGAAATAGCAGTTTGATAACCATCTTTTAAGAATGCTTTAGTGGTGTATGGCAGGGGGTTGGACTTGGCCCAAGCAGCCCTCCCAACTCTAATATTCTAAACCATTATTTCTTGAATGACAACTAAATTGCCCAGCTACAGACATCCACCAAACAGATGTTATGCCCAACATACTGTAGGGCAAAATGTCCCAGAAACAATAAACTAGATGTATCTGTATGGGAGGGCCCGCAAACAATGCTAAAGCATCATATGGGGATGCCAGAATTCCTCCACCTCCACGCCCTGTTGCCTGCTTTGGAGAGATAAAATTTTAGGAAATAAAGTTAGTTCCTAATCTACTAGTAGATATTTCTTATTTTGACAGTGTTCTGAGCTATTTATTTATATCCCACCTTTTCCCCATCCCTGGGACTCAAGGTGGCTTACAAAAATTAAAACAGCTGAAGCTGAAATATACATCATACAAAAGTTACAATATAATTAATCTACCAGTAGAATTACAATAAATTAAAAGCACCCCCATTAGAATGGTACATTTTAATTAAATGCATACTAGTGTGCTTTACCCATTAGCATTTGTATGGTTTACACCATTAAAACCCACAAGTGGCAGAACAATCCAATCCAATGAGCCATCATCAGAAATCATAGCCCAATTTAAAAAAAATGCAGTGCTAACCACAACCATTAATTCCAATGCACACCATTAATTTAGTTGCTTGCAAAAGTCTTAAATACAATAAAGTTTTGTCCTATGGTAGAGTGTCTTTAGATAGGTGGCCAAGTGGATTTCTTTTGAAATGGTGTTAACTACCATTCTAGGGAGCAGTAGTCCTCAGTGGAACCAATAAAGATTCCCCAAGGAAAAAATAATGGTGTGGCCCCATTCCAAATTCACAGAGAAATGCCTTGGGGTATGTATAGCTGTTTACAGTCTATTAACAGATGTGGGTCACAGTGGAAATTCCATTGGTAGAAAGACCATTGGTTAAGACAATGAGCTTCACTGTGGCCAAACAGAATGGAAAACACAGAGCCACTTTGGGATTAAGGTTTCAAAGGGCCACATTCTCATATGATTTAAAAGATATGGAAGCTGCTTCCTCAAGTCCTGACACTATTGCACTAATTTCTCTTATTCTGGGAGCATAAATATAGGGTCAGTGTTTCCCATCAGATCATCTTACAGTTTGTTCTGGCAGCATCAGTGATTTAAACAGTTGATTTGAAATTAGCAGATTCTATCATTTCAAGACCACACAACTGAAAAAATCTCTCTTGTTGTGTACCAAACCAATTAAGAAACAAAACAAAATACCTAAACCAGTTGTCCTAACCTTGGTCCCCAAATGCTGATAGACTGCAACATCCAGAATCCCCAGTCACCATAATCAGTAGTCAAGGGTCCCAAGAGCTATAAATCTAACAATATGTGGAGAGCCAAGGTTGAAAACTGCTGTTTAGTCTGATATTTTCCAAATGTTAAAGGAATATTATTTATTATTCATTCATTTGTCATCCCACCTTTCTCCAAGCATGGGACTCACTGTCTGAGGGTTCCCTGAACATGTGGCATATGACAGCTACACACTGCCAGATAATTCTGAAACATTTTTAAATACAGTACTAGGCTTTGCTGGCTGGGGAACTCGGGAAGTTGTTTTAAACAAACAAACAAACAAACAGCAAGATGTTCAAGCTCTGCATTCTAGAGTGCACATTCAAATCATGTGGGGTTCTACCTACACCTATTTTGTTCCATGAACACCCAACAAATATACACACCAACACTTCCAGTACATAACAGAAATCAACAGTAGTGAGAAAATATATTTTTCTTTTCCCTTGTCTTGTATGATTGATCTTCTAGTTGAGGAACTGTGTAGCTTCCCATAGAATGCAGTGTTCCCCAGATTACAGTTTGAAACCCACTGCCTTGGGACAGGAGAAGGCATTTATTAGTCTTAGAGAATCTATTTTGCATGTTACCAAAACCTCAAGATGCACAAACTGGGGTCAGTTACAAAATACATATCTGTTGTGTGCCTTCAAGTTATTTCCAATATATGGCAACCCCATCACAGGTTTTCCTGGCAAAATTTGTTCAGAGATGGCTTGCCATTGCCTTCCCCTGAGGGCATGCGACTTACCCAAGATCACCCAGGGGTTTCCATGGCCAAGCAGGAATCAAACTGGAGTCATACTCCAATCCTCAAACCACTATGCCACACTGAAAAATACATATACTTAAGCATTAAAGAACATTGTGTTTCTGAACAGTTAATTGAGCACACGGATTTATTCTGTGCACCAGAACTGAGCTGAGACTGCTGTCTTTTACACAAAAATTGATTCCATGGTTTCTTACTTTCAGCCCAATGCCTTTTTTGCTTCAGCTTTCCCTCCCAAAAGAGAACAGTTTGCTCTCATGCATCAGCAGAAATCTTGGCAAGGAATCCAGGTTGCAAATCAAGACTGATAATGAGTTAGTCAGGAATCACCTGGTTAACATAAATGAATTCAGATCTGCATGGGCAGATGAACTGCATCCCAGCATATTGAAGGAATTTGCTGACATACTTGCCAAACTACTTGCCATCATTTTTAGAACTCTTAGAGAACAGGTGAGGTGACAGAGGACTGAAAATGAGCACACCTTGTCTCTCTCTTTAAAAAGAAGATCCAGGAAACCACAGGCTAGTCAGCCTGACCTTAGTAAGAGGAAAATATTAGAGCAGATTATACAGGAGTCCTTCTGCAAGTATCTTGATAACAATGCAGTGATTAATAGGAGCCTGCATGGGTTTCTCAACAATTAATCCTCTGTCATCCCACTTTTCAACCACTTTTTAAATTTTGAAGTTTCTCACTTCTCCTCCCACTTTTCCCCTTGCTTGAACTGCTACAAAACTAGTTCAAAAGGCAAAATTATGCTGTTAATTTAGCAGGCTGGGAGAGGAGAGAGCAGAAATTTGTTATTCCATGTATATTCAGGCAATAACAAACTGCTCCAGACTCTCCTGTCTTGTGCATTCTTCCTCATTAATATCTTTTGCCATCCTAACCACAATTATGTTGCTTGGTCACATGTGTCCTGATTTTTATCTGTAAAATGTGTGTGTAGGGGGAGGGGATTTTGCCATCGAAGATTATTTTCTTAAGTGAAGTTCAACAACTGTCTTTGCCATACTGTACTCTTGCCCATCATGTTCAGTGCTGTAAGTGAAAAGCTTGAGACCTTTCCCACCAATTATTGCACTTTTGAAAGCAAAGGCCAGCTGTTCAGTTGGACCGTCAATGTCTTGAATGCCATCTAGTGGTAACACTAACACAAAAAATACCCATGGAGCTGGACACCACAGCTACACCAGATTTCTCCTTGGGGTGTGTCATGTTTTAGGGAATGAAAACAATAAAATTGCAGTGAACTGTTAGCTGTATTTATGGATGCCTCTGTCATTGCATACTAAAATGACATATAACAAATGCTATACAAGAATGTACATCCAACACAATCTTTATTTCTGTTTTGAACAGCATTGAAGAGAGCTTGGATTGTTTAAGAATAAAGCTAACTGTGGTGTGGGTTATCCAAAATGTACTCTTCTGATCTTTTATTTGCTTTGATTAAACAGTGGTGTCCCTAGTATTGCCATCACCTGGAGCCAGGTGCCCAAATGCCCATCCAGGTGCTGCTCAAATGGCACTTAAAGGCATTCACACCTAAGCCTGATGAGAAGATAGAAGGGGCATGTGAAACCCAGTGTCCAACTGTTGAGCAAGAAGAACAAGACGAACAGCCAACTACTAGTCAGTCTGGTCAGGATTCAATAAACAGACGAAAGAATATGGACAACGAGGAAAACACACTTCTGGAACTGGGCAAATATCATTTAGTGCATGTCATCCATTGAATTCTGCCTGATGAATTGTCAAGAGAAGACAAATGGGTCCCACCATCCAAGCAGAGAAACCCCAGAAAATCTGTGTGCAAACCAAATAAGTAACACAGCAAGTCGGGGTTACCAAGAATGTACATTGGCCATCTGACCGAACATTTTCTTTAAAGATATTGCCATAAGTAGCAATGTAAAAAAGAGCTGATTAAATTCTTAACAGCAGACAATAAAACAATTGCCCTGTAAAAAAAGAAAAGAAAAAGAGATTTCAGTTAATGTCATTTCGCCATCTCAAATTTTCAACAGATTTCAGTAGCTCTCTCTTACATCATCTCTCACTCATACTTTCAAATTAGTTACATTTACTACAGTTACAAATCACAAGGCCACCAAACTCATCTGAATGGTTGTCTAAAAAGGTTAATTAAACAGAGAACTGGTTTTGCAGATACTCCTGATACTATTTGAGGTATAAGAGAATAAAGCAATCAATTGGAAAAAGTGCTAGGAATATAAAGTACAGGAATGGAATGGAAGATGGAGCTTGGTATTCCAACCAGCCTTCTTTGATATCTAAATGTATTTGGGGGGGGTTTGTTTGTGAGTTAAATTATCAAATTTGACTGTAAGTAAGATTAAACTTGAGAGAGAGAGAGAGAACTCACCAGCTGGGCTTTATTATTAGAATGGATGCCTCAAACAAGTGGTGTGCATGCATAAATGATAAGTATGTATTAAGCTGCAGATGTTTTGGGAACAGTGAAATGTCCCTCCACATTTAAATCAAAAACATCAGCTTAATATACATTAGAGAAACTGCTACAGAGTTCACAAGGAAGCATATCTTGCTTTCCACACAAGGATTTACTTTACAGTAACAGGGCCTCATTCAAGAAGCCCAGGAAAACATACACACACCAGCCATAATTATCCTCAATTTGCAGCCCTCCTACATTCACCCAGTTTCTTCTGTCTTATTAAAGAACAGTTGTCAAGGGAAAAGATGGAATAGCTCAACAATGCCTTTTAACTGGGAGTGACAAGGAACTTCTATGTCTGGAAGTACACATAGTTTGACTTTAGGGAACATTCAAACTGCTACACACAGAATGTAACTACATACATAAAATGTAGCAACTACATATAATGAGAAGCATAAACAACATTTGGTAGCAAAAAAAAAAGGCATTGAGGGGGGGGGGGGGAACGTGGGGAAACAGAAACAGCTTCTTTAAGAAGCATACACAGATTTGTCCCTTTTTCAAGAACAACAAGAAAATAAATGAGTTCTTATAGTTGGAAAAAAAATGTTTTGCTGTATTAGCTACGATGAAATTTGAGAACCTGACTAAAATTCAAGTATATAACATTTAGAATTATTAGATCTTTATGCCTATCAGTGGAATTTGGTTTAATCACATTTGCTTTTAAATTCTCTCCAAAAATTTGGCATATACGTAGATTGCTGAAAGACTGAGATAGATGTAAACAGCAGGAACGCCTGATAAAATCTGGGGCAGATTAAGAATGTCGTGGATTTACAAGTAATGGGGCATGTGCTTGCACAGAATTGCATGTATCTCCAATTAGCCAGAAAAACAAAAACAAAACTGAACAACATTAAACAGATGCTCTTTTTTTAGAAGGCACATTAACACTTCCTTTTTTTAAAAAAAAGGGACACTGAGTTTATAAACCTCTTCAAAAAATGAACAATTTTAAAAATCCTTTATCAAGATGATTTTTCAAATTTACTTTAACTGGACTGAATACAACAGAACACTGAATTTCATAAACCAGGCCACTTTGGGCCAAGATTTTAACAAGACGTGATTTCCTGTCAGGTTCTTAACAAGAAATACAAAATCAAAAAGAAATGTTTTTATAAATATTTTCCCCTAAATAGATTCCACATATCAGGCACACCCTCAAACCTGAGACACAAGGTTTATTTTGCTTCTGTTTTTAAAAGCTCCTTATTACAGTAACAGGTTGAATGGGAAATGTTTATATGGTGGTGAATGATATCAGGGAACACATACTGGTAGGCAGGGCTGAAAGCCTGTGATGGGTCGGGGTTGGGTCCCATTCACACATGCTCACACCCATCTGTCTGTCCCCGATTCACATACTGAATATGCCTTCCACTCAGCTTTCCTTCCATTCTGTGTCAGGGAAAAGAACCTTATTTTCTTCTCGTCTACTATGGAAGAAAAGCAAGCTCCTAATGGGGAAACTTAAGCGATTTAAATGAAATTTAAAGTGAAAAGAATAAGCTCGGCAATTTCATCATCTCTTCAGAGAGCTCTAGCAATTAAAACTGCTTTATTATTTTCTTTTCTGCAGAAAATATGTGTTTCTCTGTTTTTGCATGTGAGTGCATGACTCTGGGATTCTTCTGCTCCCACCTTTCTTTAAGTGTAAGAAAGACGCAATATTGAATCAGGATAGTTCCAAAACTCCTACACTCCTCCTCTTATGTTCAGCGGACTGACAGCAGACATTCACTGAAGGGGAAATTAAGATAAAAGTGGCAGTCTTCAGTCTTAATCTAAATTTGATGTGCCACCATGCAACCAAGATCAACAAACTGAATCATCTATGCTATATGTTGTATGTTCAAAGACCAGGACAAAGTGAAAATAATTCTAGGCCAAAAAGCGAGAAAACTACAGTATTTTAGAGTGTGATTCATGTTACATTTCCTGTTATTTAATCATGGGCAACAGTTCTTCTCAATCCTCATTAGAACTCAGCCAAAGAGATTTGTTTTTAATCTCTTCCATTTACATAACCAAGAATATGGATACAGTTTCTGGAATTATTCTCTCTGACATGAAGGTCTGCTGCCTCCAGACTGGTAACGCTGAGGAACTGTACAACCATAATTCAACACAATTTGAGAGTCACAACATATTTACATTAGAGAATCTTGTATAAGTAAATTTCTTCAAGTGCTTCTCTATCAGCATCTACTTCCAAGAATACATCATAGTCCAATGGCACTGCTTCTACCCACTGATTCAACTGAATATTCACCTGGGAAGGAAAGAAAATAAAGTGTTTTTATATCCTCTCTTCAGTGCATATAAATTCCATCACAGCTGACAAATGCAGATTAAAAAAAGCATATTTAAATACAGGTTGAATCTCCTTTATCCAAAATGCTTGGGATCAGGAATGTTTCACATTTGAGTTTATTTGTAGTATACACATAATGCACAATACACAAAAGTAGCAAAGTATGTATTGTATTTGCGAGGCTGGAGAGAGACAGAGAATCTGTGAAATGGCAGGAATCCAAGGGGTTATTCACACATTTTGTTTTGCAATGCCTCTATGTGAATAATCTCCCTCACACTTTCCTGATTTGTTGTTCACACTATTTTTTTTTATCTGAACTGCATCTCTGTGCATCTCTGCTAGTTCTGTTGTTCACACATGTGGGACTGTAGCACTGGAGGTTTTAAACTATTATTTTCTTTCATCTGATATTTGCAAGTTAGGGGACTGTGTAGTTGGTGAGTTTAGCAATCAACACACAACAGACCCACACACATATACACATGACTATTATTGAGATAGGTAGCTTACGCAAAGGTTCTCTTAATAAGGGACTGTTTTACAATGTGGTCAGCACTTGGGTGAAATATTAAGAGGTATTACAGTAGACAGAAATTCAACAGCTGCACATAGTCTTATAAAGATATAATTCTCTGGCAGCTATATAGCTGTCCACTTTATTTTTTAGTTAAGATTTAAAAAGTTAATGATTAGACACTTGTAAAATGCGAACAAAACTATTTTATGTACTGTCTATAAATCCATCATTATTCCTTTTGGTAATGAACTGAGGTGGCTGAGTATTTATGAGTTTGAGACTAATACATAAAAAAAATTAAAAACCCCAAACAAAACAAACAAACCCCAAAACCAAAATCCCAACGCCAACCCAGAAACAAGGCAATTGTGTCTATAAAAGCCCTACATTGTTTGGGTCCAGATCTCGTACAGGATCTTCTTCTCTCATATGAACCACCCTGTAAATGTTTGTTCCAACTGGCAGGACTAGATTGGCAATGGTTTCCCTGAGGATATGTCTGCTCCCCTCTCCCAATTGTGGAATGATCTGCCAGAGGAGATACAGCAGCTGAAAATGCTGACTGCATTTAAAACAGCATTAAAGATATATCTCTTCTTGCAAGCCTACCCTAGTCAATTTTAAATCATGACTTTTTAATTTGTATATGTACTCTTATGAGTGTATTTTGATGGTTATTGTATTTTAACTGTGGGTTTATGTGTTTTAATTGTGTTTTGTATTTTAACATGCTGTATTCTGCCTTGAGAAGCAGGAAAGAAATAATAATACACTATCCACAGGTTCCGCATCTACAGATTCAACCTTTCACAGCTTGAAAATATATTTAATTATTTTCAAAAAGAAAACCTTGATTTTGCCATTTTATGTAAGGGACACCATTTTACTATGCCATTTTATATAATGGGACTTGAACGTCCACAGAATTTGACATCAATGGGGGGGGGGGTTCTTGGAGCCAATCCTCAGCGGATACCAAGGGCCCACTGTATTTGAGGAAATAGAATGAAGATGTCTATGTTAAAAACAAGAACAGCAGAAAGTGACCAGTGCTTAAAGCAAAGCTTGGAAAACTTCCTTTTTGAGACTACAGTTTCCAGAATCTTCCAGCCAGAGTGGCCACTAACCCTGCAGTACCTGTATTAGCAATACTATTCCACCTAATAGGATTATTTGTTTTACCCATCCTGTAGTTCAAAAAACAACTGTTTCAAGGTCTGGCTTCAAAGATGTATGGAATGTTGAGGTATCAAGTTCAGAAAAGCTGAACTAAACCAGAGAGGTGAGAAAAAGAGTGTATCTGCCTGGTCAAATCCTTCACATCTTAAACTAGGTATACCCAAGGATTGTAGGAATGTGCGCCATGAGCTTAAAAATCAAAGTCCAACCTGCAGTTGATAAGAATATTTAAGGAAAAGGGGAAGACAATTTTCCATCCTTCACTCTCTAGACCTCTCATTCTACATATGTACCAAATGCTCAGGTACAGATTTGGCAATGCTGTAGGAAGCAAGAAGGCTGCTCCAAACCAGTTCAAGCTATTTGTCCATCAAGCCCAGTGTGGTGCAGAGAACACCCGGCTGACCAATCAGAAGACAGCTGAGGTCCAGCCAATAGAATGTGGGCTGAGACTTTTGAACATTCCGTGTGTCCATTGGTTTTGGCAGTTGGAATGTTGACAGTTGGGTGACAGTTGGGATTTGTTGAGGGAACAGTTGAGTCCAAGAGAGGACTGGGTTCCATGAGTTCCTGAGGGAATAGTCAGTTAGGGCTTGGAATCCTGAGAGTGAGGGTTCCAGGGATAGAGAAGGATGGTTAGGGTAGAGTCTGAGTGGGAAAGGGCTCCCTACCGTTATACTTCCAGGACTCTAGGAAAGGGAGTGGCTGGAGTGTGATATCCTGTGGGATATTCTTAACTTTGGTGACTGCTAGGTCTAAGTGAGGAACTTAATAGAAGGACTGAGTGAATCTTAGTTATAAGAAACTGGTGATTTAGATAACGATTTATAAATCCAACAGTAACTATAACATAAGGTATTATATTAAAACCAACACTGTTAAACCTTCTTGTAAATAAAGTTTTATTTGTTTGATCCAAGAAGGACACACCTGGACTTGAGTTAATACCACACTACTCACAATACAAAACACGGGTGGCAGTGGTGGGATAACAAAAGTCCCAAGCGCCTGCCATCATAGAAAAGGATTGTGGTTTGGTTGTGCATCACATAATTTGGTGGCAGCATTAGAGTGAAGGTTGACTGGACGGGGCCTTCACATAATTTGGTGGCACAATAGAAAGGGTGTTTCGTTACACCCAGTTTTGTCTGTTCTGCATCTCTCCAAGATAGCAGACAGAGATCTTTCACATCATGTGCCAGCTTTCAACACAGACTTCAGGATGGCTGGGAAGAAAGGAGGCATGGTTTCTGCATGTCCTCTTCCCAAAACTTTGCCCTCACCCACAAATTGCTCCCAGGATTACAAGGCTTCTGTGCCAGGCTGACTGGAGCCCTGAAAATGAATGATACTCTTAGGGGTTTGAAAAAATTGAAACATTTATATATAACCCCTACTTGTACCTGCTTAGAACCTCCCTCTGTTTTTGCGTTACAACAATATGAAGGATCATTTATTTAGATTTCTCTGTCCTTCAGGGCATAGAGATCTATTTATATGGATTGTAGTTGGCTGTAAAAATATTTGTTATGTGCTTTTCATGCAATTACTTGGAGGATCACTCCATGGGCCTCTCATACCTGCTAATGTTGGCTAAATGTTACCCTACCAACACAGCCAAAAGAAATGTTCTTTCATCAGTTCTGCTGATGAAATGTCATAGGCCCGGTCCAGATGGATGGGAAAGGACGCCCTCGTCATGTGCGAGGGGCGGTGCTTCTAGACGCCCCTCACACGTGACGAGGGTGTCAAAATGGCAGTGCCCTGTACAGATAGGCAGCACCATTATGACATGCCAGACGCATAGCGTCCACATGTCACAGCACCATTACGACATTGCGAGTGTGCCAATGGTGCAATGTGACATCGTAATGTTGTCGCAAGAAGAACCTGCTTTTCTCGGGTTCTTTTTGGTCCATGGGGAAGCCTGGAGGCTGCAGCTTCCCCGTGGACCAAAACTAGGCACCGGGAGACCATACTTTTATCATTTAATTTACAGCTGCTAGATGTCAGAGTCGTCTTCAGATGTAATATTTTATGTTTCTCCAAACAAAATGAAGAGCAGAACTGCAAGAAAAGTAAGATTGGGTGATGTAACCTAATGTTATGTTACTCCCTCCCTGCTGTGTATGCATGTACACTTGTAAAGAAGGGATCTATAAACAAGCCGATAAGAGTGAAATATTTAAAATACTAATATTTTTAAAAGGTGGCCCACTACTTTCTTAAAAAAAAAAAAGCCATGTATCCCAGTACAAACTTTGTAATTGGGGTACAAATGCCCCAGGGAATGCTATGTGTTGACTTCACATCATTCTCAGATACACTGTGTAGAGCAAAATATGGCTGCAAGGCTTCTATTAATTTGTTTGTTTATTTATTCCTTTAGCAAGCATGAAAATATACTACACAAATTAGTTGCAGTGATACCCTTTCATTACAAAAGAAATTAAAAAGACAAAATTGGACATTTCAGTGAAATTCTGCAGTGTATACTCAGCTCCTAACAAAGCCCCACCTGTCCAGAACATTTGCCAGTTTGGAAAAGAAACCTTGCTGAATGCTTTTGGATGGCAGGAAACAGGGAGGCAGTTCAAACAAGTCTGTCTTGCCCCCTCATTCACTTCCTCCACCATTTATAATCAACATTCTGGAAAACAGACACTCACAATAAAATAAATAAATAAATAAATACTATTTTAAACTTCGTATGTTTTAAAGTTTATATTTGTAATTTTTAATATTTTTCTATTTTAATTCTACAATTTTAATTGTTTTAATGTGTTTTATATGTGTTGTTAGCCACCTTGTGTCCCACTGTGGGAGAAAGGCAGGATAAAAATTAAATAAATAAATAATACGTCTTTTTGTGATGTTATGCACCAAAGAGATCATGAGATATCCTGTTCCACTGTTGTGTATTAACACGTTATGCTTTGACATGGGCAAAAGAATAAGGCAATCTGGCAGTGTTGACCATGTTGTGCACAAAGGGTCTAGATGTGGCCCACCTCCCCCTTTGACCATGCTGGATTCCAAGGAAACATCTTCTTTAAATTGCAAATGAACATTAAATTTCCTTGATTTTGAAAATCTACCAGTGACCCATGACCAAAGGGGGAGGTGCCATCCTGTAGATAGCCCTCCCTACCATCTGAACTAAGACCAGAAACAGAAAATGCAAGTCTATGACTAACATCTTCCATTTGTTTTCTCCTGTTTGCTTGATAAAGAAGCCAGTGTGACTTCGAAAGCTTGCAACATGTAGTTGTGCATTTTAGTTGTCCCCATAGAGGTATCATTGTTTGGAAGTTATTGGATGGCTACCCCTGGATATTTTAGATACTCATCTAAGGGAGACTTCTCATTTGCATTTGCTGAGTCCTTATCTTGCTATTCCTCAGGACTGGTAGCCAATTTTTGTTCACTTTGAGGGTTTCTTCCTTCCGGTTGAAATTATCTAGATGTTTGTGGATTTCAATGGCTTCCCTGTGCATCCTGATATGGTAGTGGTTGGCATAGTTGAGAATTTCAGTGCTTTCAAACAGTATTTTATGCTCAGGATGGTTTGTGGCATGTTCTGCTCCTGCTGATTTTTCTGGCTGTTTTATATTTTTAAAAATGACCACACCACATTTTGAGTCAGGAGATCGCACTCACATCTGTTGTGACTCAGACAAGACATCAATGTTTCTTCTGCAACAGAAGTGTATTATTAATCAGCAACTGTAATAATCAGTGCTACACTGCTACAAAATAATCCTCTCCAAATTTGACAACTTACGCAGGTTGAAAAATAGCTATTTACCTGAAGATCTGAAAAAGATTTCTCAAGGCTTGGGATTGTCACTAATAATGACCCTTTCTTTCTTACATTCTGATAGATGAATTCCCAGCATCTAGGATAAAATGTGTTTAGATATGTAATGAAACAGGCCTTCCAAAACTATTTAGTATGTAAAACAATACAACATGTTCCAACAAAGTATAGCTCACATCTGTAATTTGGTCTTCTGTGACTATGTTCAAGATTCACAGATCCTCCCTTTTCACACACATTTCAACCACAGTCTCACAAGAACAAATAACTGATGAATTTCTTTTTCATAACATAAAATGTTTGAATGCTTAGAAGCCTATCTTGATCTACACGGGCATTACAACCTTTTGAGGAATGTGAAGTTGTTGGATCCAACACGTTTAAAATGGAACAGAAGTTATATTCTTCTAGCACATCGCTCTGATCCCTGAACAAATATTTCACCTGAAAGAGTATGACAGTTAAGTACCAATTTTTAATGGACTGGCTTAAGGAAATAACAATTTTTACAATAAAAATAAAGTGGCTAACCCCTTCAAAAACAAGGAAAATGTTAATCTTGTAAATAATGCTCTCAACTCGTTATGGAAGAATGAGAATCTAGGAAAATCAAGTTGCTTAAAAGGGATCATTGGTCCAAGTCAATCATGCAGTATTGGCTGCTTAGTATTCACACCTGTTTGGTAAAAAGAAACAATAACTAATACATCTTATAAGGTTTCTCTGTTACAGCAAAGATAGCAACCCACCATTTCAAAGGAATAAACCAAACAAAGTAGTAAGCTCAAGGTGAACAATGATAAAGTAGGTAACTTTATACAATTTTTAGCCAAAGTATGTACATAGTTCATATTGCTTAGATCTGTCAAGAGCCAGAAGAATTTCTGCATATGTACAAAAGGAAAACCCATTACAATAAAATACCTTTTTCTATTGAAAAGGTTTCAAGAAGTGAAGCTGCTAAATAGTGTATTCTATTGCATAACAGAGGGGAAACTGGTTGCATTTTGAAGATGCTGTTATTACAGCTGTTGTTAGAACATGAACCATGTTGATATGTGACCCATAACTTGAACAAGTTTTTTTGTGTTCAGATAAGAAGAGAAACAAGTCAAGTCTTGAATAATGTTTATGGTGTGTGTGTGTGTGTGTGTGTGTGTGTGTGAGAGAGAGAGAGAGAGAGAGAGAGAGAGAGAGAGTTCAATTAAAATTCAATTCTGGTTTTTAAAAAATAGGTTATCGAACATGCAAAACGGGTTTATTATCAAAAATATATTCCTGTTTTCTAGAACACCTAACTTACCTGGCCTGCTCTGATCTGTCCAAAAAATATTCAAATACATTATTCATTATAACAACATCAGCATTCTGAAGAAGAGAAGCCTGGGTACAAATGTCTGCATTAACCACCTGAAAGGAAAAAAAATCTACTTTTTTAACATGAAATACTGCCTGGTAGTAATCGGCGTCACTAAAACAAACTGATTTGGAAGAAGTTACCTATTTTGACCTCTTTTGGACATTTTTTTCAGACAATGTCTCATTTCTTTAACATTCCACTATAAAATATTTTTTGCTACCACAGATAAAGATTAATCTCAGTTTTTGATTGTAATGGAATTAAAAACTGAATACTGTATACTGTATATATTAAGCAAACGCAATGCCATGTATATTAACAGAGTGAGAGGGAACATTTAATCCCAGCAACATTCACTGATTAGGTAGCACAGGGGTGAGGAATGTGCCATCCTTCAGATGTTGTTAGACTGCATAACCCATCAGCCCTATTCATCCCAGCCAATGGTGACAGACCGTGGAAGCTGCAAACCAACAATATCTGGAAGGCTGCATGTTCCCCATCCAGGGACAGTACTTAACCAGAGAAGATTAAACATATTATGATCAATAAGGTGTGAATAGATTGTAAAAAGCTAGGCAAGGTTTTTTTAGCTTATGTGCGTTAGCTTTTGTATGACTATATGGCTAAAAAAATGAGCTATAAACTACAGCTTTCTCATACCTCAACTTCACCAGGAGTCAAACCCTCATATTTTCAGCCTCTACCTGTTTCCCCATCTTGACATGGGTGTAAATGCTGACCTTCCTTAGGGAACTGTCAAGATCACTACAAGTATCTCTTCTTCCTTTTTAGGCAACTTCCTTTTTTAGGCAAAGTGATTGAGAGGGCGGTTGCAAACCAACTCAAAGAGTCTTGGATGAAACCTATTATCTAGATCCATTTCAAAAGGGCTTCAGTTCAAAATACGGAGTAGAGACTGTCTTGGTCGATGATCTCTGTCTGGACATTGACAGGGGAAGTGTGGTCCTGTTGGTGCTCTTGGACCTCTCAGCGGCCTTCGATACCATAGACCATGGTATCCTTTTGGAATGCCTGAGGGAGTTAGAAATTGGAGGCTCTGCTTTGCAGTGGCTCCATTCCTACCTCTTGGGCAGGTTCCAGATGGGGATGTTGGGAGACAGCTGCTCTTCTAAAAGAGAGCTGACATCTGGCATCCCACAGGGTGCCATTCTGTCTCCCATGCTGTTTAACATTTACATGAAGCCACTGGGTCAGATCATCTGGAGACATGGCGCGGAGTGTTATCAGTACGCTGATGACACTCAAATCTGTTTCTCTATGTCTCGGACTGCTTCAGTGACCAAGGAGGGCATCTTCCCTCTGAATGAATGTCTGAGGTCAATAGTGGACTGGATGAGGGAAAATAGACTTAAGCTGAATCCAAACAAAATGGAGGTACTCATGATAGATAACCCTAATCTGGGTATGGAGATATGTTAACCAGTCCTGGATGGGGTCACACTTCCCCTAAAGCACTGGTTCCCAACCTGGGCGTCACTCAACTGTTTCACAGGGGTTGCTTAAGACCACCCTCAGAATCCCAAACAAAAGGCTCCTAGCTTTTGCTGAAGGCTGCAGGGCAGCCACAGGTTCCCTGGTTGCTTAGCAACTGCCCTCAACAATGGACCGGAGGTGGATGGCTTTCTTCCTGTCTCAGAACATAGAGCTTGCAAAAAGGAAGAGGGACTGCACAGCCAATGAGTTCTAGTTTCACTTTGAGCCACTGGGGTTTTCTGGGCTGGATTCTGCAGAGAGGGGTTGCATCGCTATGCTCTGAAGCTGAGACAGTGTGACTTCTTGCCCAAGGTTAGCCAATCATGGGGTTTTCTATGCTGGGTTCTGCAGAGGGGGTTTGCATTGCTATGCTCTGAAGCTAAGTACAATTTACAGTACAATTCATAACAGTAGCAAAATTACAGTTATGAAGTAGCAACAAAAATAATTTTATGGTTGGGGGTCACCACAACATGAGGAACTGTATTAAAAGGTCACGGCATTAGGAAGTTTGGGAACCACTGCCCTAAAGGACTATGTTTGCAGTCTGGGGGTGCTCCTGGAATCATTGCTTCAACTGTCTTCACAGATAGTTGTGACGGCCAGGAGTGCCTGTTATCAACTTCGGCTGATACACCAGCTGTGACCCTATCTGGAGCTGCAGGACCTAGAAATGTTTGTTCACGCGCTGGTAACCTCTCTTTTCGATTTTTGAAATGCACTCTACATGGGGTTACCCTTGTGCCACGTTCGGAAACTTCAACTGATTCAAAATATGGCAGCCAGTTTGGTCACAGGTAAATCTAGGTTCGATCATTTTACGCTTATCTTGAAATCTTTGCATTGGCTGCCTATCAGCTTCGGGCACAGTATAGTCATCTCTCCATATTTGCAGCTTTGATATTTGTGGCTTTGATTATTCATGGATTTCATTAATATGTTCTCTCTAGGACTGTCTAGGTCCTCCAGTGCAACTCTGTGGTCAACTTTAACAAAAAGTTGCACTGAAAGACCATTTGTAGCTACTCCAGTGCCATTCTATGGTCTGTATATGTTGGACATTGACCACAGAGTTGCACTGGAGGACCTAGAGATTCCTAGAGAGGTGTCCTCTCAGGTAAAAACAGTGTTTTTGTTATTTGCGGTTTTTCCATAGTCATGGGGGTCTTGTTCCCCTAACCCTAGCAAATATGGAGGAACAACTGTACAAGGTGTTGGTATATAAAGCCCTACATGGTTTGGGTCCAGCTTACTTGACGGAATGCCTCCTCCCATATAATCCTTCCTGCACACTCAGGTCCTCTGGGAAGAACCTACTACAGTCAAGAAAATCCAGATTGGTGGAGACTTCCCAGAGGACCTTTTCAATTCCCACTCCAAAAATTTGGAATGACCTGCTGGAAGAGACCCGCCAGATAACATCTCTTGATACCTTAAAAAAGGCGATTAAAACGGTCCTCTTCCGGCGGGCCTTCCCAGACTGTCCTCTGATCAGGATAAAATGATCTGCTTCCTTAATCAGCCCCTTCTGTATTGCCTCTTGCACCTTAATCTCTTTATTTATATGCTTTTTATTGTTATAATTTTATATTTATAAGTGGGAGGGCAGGGGGGATGGGGGAATAAGGGAACGTTTTTGCTATTGCTTTCATATTGTATTTGATTTTGCTGTTACCCGCTTCGATTCTCAAAAGGGAGAGGCAGGATACACACAAATATTTTATTGTTGTTATTATTATTACATTTTGAACACAACAGAGTGCTGCACAAATTATGAATATTATTGTTCTTTACTATTCCTCTCATGGGTCAGGAAAAATCTTTAATATTTATCTTATTAAGCAAAAAAACATGAATTGCTACACTATCTCTCAACATTATATTAGATCACCTGTATGCATGTGATTGAGATGGGCCTCTAGCTCTAGGAAAGAAAAAGAAAGTTACTGGAACACAGGTTTCATAAGTGGTAATCTTTCAGTAAATAAAACAGTCAAATATGTTATATCACCTTTACTCTGTCACACAGCTGGTATTTTGCAGTGATAGCTTCCTGCAACTGGCAAAAGTCTGCATTTATTTCAACACCATACAGCTGAGATGCTGAGCTATAAAAGTAGCCCTAAAATAAAAAGGAGAAAAGCTGAGAATGTTTTGTCTTTAAGTGAACTGAAAAGGTCAAGCTGAACTTTATTGGAAGTTAAAGGTTCCCATTATTAATAGGGCCTATTTCCAAAACAATATGCCATAGGATGAGGAAAAGGGCCTAGCTCAATGGCAGAAGGCATTCCTTACATAATTCCCAATATCTCAAGGTAGGGCTTGGAAAGAACCCTGTCTAAGGCACTGCTGCCAGCGAGAGCACTGTAAAGCACCTTCTTATGTTCCTTGGCTCCAATAGTAGCAGGCATCATAAAAAAATCTTTCTGTGAAATTTGGTTTGTATGCACATAGAAACATGAGATGTGCCTGCTTGTTGCAGAGGACAAACACTACTCTACTCACAAGCCCAACAAGAGAAGGCCAGGTTGCTTTGTGTTTTTTCAAGTGGCCATCTGTGCCCTCACACAAATAAACAGAAGAAATTTAGAGAAAATTGGAGAGAAAAGACACTACTCAACACCAAAAGAAGTTACTTGTTTGGCAGACAAAAAGAAACTGATGGGACAGTAACTTTGGCAAGCTAGGACATGCACAGTATGCAAGAGGAGGAAGGGTTCCCAGCAAGTTCATCTGCTCTAGAACATTCCAGAAGAGTATCTGTGCAGGCATGAAAACCCATCTGTCTTAGGCACAGACCACAAAGAATATTTATGCTACAAAATAATTTATAATAGAAATTACAATGAATGTTAGACAGGCAAGCTTGCTAGACATCTACCCAGATTTAGCTACAAAAATGCTATAACTTACATTTAGGCTGTAATCTTCTATGCATTTACCAGACATCAAGCTCCACTGATCTCAATGGAACTTAATTCTGAGCAGATATTCACAGTATTGGACTGTGATGGGGAAAATACAAATCAAAAATTAAAAATCCCAAGATCTATGGGATAAAACATACAGCCTAATTAGGTATTCTTAAACCATGACTTCATTACTGCAGCTTTCTGAAACTGTTTAACCCTCTGGCAAGTAAAGCAGTCTCTGAAGATGAAACATGGCAAATTGCCACGTATGCAATGAGAGCCAAGGATATGATGAAAAGAACTGTTTTTTAAAAATGTGGATGCTGTATCTTGAGGCTATCTTTCATTTTAGCACTATAGATGTTTTTAGCTTTTGAATGCTATAGCTGACAATGTTTATAGGTTTCTGTTTGAAGATAAATTATGAAAAGACTCACACTGCATCTATTTCAGCAGTTAAAATAATTTGTTAAAATAATGCCAACATAATTGGATCCTAACTGAATCCTAAGTGATTAGGGCATCCATGCAGGTTTTGAAAAACATAGAATTATTATTTCCTTGTCAAGACTAACATTCAGTGGGGTGACTTGTTTTATGGTCTAAATCCCATTGTATTCCCAACTCGAGCAGACCAACTGAATAAATGGAATTAACCAAGTGTTAATTTACCAAGCTTTTAGTGGTTCAGGCTGCATCCTGCAGAAATAATCCAATTTGACACCACTTTAACTGCCATGGCTCAATGCAATAGAATGCTGGGAACTGTAGTTTATTGGGGCACCAGAGCTCTCTGACAAAGAAGACTAAATGCCTCACAAAACTACAATTCCCAGGATGCCATAGCATTGATCCATGGCAGTTAAAGCGGTGTCAAACTGGATAATTTCTGCAGTGTGGATGCAGCTTCAGTTGATTTCCTCAAGCTTGAACTAATAACCCTCTCTCTCACTGCAAGTGTAGCAGTTTGGCCAGACAGCAATGCTTAACACTCTCCATTCCCAGGTTCTCAGTGGATGTAAAGAATTCCCACTTTCTCCCTCTCATCTATTGTGCTGCCTGCTTTTGTTATTGTTTGCTGTCAGTCACTGCAAACTGTCATAAAGGATTGCACCTACTCGCCCCCTTTCCTCCTTGGTAGTGGTCATGCCTCCACACACTCCTCATCACAGAAAGAAGAGACGCCGACATGGAACTCCCTCATTTTGGAGCCCCACCAATGGTGGAGGAAAAGCCATTAAGAAAGAAAGCGGCATTCACTGGCTGGCAAAGAAGCAGGAGTAGGAAGGGAATGCTAGTGAACAAACAAGTGGGGTTTGCATCTAATTTTATTTTTTAAATTAACAGAGGAATTTATTTTTAAGTAGGTGGGACAGCCTAGCTACACCCTCTTGATCACATTCATATTACTTAGCCCCACTTGTGGGAGTTTTCATCTGTGAAATGTTGGAACAACTTTGTAGTTGTTGCTGTTGTGTGACTTCAAGTCATTTTTGGCTTATGATAACCCTAAGTTGAATCTATTGTGCGGTTTTCTTGGCAAGATTTGTTCAAATGGGGTTTGTCATTGACATCCTCTGAGGCTGAGAAAGTGTGACTTTCCCAAGGTCACCCAGTGGGTTTCCATGGCTTTGAACCCTGATTTTGGACCCTGGTCCAAAACTCAAACCACTACACCACACTGGCTCTCCTCTGTATCCATACATTTAACTACTGTTGTTGTTACTGTGTGCCTTCATGTTGTTTCTGATTTATGATAACCCTAAGGCAAGCCTACCATGGGGATTTCTTGGCAAGATTTGTTCAGAAAGGGGTTTCTCTCTTCCCTCTGCCCTCTTCTGAAGCTGAAAGAGTGCAACTTGCCTAAGGTCACCCAGTGGGTTTCTATAGCTGAGCTGGCACTGCCCTATAAAGCATGGTCTCTTTAAGGTCTTTCAAATCATACTGTAACCCCTTTGGATCGCCATCCTGTCTTTTAAATTCCTAAGCAGTTGATGGTTGCTAATGTCAAATATCAAACAAGACATAAATAGAGACAATAAAACAGTCAAAATTATAATAAATTGAAAACAGTCAGATTCAAACAGCAATCAATGCAAAAGCCTGCTTAAACAATCATCTTCAGTTACTGACAAATGACAGAGAAGAAAAGATAGAAACAATATGGGTCAGCTTTTTCTTCCAGAATAGCTATGTTTCTACTTTCTCTATGATCTCAGACAAGAGAGTAAAGCGAACCTGATTTTTCTTGGTGACAAGTGGAGTATATTCAGAGTTTGGAAAAGCTCTTTCTGAGCACTGAATTTATTAACATTTAAGCCTGCCTTTTACACTTGGGTTTATGGTACCGTAATTAACTATTCTATACTGACTCACAGGAGCAATTCAAAGTTTTTAACTCAAGCTTGGCCTGCCACCTTAAAAACTAGATTCCAGAAGCTGAGCCTGGAACTTGCTATCTTTAAAACATGTATTCTGTCACTGAGTTATTAGGAAAGGCACTCCATAGAACATTTGGGGTTTACAAAGATGTTGGCCTTATGGCAAAGCAAAACAATGACAGCAAAACTGAACACAAACAATAGTTTCCTGGCAATGTATTTTGCAAATGTAACTTCTGGACTGAAGCACTTTTAATTACAGTTGATCCTCTGTATCCACAAATTCTTTATCCATAGATTCAACTATTCATGTTGTGAATAATATATGATCTAAATGGATAAATTGGTTCAGTCTGCAACTTGGTTCACACTAGTTTGCGTCGATTTATCCATTTGGATCATAAACCATGTGATAGGGGGCAGCTGCAATGGCCCCGGCCTTCTCCGTCACTGGTCTCTGCTTCTCCGTCCCCGGCCTTCTCCCGTACCTTGCGTTCCGTTGCACCCTTATCTTGTGGTCAGCTTCCTGGTGTCCTTGGTTCCCTGGTGGCATGGACACTGTGCCGAGCCTTCTACACACCTGTCTAGTGTGCCTTTTGCAGCGGAACGAGCAGGTGGGTAGAAGGCCCAGCGCACTGTCCGTACCGCCAGGGAGCCAAGGCATGCTGGGAAGGTGTGCAAAGCAGAAGGAGGGAATGAGCAGGCCTGGAAGTAGGCTTTCCTACCCACCTGCCCGGTGCCTGTCGTTCCTCTTGGGGCACTGGCCACAAGGGGCAATGGAAGGCAAGGGATGGGAGAAGGCCAGGGACAGCTGGGGACAGAGAGGCAGAGGCTGGTGATTGGAGAAGGCCAGAGCCACTGCAGCTGCCCCCCATCACATGGAGCAGATTCAAATCCGCATGGTTCCCACTTGGTCTGAACTGATTTATTTCAAAATAAATTGATTCAGCCCAAAAGAAGGTAAGGTGGGGTCTTTTTGATGCAATTTAAATGGGTTAAAAGCATAGCACTCCTTTCTGAATCGCTGAAGCGATTCAGATTAAGTGGGAACCATGCTCGTTTAAACTGGATCATAATGACTCACGATCTGGTTTAAAAGGTAGCGGGAATGAGGCCTTACTATGCCACTGTATTTAATGAGACTTGAGCATCCTTGGATTTTGGTATCCACAGGGGTCCTAGAACCAAACTTCAGAGGATAACAAGAGCCCACTGAACTAAGCAGGATAAATTAGGCTGAATAACATAACTACTAAAATATTAACCAAACCCCATCAAAATAAACGCCCAGCCCCAAACCTTATTTTTTTGAAATTGTTTTTCAATGTTATAACTCATTGGCCATGATTCCTGGGGCCTGCAATAGGAAACAAGCATAACAGAAAACATTTTATGCACAGATATAAATAAATATGGAAATTTTAAATATTTTATGAAAAGTAAATGGCTATACTACTTGGAAGATTCTAGGAGCTGCAGTGCACAAAAGTAACTTTGTCATCTTCTGATAATAAAATAACTGCAGTATATAATCTGCCTCCTGGTTTATTAAAGAGAATACATACACCCTATCATTTCTCCAGAATTGGAGAATACAGGATTTGTGTTGTTGTAAAGAGGATTCAGATTGGAAAAAGTATTTTGAGTAAGATATAATATCAAAAAATGGCAAACCTGCAAGCCAACACATTAATACTGTATAGGATGAGAATAAACCACCAAGAAAAGGTGAAAAGGGACTTCAAGAAACGTTTAATGAATTAATGTATTTTACCCCAAACAGGACCACACCAAGTCTGGAGCCGACATCAACCAAAACCTTTCCGGTCAGGTCTGGCAGTACATGCTGATACAGAAACTTCACTTCCATGAGAGAAAATGAATGGGAAATGAACTCTGGGAAACAAGAACACCAAAAAAATAAATAAATACAAGTTATCAACCATTATCAAACCCTAAATGCAACAGGGATTAAAACCAATCTTTTCAATAAATTAAATATACATTTTTCTCTTGTCTAATGACAAAAATACCACATACAAGCATGTGATTTGGGGAAAGAGTCAAAAACAGGCTACAAATGTGATCCTATATTTATTTGAAAATAACTCCAAATAAAACAAGATAGGATTGTTAATATTACACATATATCTATTTATTATTATTATTATTATTATTATTATTATTATTATTATTATTATTAACCTTTATTTATAAAGCGCTGTAAATTTACACAGCGCTGTACATACAATCTTTTTAATTGGACAGTTCCCTGCCCTCAGGCTAACAATCTAAAAAGACATGACACAAAAGGAGAAGCGAGTGGTGGAGGGGAAGTACAACATGCATTAAGTAATGCATGTTGTACTGTAATGAACTATGAAAAATAAACTACTTTATGTTTAACAGTAGGTGTTTCCAAATTAGTTGAATGTTTTGATGTTGACAGTGCATTTGGTGTGATCTGATTCCCAAGTCTATTCTGATCTAATAAGGACTACTGACACTGTGACTGAACAGTTCCAATTCACATATAACAAAGGATTCTTGCATGTGTGTGCAATCTTTTCCTCCCACAACACTATGTTTCTGTGAATATAGTGTACTGAATTTTGCCATTACACAAAAATAAATTCCAAATGAATCACATGGGACCTAATGTGTTTAGGATTGGGATGTTAACCAAGACTGAGGATGTATCCCAGATGCCTGCCTTTTCTCCAAAAAGGGACATTGCAATTATACTAAACATATGTTAGCCATATATATGTCATATGTTTTAAAAATAGTGACAGCCATTTATAGAAGAGTGTGTGTGTGTGTGTGTGTGTGTGTGTGTATTCCAAGAGGTGGCTGCAATCTAAGGCAGTATCTGTGTATCAAATTTCAAAGACCATCCATGCCATTTCTCAAACTGCACATGTGTTGGAGGGGAGTTCTCTTGCCAATACAGTTTTTGTACCAAACCCATGATGCCCTGAATAAGTCATTCCCCTGTTCCTGAACCTCTTGATTACTTTATACAGTGGGAGAAGTTATTTTTTCTCACATTCAGGAGCCCAGTAACTGACAGATGCTTCTGGAGCTCACTAACAATAGGGCAGCCCACCTTGTACAAAACCCAAATCCCAGAGATTTGATTTAGGAATATTGGATGTAATGCACAAGAGCCAATTTTGTAGTTTGGTTTGGAAAAGTATCATACCTAATGGTGCTGTCTGATGAGAGCCACAGGTTAGACAGTAGTTTCTGCTCATCTTTCCTCTTTCACACAATGAGTCAATATAGTCATCATCATAAAGGAATGCATCAATATGAACAGTTGGTTTTGTTTGTTCTTGTAGCTAAAAAAAATAACAAGTACTTAAAAAAAACATTTTTCCCAATGCTAGTTGGTGTACAATTTAAGTCCTATGACAGGGTTGGGCAAAGTGTAACCCTGGGAGGATGTTCTGTAATAAGATCGCTTCAAGGGTGTTGGCAAGGCTCTTCAACTCACTTGTGTGTGTGTTGTATTTATATTTTTTGGCTTACTGAGACAAACCACCTGCTGAAGTAGGGCACCTCTCAGTGGATATAGTCCCTGCTATAAAACTCCCATTCTCCATAATTCTTACCCAGGGAATCAACAGCATTTCCGTTTTGTTAATTTCACAGCGCACACTCTTAGTAATAATAACAACAATAAAATTTATTTATATCCTGCCCCCTACAAAATGCAATCAGGGTGGCTTACAAAGATTAAAATATACAATCCCAAACCCTCAAATCCCCCCCTTAAAATACTATTAAACAATATAAGAATTAAATCATACTTTAAAATTTTAAAATAAACAATAGACCGTGACTAAGGTCAGGTCGGAGTTCAGTAGTAAGATTTCTTCCTCCCATGATAGCCGCTACCCATGCTTCCATTTTTCATTCCCTAAAGGAAGAGGCCGTGTGTGTGTGTGTGTGTGTGTGTACAAGGATTGCCAAACACCCACTTGCTTTGGGGTTTCCTTTCCTCTTTCTGACCACAAAAACTCTGTCAATGGGTCATGATAAGTCACAAATGACTTGAAGGAACATTACAACAATGATTCAGGACTTGTCCTCTGTTCAGTTCCTGAATAAGCAATTCTTACTTTTCCTAATGTACAGGAATATGAGCAGTAAAACATACTTTTTGGAGAGGAAGATGCTCTGAGTTGAGTATTGCATCAGTGGGCAAAGAAAGTCGAAGATCTTCAGCAATACTTCGGAGAATAACATCATCATTATTAGATGTGAATTCTTCAAAGTCACCTAGAAAGAAACACACACAAAAGGGTTTATAAGTAGAGAATGGAATAGAATCACAGAACTGTTACTTTTTCACAGATATTCACTAGTCACAGTTTGGAACTGTGACTGGCTTGAAGGCCAAACTGTGATTTTCAGTGACTGTGATTCATTCTGTTACAGAGCTCCAAACTGTGATACTCACAGAACTGCTACTTTTTCTGTGACTGTGATTCATTCTGCTACTGAGCCTCCAAACTGTGAACTGCTACTTTTTCTGTGACTGTGATTCATTCTACTGAGTCTTGAGCTCCAAACTGTGATTTTCACAGAACTGGGGGCTACTTTTTCAGTGACTGTGGCTGCATCCACACTGCAGAAATAATCCAGTTTGGCACCACTTTAAATGCCATGGATGGCTCAGTGCTATGGAGTTTTGGAAACTGTAGTTTTGTGAGTGAGACATTTAGTCTTCCCTGTCAACAAGCTCTGGTGCCAAAACAAACTACAAATCCTAGGAATCCATAGGATGGAGCCATGGCACTGAATATGATCGAAACTGGATTATTTCTGCAGTGTGGATGCAGCCACACAGTCTGCTCTTGAGCTCAAACTGTGATTTTCACAGAACTGCTACTTTTTCTGTGACTGTGATTCATTCTGCTACTGAGCCTCCAAACTGTGAACTGCTACTTTTTCTGTGACTGTGATTCATTCTGCTACTGAGCCTCCAAACTGTGAACTGCTACCTTTTCTGTGACTGTGATTCATTCTGTTACTGAGCTCCAAACTGTGATTTTCACAGAACTGCCTGGCTGCACTGTACAGATCACAGAAATCACAGAAAATCACAGTTTTGAATCACAGATATTCTAAAATCACAGTAACAGTTTTCACTGATATCTGCAAATCACAATTATTCCATTCACTATTTATAAGATCATGTGGGGCAGTGGAGTCAAACCCATATTTAATATAACTGTAGTTTGAACATAATTCCAGATGTACAGCTTTTTATTTATTCATCTGAGAAACATTTTCAGCTTTTTTCATACTTCTTGCAAGAGTTTTCCAAGCCAATAATATTACTATTAAAAAAGCCCCAAGAACTTTTAAAAGCCAGACAACTCAGCGATTTTAAGATGTATAAATCCACCAACACAGCATCTTTATCTCCACTGAACTTCTATTATTTCAGTCAATGATATGTTAAAACATCAAAGATGCTTTTGAAGTGTTGGACAAATGACAAAAACAAGCAATTGCTTGCCTTACATTTTTACACACATTCTATTTGAAAGATGATATGAAAAACAGTTGTTGGAACAGTATTTGAGAAAATCATGAAAGAGCTGTGGGGAACATTTACAAGGCATCTTGAATCATATGAAATATCAATGTGATTAAAACTCAAATAATAAGATTTTGACCTGCAGGCTATTTTTATGCATTGTATCTCCTACAGATCTGTTTTCTGCAACATCAGGATCTCTTTAATTGAGTCCTTTCCCCTGTTGTTTCTCATCTTTTCTCCTTAAACCCATTGTCTCTAACTGTGAGCTCAAGTGGTAAGTGCCAACAAGACTACAGCCAGAACAGGGTCACTAAGAAACAAGAGGGCAGCATCTTCAACGTTGAGGAAATCCCCAAGTTTCCAGAAATACCAAGTATCTCAACAGCCCAGTTATTTATGTTTGCTAAGTAGCCATTGAATCTTGAGTGTCAGGCAAAAAACAGAACTGAGTAGAGACAGTAAAAAGCTTAAGCCCCTTAAAAGTTTGTAATTCTCTGAAAAAGGGGTGTGTGTATTTAGATGATTGTCTGAATCAGTATAGAATCATAGAATAGAGTTGGAAGAGACCGCAAGGGCCATCCAGTCCAATCCCCTGACATGCAGGAAATCCAAATCAAAGCATCCCCGACAGATGGCCATCCAGCCTCTGTTTAAAGACCTCCAATGAGGGAGATTCCACTACACTCCGAGGGAGTCTGTTCCACTGTATATATTTATTATATATATATTATATATATACGTGTATTCCATCTATTTTAAATCTATTTCTGTTTGTTTAGTACATTCCCCACAGTGGTTCCAAGCAGTATATTTTTGCCACTTTATTTATGGGAAGAAAGGTAGTTGAGTATTCCATTGCAAAACTTGTCCTACAGGCCCATCCAGTTTGCCACTTCAACAAATGTCTTGAGGGGAAAAAGGAATTTAGACACTTGCAGTTGCCAATGTTAAAACAGTAAGCAAAACATGTCAGTCGTTAGTGAGAACTCTCTATGGGCTAAAACCAAGTCCATTTCTGTCAGAAGTAATAGTCACTGTTGGGAGCCAACATGGTATAATGGTTTGAGCATTGGACTAGGACTCTGGAGACCAAGGTTCAAATCCTCACTAGGCCATGGAAACTCATTGAGTAACCGTGGGCAGGTCACACACTATCAGCTTCAGGCAAGAGAAAACCTCCTCTGAACAATTCTGCCGAGAAAATGCCATTATAGGTTTGCCTTAGGATCACCATAAGTCAGAAATGACTTGAAGGCACACGACGACAACCAATAGTCATTGCCGGAAGTAATTTTTTCAAAGAAGTAGCCATGTTAGTCTCTTGCAGCATAAAAAGGAGCAAGGAAGGAGGAGGAAGAAATGGAACGTGGCAGTACCTTTAAGAGGAACTGGGTTTTATTTTAGCACGAGTCTCTGCAGATATAAACTCACTTTTGCAGATGCAGATGTTATATTAAAGCCCCAGGGAGTTATAGTAGTCAAGAAGTGCAATTATAGAAATATTACAGCTATCTCCCATTTGTCTTAAAATATGTAGATGCAAATAAAGTGGAACATATTAACTATCCTGCGTTACTAAAAAAGATGCTCAAAAACCGTCATGGGCCAAAGGGTGAAGACGCAGGCTGCTCTCGCTCCCGGCAGCAGAGATCAGCACAGCAGGACATTCAACCTTTGACATATGGTAGGCCAATGGTTATTTTGAAGAACAACCGTGTATAAGCGCTATAATAGCCTTTGTCCTCTGGGAACAATAGTGTACAGACAAGGAGCCACTGGGGCACACTGGCCTGAGTGCTGGATACAGCCCTGGAGACCAGGGTTCAAGTCCCAGCTTAGCCATGGAGTTCACTGGGCAAGTCTGGGAAAGGCATTGGCAAACCTCCTCTGAACAAATCTTGCCAGGAAAATCCCACGATGGCTTTGCCTGAGGGTTGCCATAAGTGGGAAATGGCACACACAGAGTATACAAACACAGCCCCTTATGACTTTTGTGTATTAGTCTTTCCCACAGCCTTTGGTGTGAATAAGGAACCCATCACAAATGCCTGACTCCAGGCCAAACCCCTCCATTCCTCCCTCTTGTGAGAATGGGGCAGAGAACCATGGCTAAAACAGACAAGATATTCATTCTTAGGACAGGGAGAACGTGTCTCAACCCGGAGGATGCAACAGGCCCAGACTTCCACAGGAGAGCTCTCCTTGTACCTTAAAGGCACTCTGCTGAAGGTTGGGCAAATCGTGGGAAGCCATTAAAACGTAGAAGGAAAGGCCCTTTGCCATTCTTTCCAGAGTCTCACTGGAGACGGTCTTATTCTTGGTTAAGGGATGCTGCCACACTGCAGAATTAATGCAGTTTGACACCGTTTTAACTGCCTTGGCTAAGTACTAGGGAAGTTTGTTGTGGCACCGGAGCCTATTCTGCCTTCAGGGCAAAACACACTGCAGAAACAATCCAGTTTGGGGTCGCTTTAAGTGCCCTGGCTCAGTGCAAGAGAGTCCCGGGAGCTGTGGTCTGTTGTGGCCCCAGAGCTCTCCGGCAGAGAAGGCTCAGTGCCTCACGAACACTCCAAGCATCGAGCCGGGGCGGCAATGCTCTGCTGCAGAGAGAGAGAGAGGCTGCTTACTCGAGGTCCTCATCCAGCGGAGGAGGCGGGGCACGTCCTCTGCACGCGCACCTCGCAGCACGCGCAGGATCGCCTGACGCGCCGAGGAGAAGTCCATGCTGGCGCTCGCTCACTCGCGAGCCCCTTGCGCATGCGCCTTTCGTCGGCCTCCGAAGAGAGCGTGACGTTGCGAGTGGAAAGGGTGGGAAGGCGTTAAGAGAGAGAGAGAGGCGTCTCTGCGCATGCGTCCTCCAAAACCGACGCAAAATGGGTCAAGTGGGTAAAGGATGACGTCCCGCTGGAACCATTTTGTGTCGGCTTTGGACGACGCATGCGCAGAGACGCCTATCTCCTCCCCGTGACGTCACGCTCTCTTCTTCCTTCCCTCTGCTCCAGTCGGCGAAGGAGACGTGGGCCTCCTAGAAAGACTCCGCCCCTTTTGCGTTGCGTGAAAGGAAACCGCCCACACTGGCCTTTTTTGATACCAAAGAGGACCAGTCAAAACTGTTCTCTAGTTAGAATTCAGGCTCCCGTTTAGCCGACTGCTACATTTACCTATATCTATAATACTGCCTTTTCCCGGCGTGCGACCTCAGAGGGATTGTGGTTGTTGCTGTTATTGCGTGCCTAGAAGCCGCTTCCTATTGGAGTTTTCTTAGCCACGTTTTGATGAGAGAGAGGGTTGTTTTTTTGCCCTTGCCATCCTCTGAGGCTGAGAGAGTGTGACTTGCCCAAGGCCACCCAGTGGGTTTCCGTGGCCGAGCTGGGAGTCAAACCCTGGCCTCCACAGTCATAGTCCGACACTCAAAAACCACTGCGCCATACTGGCTCTCAGAGGTGGATCCCTGTTGTAGAACAGCAGCAATAAATGCTTGTTTGTGGGACACTGAGCCTTCCCTGTCAGAGAGCGCTTGTGGCACGACAGACTACAGCTCCCAGGATTCCCTGGCATGGAGCCAGAGCAGTTAAAGCGCTCTCAAAACTCTCCAAGACAGGGAAGCCGAAGGCATCCATAGCCTTTTGTGGGTGTTTCGGTCTAGAAGGGTTCCTTCCCGACGTTTCTCATCTGGGCTGCCATCCTCAGAGAATGCTGGCATGGAGTATACTGTATATAAAGTTGGCTGAGAGGAAGCGATTTACGTGTCGATCTCTGTATTGTTCCGTTGCTGAATGGCAAGGCCTGAGGGGTCTATCCACAAGACCCTTGCAAGGGCCATCCATCCAGTCCAGCCCCATTCCGCCATGGAGGAACTCTCAATCAAAGCATCCTGACACTCGTTTCCTTGCTGCTGCCGCCGCCGCCATGTACCTTCAGGGCATTTCCAGTTTACGGAGACTCTAAGGAGATTTTTAGTTACAGTTGACCATAGAGTTGCACTGGAGGACCCAGATATTCCTAGAGAGGACATATCAATGTTAATGGCAATGAATAGCCCTTTCCGTGCTCCCCAGGAGCCACAGTCCAGCTCTTAACCCACTGCGCCGGGAGGGCTCTAACGAGAAGCACCCTCGAAGGGACGCTTACGTAAGTGGACCAATGGGCGGGGCTGTCTCGTGACACGACCCGGAAGCGGAAGTCCTCGAGAAAGAAGCAGGAGCGAAGCGTCAGTGGGGTGGCGGTGGTGACGTGACTCTTTCGCTGGTTGCCTGGATGCGGGGGCGAGGCTAGCTTTGCCTCTCGGCCCCGGGCCCCAGCCGCCGCCGGCTTCGCGAGGCGCCCCCGGGACAGCTGTTGCGCCGCCCCGGAGCCAGGCCTCCGCCTCCTCCGCCGCTTCGGAGCCAAGGAGCTTCTCTTCCCGGTGAGTTCCGTGGAGGCAGGGGCTCCCGAGTGGCTGGGCGCCGTCCGGGGAAGCCCAGGAGGACGCTGGAGGACGCACGGGGGAAATGTAGGACACGAGAACCACAACAGCTAGAAGCGCTAATATGAGTAAATAAACCTCCGTGGTTCTTAGGCGTGTCTGAAAATGGAGGACGCTCTGGGAGGGTTTAATGTAGGACACGTCCTGGGAAAGGAGGACGCCCGGTCACTCTCTCTCGCGCCGAATGTAGGACGTGGCCGAGTAAAAGTTACAAGCCCTTGATTGTCTTGAGTCCTTATATTGGGAGAAAGGCAGGATATAAGAAATAACGATAATAAATGCCAACCCATGCTTCTTAGTCAGGCTCAAAATGGAGGATATTTTGGAAGTGCTCCAGGACAGGAGGCTGAAGTCTCTCTCGGCTGTGTCCTGGAAAGGAGGACGCCTGGAGCCCCTCTTGCCTGCCTCCTCCAGAAGATGCTGCTGCCCAGCTGCCTCTCTCCCTCCTAAACCCGAGGCATGGAAACAGCTGGACTGCAGGAGGGCCCTTCTCCAGCACCGACTCAGCTGACCAGCAACAGCTGCAGGCCGTTATTAGTGCGGCTGTTAATGGCCTCAGAGGAAGTCCGCTGGTGCTGGTGCTGAAACCCCAGGCCTTGAGCCACCATGGTCCAAAACACACTGCAGAAGCCATCCACTTTGAGACGGCTTTAACTTGACCTGGGCCAACGCTAGGCAGTCCTGGAAACTGTAGTTTTGTGGAACATCCAGCCTTCTCTGTCAGAGACCTGCGATGACACATTAAACTGGCGCCACAACAGATTACAATTCCCAGGATGGACGGTTTCCACAGCGTCTTTTGGACACATATGTCTGGTGGTTCTCTTAATACTTACTTATTCTCCAGAGCTAAGCTGTTGAGCTTAAAGCCAAGGCTCTGCCTCATTACTCAAATGAAGCTCTGGGCAATTCCCAGAATTGCACTTGACATTAAAACATACATACACAGAAGTGGCAAGATACTTAGCGAATGCATCATCATTTACAAACTAAGAACGTACAGTACTGTTTTGCTGTTGTTGCTGTTGTGTGCCTTCAAGTTGTTTCTGACTTACTGCGCCCCTAAGGTGACTCTGTCCCGGGCTTTTCTTGGCACATTTCTTCAGGGAGTGGGGTGCCATTGCTGTCCTCTGAGGCTGAGAGAGTGTGACTTGCCCAAGGTCACTCAGTGTGTTTCATGGCTGAGCAGCGATTCAAACCCTGGTCTCCAGAGTCACAGATCAGTGCTCAAACCACTACGCCACTTGCTTGCTGCTTATGTATTTACTTACTTTATATGCTCATTTCAGGTTGGCAGTTTCACAGCAGACCCTGCTTGCAATTCAGACAGCACTTTTCCCTCCCCACTGCAGAGCTTATAACTATCCTGGAAAAGGTTACTATATATGTGAGATGGCTTTAAGTAATTTGAACACAATAGTAATAGCCAGAACCACCATTTATTGTTCTCTCCCGAATCTTCATCTAGTTCAGATGCTGTGCATGAACTGATCACAGTATTTAAAATATTCTCATTTTGCTGTCAAATCCAGGAGTCCCAAGAAAGCTCAAAAATCAAATATCACTCTATTGAAAGCTAACAAAGCAGTGAAATTGTAAGCATGTTTTGTTACAAATAAATCTTTCTGCATTTTATGGAGCATATCAAGTAGTGAGATTCAGGAGTATAGTTTTGTTCTCCCTGCACAGTAATTCTTTCCTCTTCAGGTTCATTTGAGAATATGCTGCCTATTAGAATGAATGATTATTCACTTTATTTAGTGTTTATATGCTTGCAAGCAGGGAGGTGCCGGTCAATAGGGAAGGAAGTCATAAAGAATTGTGAGGCTGGGCTGTTGGCTTGCTGTTTTTGCTAGAAAGTACAGGTGCTGAAACAACCAGCTACTGGAGGCAGAAACGGAGATAAAATGAGAGCTCTTGAGATGTCACCTGTTGATGCAAGATGACATGATAGACAAAGCAAATGCACTTTCCCCTCCCTACAGTTCTCATCATGATAAGTTATTCATCTTACATTTAGAACTACTGTAGTAACTTAAGTAATTAAGGGGCCCGTACAGACAGGCCAAAATAAAGCTGCTTTGGATCACTTTGGAGGTATGCTGTTTCAATGACACATGCATCTAAAGAGGCCAGAAGCTACGCCAAAGCTTAGGGCTGGAGCCTTATACATCGTTTATCGTAAATGATGTTTAGCTTATACATCATTTAAACGGCATATCTCCAAAATGTCCTGAAGCAGCTTTATTTTGGCTTGTCTGTACAAGCTTTAAAAATATTTGGATGAGTCAGCATATTTCTCTCAAATGTATAGGTACAGTACTGGGAGGTTGCTTTTTCTTTCGTAATATCATATTTGTGTACTTTTAGTTGAATTTTAAATTTTCACAGAACCTGAAAATATTTAGTGAGATATAACTAAATGACTGAACTGTTATATAGTATGCTTTTGAATGCTGGTTGCAAAACACATGGATAAATTTTGTTCGATAAGAAGGGTATCACATTTGTAAAAAAAAGTTGCAGTTGGATGTTAGTGTTATTTATTTACTTCTTTAGCATTTATTTAGTAAAATGTGTGCCTTCAAGTCATTTCTGACTTATGGCGACCCTAAAGCCCTATCACAGGGTTTTATTGGCATTTTTTCCCCAGGGAGTTTGCCATTGCCATCCTCTGAGGCTGAGAGTGTGTCACTTGCCCAGGGTCACCCAGTGGGTTTCATGGCTGAACGGGAAGTCAAACCAAGTCCAATGCTCAAACCATTACATTATACTGCACCGTATATCAAGATCTTAGGGCTGCTTACAAATAGCAGCAGGTTAAAAACATTAAAATAATTGAAATGAGCCAAAAACATATTATACAATATAATGAGATAAAAGCATTTAAAAATTAAATTTAAAACTTTTAGAAACTATATATAAAAAACTTTGGATTTAATTAATTAGACACTGCAGCTTTGGTGAACAGCCACATTTTAACTTGGCCCCTAAATTTCATGAGTCTTGGCACTAGTCGGACCTCCATGGGGAGAGTGGGCCTTTGGTAACTAAATAAATAATAGATAAATTTGGTCTGATCCAACATGGCTCTCCTCAAATTCCTGTTTCAAACATTTTATTTATTTATTCATTCATTCATTTCATTTGTATTTATTTATTTATATCCCGCTCTTTTCCCAGGACTGGGACTCATGTATGCCACCTTCCTCTCAGAGTGGGACCCAAGGCAGTTTCCAGAAATAGTAAATTTAAAATGTTTCCAATAAAATTTATAACCAATTCAAATAATTTCATGAAAAACATTAAAATAATGTTTAAAAACAACCAAAACTTTAAAAGATTAATAAAACACCCCCAATAAAAAGTTCCCTTACTGATACATTAAACACTTGCTTAAACAGAAATGACTAGCAAAAGCAAAAAAAGGAGGGGGCCAGCCCAGCCTCCTGTGGAAGGGAGCTCCAGAGGTTGGTAGCAGCCACCAAGAAGGCTCTCTCTTGTGTCCTCACTAAGCGAACCTGTGATGGTGGTAGGACTGAGAGAAAGCCTTCTCCTGAAGACCTTGCAGCTCTGGCAGGTTTGTATTGGGAGATAAGTCTTTCAGATAGTCTGGACCCAAGCCATATAGGGCTTTATAGGTCATGTCCAGCACTTTGAATTGTGCCCAGACACAAACCAATAGCCAACAAAGCTGTTTTGAGAAGGGATTTGTATGCTCCCTATAACTAGCCCCAGACTGCAACATTTTTGACCCACTGGAGTTTCCAAACAATTCCCAAAGGCAGCCCCACAAATGGAATGTAATCAAGGCATGCATCACTGTAGCCACATCTGAAGTGTCAAGGAATGAGTGCAGCTGGCTTGTGTAAATGCACTTTTGGCCACTGCTGAAACCTGAGTATCCAGGCTCAAAGTTGTGTCCAGGAGAACACCCAAGCTGTAAACTTGAGATTTCAAGGGGAGTGTAACCCCATCCAGCACAGAATCCCTATTCCCTGACTCCCTGATGATAACATCTGCTTAATCGAAAGATGAGCCTATTTTGTTATGATTTGGTTTTATGTGTGTTCCATTAACATGGACTCCATTGCTTTATGGCATTGTTTTTAAACAAATGTGGAAGGTCTGCACATATGTGGCTTATAGGTCAGATCTGGCCTACGGGTATCGTCCACTGGATTTACTTCCTCCTCAGGCCCTGAGTGCAACAAGGAGAGAAATATTTTCTGTTAATCCTGATCAGCATTTGGGGGATTTCTAGAACTTTCCCACTTCATCTTTCCTTCTTGGCTCTTCTGCCCTCCACTGAAGACCCCCTATGCGTCTTAAGAGAATGTTAAATGTCCCAGTTTGCTATTGAAATTCAGTGGCAAACTGTTAAATACATTTTAGTCAATGAGGGAGAAACAATATTTTAATCAGAAATATAACAGCAAGTTACATTACTGTAATTATATTTGCATTAGATTGATTAATTATTAATTTGCTCTTTCATATTGAAAAGGGATATATTTGTAACATTGAGCTTCACTATTTGGATAATCCAGAATGTTAAAAACATTCTACCTATAAATAAATGTGGGTAAAGTTAGTTAACTTTAGTCCAAAACACACTGCAGAAATAATCCAGTTTGAGACTGTTTTAGCTGCCCTGGCTCAATTCCAGGGAATAGTGAGAACTGTAGTTTTGTGAGACATTTAGCCTTCTCTGTCAGCTCTGATGCCATAAGAAACTACAGTTTCCAGGATTCTCTAGCACTGAGCCAGGGCAGTTAAAGCGGTCTCAAAGTGGATTATTTCTGCAGTGTTGTATGTTCTAGGACATCATCTGCCACCCCCTTTTACCCCCTCCTATTCCCTCTGTCTTTAGCTGTAATCTCTGCAACACCAGGCTAACAGTGTAGTAATACAAAGTAATTCTGGATTGACTTGATCTTGAGTAGTCAGAACCCATTAACATTATAAAAAAAACTACTCCTGGTGGAAATGAAAACTACTAGAAACTGTATTTTAAATATAATTATAGAAATCATGATGAGGCCTGCACCTCAAAAATTGCCACTACACACTGCTGTAGGAACAAGAACCACCATTGCTATTCGTACAAGAACAACAAAGGGGAAATCAGTCTAGCCTTAACTGGATATAAGTGCCCACTTCTAGATCATGACTGTTCTGCACCTTGATTTGCCTTTTCTCTCTGCTCCCCTTTGTCTTGTCTTGCAAGGTGTGTCTCATTTTAAGTGCCATTTTGGAAGGTAGTTTTTTCAAAAGTAGGGTTAACTGCATGATAACAACAATAATACATACACCTGTTAGTTGTTTGCCTAGTACTGTAATTATTCAGTGTTGAGAACCTTGGGTAAGAGGAGGTTGTCCAGCTCCACAGCTAAGAACTTTTCTTTGTTAAGCAAGCCTTTAAATGACATTAACATAATTAACATGTTCATTGGCATGATTGTGATGTGTTTAATCCATAAACATTTGATTGTGAAAAATACCATTGTGTTTATAGTAACATGTGCTTTTATAACACAACAGATGGACCCTCCCAGATAGTTTGACCATGGAGAAATAAATAAGAGATTATAAGAATGTATCTCTAACAACATATTTAGCAGATGTAACCAACAGTCAAGATCATAATCATCATGAACAGAGCAAAAGGGAAAAACAGACACCTTGCAGAGACGAAGGGATTTTCCCACTACACCAAGTTTAAGGGTACCCAGTTGTGATGTATTAATCTGAGAAATATTGTAAAGATTAATTCTTAAGAGTAAATCATTGAAGAGACTGGCTCAAGACTTTTGTTAAACAGTTCTTTCAGGATCAGGTGGTAAGGTTTTGGATGGATATTTTAAGTGACAGAATTGCTGACATATTCATTGTTCTACTGTTCCTTTGAGGACTCATAGTGAACGTGTGCATATTAGCTTTCTTGTAACTTACTGTGAGAGTCATTTTATCATAGGTGGTATTGAGTTTTAATTACTTTTTAGATAGTTGTATATGTTTTTAATCCTAATATCTGGTCACTTTCAGGTCTTAAGGAATTATGGAATTTTTGCCTTTTTTTAAAAACTTCATTAGCAAAGGTGAAGAGATGGGATATTTGGTAGAGTTTGTGACTTCCCAAGCATTACTGGCAAATTTCCTCTCTTCCATAATAAAAAGATAAAAAGGGAACTATGTATACAAGGAGTCATTATAAGAAACTGGAGCGCTTTCCATGATCCCTCCAAAACTCTGTGAAAACAGGCACAGTTACTCCGAGTAAAATAATAAACTTCAATTTCCAGTCCAGAGTACTCAAACAGCCAGATTTGTCAGAAAGCCTTGAAACATGTGAATAGCCATAGGAAGTACATTTCTATACCACTTATCAGCACACTTAAGTATTCCCTAAGCGGTTTACAGTGTGTAAGCTAATTGCTCCCAACAAGCTGGATACTCCTTTTAGTGACCTCAGAAGGATGCAAGCCTGAGTTGACCCTGAGCCCCTGGCTGGGATTGAACTCACAATCTTGTAGTTTGTGAGTGAGTGGCAGCAGTAAAGGCATTTAACCACTGCGGCACCAGGATTACAAGCATCAGACTTCACAATTACATTTGCATGGCAGAAAGAAGCCATGGAAATTTTGGAGACATCAGCAGAGCAATCACATTTGGATAGGTCTTATTCTCTCTCTGATTCAGAGGAGCCCTTAAAAGAAATCAGTTGGTCCTTGTACAAGCCTGGGGATCAACCTACACTTCTGAATGAGGCAAAAACCTCAGTGCTCCCCCAGCCACTAATAAAGTTTTCCCCAATTCATTATCATTTGATATTATGGGAGTACAAGCATGCTGTTTGCAAATTCACAAATTAACACATGAGACATTGCAGCTATTAATCTCAAAAGCAAAGCAATCTATCTTCTGCATGTTCTCAGAAGCCCCTGTGAATTTAACACAGTTTTTCTGATCCTTTACTAAAGTATGATGATAGCAAAAAGTCTCTTTAAACATAAACCTTCATAAATTAGAAATGAAAATTATCTTAATGTGAGTAGACAAATTAAGTTATTAGCTGTTCTGCCTGGCATCATATGGTCAAGAGGCTACAGAATTAAGGGAACTATTTGATCAGTGGCAGAAAATGATATGCAGCTCCCTAAAGGATACAGAACAGTGCACTCCAAAGGGTAAAAATAAACCTCAGTTGGACAGTGTGAGACAAAATAAAATAAAATAAATATTTTTTTAAAAAATCAACCACAGGGGGAAAGGAACAATATTTCAGTAATAAAGATAATTTCAAAAGACTGTTCAATGTGCTAGAAAATCAAGAGGAGGAAAGGTGTGATCTAAAAAAAATGAAGTAGTCCTAGAGTTCTCAAGGGAAGGTAACCCATTTTATCAGTTTCCCTTTTCTACCCCGTGTTATAGAGGACCCTAATGTTCAGGCTGCAATTACTGACTTTGTCGCTTGAGCCAAACCATGTAAAATTACTTCACACTGGTGTACTGTCAAAATTCAGTTGTGGACATGCTTTCCTTCAGGTAACTCAGTAACTTCAACTTTGTTGCTTCTAAGATTCCAAGTTGTGTTTTGTAATTTTCCTAGGATGCATTGGAATTAATACAAACTGGAAAGATACTGCATTTTTTGAAGATCCTTTGCTGTGTGTGTGTGTGTGTGTGTGCAGGGAGAAACCCATTTAACCCGGTGTATTCGACACTGGATCCCTTACCTCATCTTTTGTAGAGGTTCAGAGTGAGTACACTACCAAATCCATCCGGATTTCATGGGATCATTTCCTAAAATGGAGACACCTCCATTTTGAATTGATCCGATGTGTGTGTGTGTGTGTGTGTGTGTGAATGCCGAGTAGGGTTTAAGTGCAATGGGGAGATTCAGGCACATAAACCGTAGTGAGAACATCAATATGGTATCATGTCACCACGGAAATCCAAATCTCCGTAGAACAAAAATGTAAGTGTGAATGAGACCCTGGAGGACTAAAGTTTGGGAATCACTGCGCTGTAGTGAAAATAGTCCTTTCCTGAACAAGAACTATTTGTTCTAGGCTCTTATGTCAGCTGAGAAAGTAGTGTTAATCAACACATTCCATAAGTTAGCAGTGGAGGAGGAACAGCATATCATTAGCCAGTTGCAGTGGTTGGTGAATAGTTCAGCTGGTTACTGTATTGTACAGAATTCTTACCCAAAATCCTTCTAAGGGTTGAACTTTAAAGTCTGATTATTGTTATGTACAGAAATAGAAGCGTCCTATTTCCAACTCTTCTAAGAACAACGTTGTTAATTAGTTAGTATCTCTACCTGTTTCTAATGTGGAATAATTTGATTGCTCTCTCTTACTATGTTTCACAGAGCTGCTAACCTAGTTACTGAAGATAAACTCAGCTGAGTTAGGCTGCTTTGAAAATAAGACTCAAAATGTTGAAGCAGAATTTAATTTACTACCTTCTGTATCTGTTGAGCAATAGCCTACAAATCTGTCCTGACTCCTATTTCATGCTGTGGTACACAAAACTGTATAGTTGAGAATATTACAATTCTCCAAACTGCTTGGCCTGTGCTAAACATACATTATACTTCACAGAACTCAGAATATGAAGATTGATCTGTCTGAGCTTACATAAATCGGGCTCTTGCCCATTTGGGTAATTTTTTTTGACCTCCTATTCTTACCAGTTTGTGTTTGTATCTGTGGCTTCAAGTTGCCTGTTGACTTATGGGTTTCATAGGGTTTTCTTAGGCAAGGAATATGCAGAGATGGCCTTCAGCACCTGGTATGCATTGGCATGGTCGCATCTGGGGCTGACTCTTTTTAGCTTCCAAGTTTAGATGGGATCTTACTACCTTCTGTACCTAGTGTGATATCATGGTCAGAGTGATGGACTGTGACTCTGGAGACCAGGATTTGAATCTCTGCTCTGCCATGGAAACCTACGGGGTGACTTTGGGCAAGTCCCAAGTCCCACTCTCTCACCCTCAGAGGACAGCAACGGCAAACACCCTCTGAACAAATCTTGCCATGATAAGTTCACCTTAGTGTCTCCATAAGTTTGAAATTATGTGAAGGCACACAACAACAACAACCTACTAGTTTATTGACCCTTTAATCTTTAAAACAGGGGATAGAAAAGTCAGAATAATGCAAAATAATTGTATAACTGGTGACAAAATAGCCTTTGTACCAGAAGATCTTATTTCCTTGTGAGGAATTCTAAAGACTCTAAGATTAGCGAAGGTGCCAATCTTTGTTCACTCTTGTTTATAATTTCTATTTGATTGTAAGTTGTGGGTCAGATAGGGCACCAGAATCAGACCTAGAAGCATACCAGAAGCAAATGGTAAATATGTGATTGACTGTGTGATCCTTTCTTAATCGGTGGCCTCTCTTTTGATAACTTTATAAAATTCTTAGTAGGCCACAGAGTGATTACATGCCAATTCAACTATTGTTTCTCTCTCAATTCAGTCTATGTCTGCAGTTCTAATCCCTTCAGACAGTTTATTAATTTGAGATAAAAGGTTTTCTGAAATGGGAAGAAAACATGCCTCCAAGAATATTGTTTCTTTGGAAACACCTCTCCTCACAGACCCTTTGGAACTTTTATTTTATAAAATAGTACAAGAAATCAGAATTTATATGATTAATTCCAGCGCTTCCCATCCCTGCATATAAATTAATTAAGCTTCACTTGATGTGAGTGTGCTGCCCATAACTGTAAGGAAACTTGAACAAGTCTACTCTGTAGAGTACTTGAATTCCTTATTTATTTATTTATTTATTTCCCGCTCTTTTCCCAGGACTGGGACTCAGAGTGGCTTCACAGTATTTTTTTTAAAAAGTACAATAAAATAAAAAGTACATTGAAAAGAATTTTTAAACTGGTCCAACATCGAACATCCCAGCCTGTCCTTATAGTAAATCCCTAAATGCCTGTGTGAACAGGTAGGTCTTCACCTGCCGGCGGAAGGCCATCAAGGAGGGAGCCATCCTGATCTCCCTGGGCAGGGAGTTCCAGAGTCTAGGGGCAGCCACCAAGAAGGCCTTCTCTCGTGTCCCCACCAACCATGTTTGTGATGATGTTGGGACAGAGAGAAGGGCTTCCCCAGAGGATCTTAGAGTCCGGGCCGGTTCATACCAAGAGAAATGGTCTGCCAAATAGTGTGGACCTGAGCCATGTAGGGCTTTGTAGGTAATAACCAGGACCTTGAATTGTGCCCGGAAACAAACTGGCAGCCAGTGAAGCTGTTTCAACAGGGGCATTGTATGGTTTCTGTAATCTGCCCCTGTTAATAGCCTGGCAGCAGCTCTTTGAGCCAACTGAATTTTCCAAACACTTTTCAAAGGCAGCCCCATGTAGAGCCCATTACAGTAGTCCAAACGGGATGTAACCAAGGCATGTACCACCGTGGCCAAATCTGGCTTCTCAAGGAACGGGCGCAGCTGGTGTACAAGTTTTAAATGTGCGAAAGCACTTCTGGTCACAGCAGAGACCTGGGCCTCCAGGTTCAAAGCTGAGTCCAAGACTACCCACAAACTGCAAACCTGTGTCTTCAGGGGGAGTGTGACCCCATCTAACACAGGCTGGATCCCTATTTCCTGATCTGCTTTCCGACTGACCAGGAACACATCTGTCTTGTCTGGATTAAGTTTCAACTTGTTTGCCCTCATCCAGTCCATTACTGAAGACAGGCACTGGTTTAGGACCAGGACAGCCTCCTTGGATTGAGGTGGGAAGGAGTAGTAGAGTTGAGTGTCATCTGCATATTGATGACACCGCACCTCAAAACTCCGGACAACCTCTCCCAGCGGTTTCATGTATATGTTAAACAGCATAGGGGACAACACAGACCCTTGAGGGACTCCACAGGTCAATGGCCAGGGGGTCGAACAGGAGTCCCCCAGTACCACCTTCTGAGTTTGCCCCTCCAGGAAGAAACGGAGCCACTGTAGAACAGTACCTCCAAGCCCCATCCTAGAGAGGCGGTCTAGAAGGATGCCATGATCGATGGTATCAAAAGCCACTGAGGTCTAGGAGAACCAACAAGGACACATTCCCCCTGTCCAGTTCCCTGCGTAGGTCATCCACCAAGGCGATCAAGGCTGTCTCTGTTCCATAGCCAGGCCTTTTTTTTTTTTAAATCAGTGCAGAAAATACAAAACTCTAAGGTAAAGTATGTGCCTTCAGGTTGCCTGTCAATTTAATCGCCACTTGAATTTTATAAAGATCTTTTAGGCAAGGAATACACAGAAGTGGTTTGCCATTGTCTTCCTCTGAAATGTAGCCTGCAGCACCTGACAGTCCCTGGAAGTCTCCCTTCCAAGCACTAACACTGCCTAACTCCTGAGATCAGATGAGATCTAGTCCCTTCAGGATATTAAGGCAGAAAAAGTAATCTATTATATTCTAAAAAAAGAATAAGTATACATAACAAGCTTGAATGGACTTATGTTTGCCAGCCTAGACACATCTAGATTTTGGGCTTTGGTTGCAAAAGGGACAACAGTGTAATGGTCTTTCTTATCAAATTACTGCATCTCATTGGCCACTTATTTTTTCCTCCCTTTTCACACATCCAGGCTTCCTAATATGGATATATAGTTGGCCCTTCTTATACATTGATTTTTTATACACGGATTCAAGCATCCACGGTTTGAAAGTGTTCTAAAAATTATAAATTTCAAATATCAAAGCTTGATTTTCCATTTTTTAAATAAGGGACACCATTTTGCTATGTCATTATATTTAAGGGGACTTGAGCATCCACGGATTTTGTTATCTATGGGGATCTTGGAACCAAACTCCAGCGTATAACAAGGGTCCACTGTATCAGTTCTTTCTTCATGCCCTTACTGGGACCCATTAACCCCTGATGAAATAAATTACCTGATACACTTTTCCAAAAAGGCCCTTCTCTTCCACTAGAATAAAACAATTGTTTAAAGAAATCATTTATTTTTATTCAAAGTGGTGAGATTTGTACTAAGTCACATAATTATCTTATTCTATGTGGTATCCATGATAGAAAATAATGTTTTACTTAGACCACTATTTTACATTTCTCAATACAGCCCCTTTAAAAAAAGCCATTTACATCTCTACAGCTCCAGTTCTCACTGCTTTTTGGACAAGAAGTTTAACAATATTCCATCTCACCAAAGATTTTATGTCTGTGAGTCTGCTGTAGTTGAGGACATCATCCACTGTTTTTTTTAAGCTGCCAACTGTATAAGTCCCTAGGGTACATATTTCTGACCAGTATCCTCTGTTCTTTGTCAAACAGACCCTCTTAGAACAAGTATGCACACTGCTAGGAGGAAATGATACTTTTTTTTCCTACTATGCAGGTTGCAAAATTTGCTGAGCTGCTAAAAAATTAAGAACCAGACATCTAAAATAAAATAGCAGATTATATAGGATCGTTTGCATTCTCCAGCATTTTAAATTTTTAAAAAAATATTGAAAGTTAGTAGTGCATTAGAAGGGAAAGTAGTAGCTGTAGTTTTTTTTCCAGATTTGGCTGCTATTTTGTATTTTCATGTAAATTGTGATGGTCTGTGGCTCTAAATAGTTATGCATATCTTCTCAAGAAAGTCTTCATACTTTCGTTCCAAAATAGGTTTAGGGTTATCATATTTACAAATTAGTTCACAAAGAAGAGATAGCACATAGCTTCTTGTAAGTAAGAAATTAACAGTCTCCCACTCTTTTCTTATAGATCATATTTGAACTGACTGTGAAGTTGCCAAAATGGTGCTAGCAGATCTTGGGAGAAAAATAACCTCAGCATTGCGCTCACTAAGCAATGCTACCATTATCAATGAAGAGGTATGTAACCTTTGCATATGTGTTAAAAAAATTAGAGTAAACATGACATTTTCATCACTGTCACATTTAATTTAGCTTTGAAAGAACTGTCCTACATTAATGTAATATAGTTGAAATTCTATTTACTAAGCATGGCAGCTGCTTAAAATGTCATATGTGATAACGTAGCTTTAACCTCACATAGAGTATTAATCTATGCGCTAATTCCATTTGTTAACTAGCTCAGAATAAGTTCATATTGTTGGCATAGTGTAAATCAAGAGTGGATAACTTTAAAGACATTGTGGGCCAATTTTCTGCCCACAGGATTGTCATGGCCACACAGCTCCCAATATACAGAAATAATGAAATATCAAAACCACAAGTGGCTGAAATACTGTTTCTGGTTTTGAGGATTGCCTGCACCATGTTTTATTCCAAATTGCAGGCTTCCAGGAGCAAACAAATAATCATGTTTTGCCATAGAAAGTCAGGAGCAGGGAGGGCTTACAAGAAAGTTGTTGGAAGAATCACTCCCCCCTCCATGCCTTTATTCGATGATACATTATATTTTGCCACTTTTTATTTATTTCTCACTAAGTCACATGGCTATATGAAGGAACACCTGAAATTTTCTACTTCATTTTGACCTAATTTGAAATATGCATGGTACAGTAAAAAAAATCTTACTTGTTTCTGAAGTCAACTTTGTTTTCTCCTTATTAGGTTTTAAATGCAATGTTAAAAGAAGTATGTACAGCACTATTGGAAGCTGATGTCAACATAAAGTTAGTGAAGCAACTAAGAGAAAATGTCAAGTGAGTAAATAAAATAAAATAGCAGTTTTTATCTCCTACACAGGTGTTAGTTTACTTCATGCTTAATTGCAACCCTTGAAAGATGCACATAGTATTATTTGTACTTCTTGATTTAGTACCCAGCTTAAAGCAATTTAAACCTATACTATATATAATGACTGACCTATAATATGTTAGCTCAAGAAGTGTTCTTCTGACGTATTTACAAAACCCGGTATATGCATACATTGCAATATAGAGATTATAAATATATAATGACACTTAAAATTCAGAGGCTTTAGTGACATTATCCTGGGTGTGGGTGTTTGTATATGTACGTACAACATTGTTCTGACTATGAAATACATACACATATTTCATGCACAACATCTTTGTGCATTGGTATTAAGCTTCCAGTGTTACTTAATTGACATTAATATTCTTAGTTTATTTATCCCCTGCTCCTAATTATGTTACAGTATGTCCCATTGAATGCAGCAGAATAACAAAATATTCTTATTCTGATGTAAGGCTTACATATTTTTTCCTCTTGAACTACAGATCTGCTATCGATCTTGAAGAGATGGCTTCTGGCCTCAACAAGAGGAAAATGATCCAACATGCTGTCTTTAAAGAACTTGTTAAGGTAAAATGGATAAACAGTAACTGGTTTTCTAATCTGTTTGTCTTTAATATAATCAGACATTCATGGGTTCCTTATTTGTCTTAGCAATTTTTTTTTACTTCACACCCCCATTTCATATGTAGCTCTTACATAGTTACATGTGGTTACATACAATCTTACTGAGACAAGAAACTACAAACAGTTAGTTGAACATAGTACGGTAGATTATTACTGAAGCAAGGTTTGCCCTTGACACAAGTCACATTTGTTCATTTCACTTCCTAGGCCAGACCACAATTTGTGCTACAAGAGGTTGGATGTGATATCTGAATTGACTAACAGTCCTTGTTCTGCCTCTGGAGTTCACTCTTCCTAGAGAGAGGAATACTGAACAGATAGGATAGGTGGGGGAAAGTAGACAGTTCTTAAATATGACTGTAAATTTGGAAGCCTTAGTGTTATGTCTAAGTTGAACCATAGTGTAGTTTAAATGAATGATTACATAGATTTTACATCACTTGCATAAGGTAACTCCAGTTGGTTAGCTCTTATTGCTAAGTTAGCTCTTATTGCAAAACTAGCTGTAAATGCTGTCTAAAAGGCTTCTCCCAACTGTGGCAAAGCTCACAATTAGCCTTAACTGTGGCATGTGGAGCGACCTATCTATATAAATGATCCCTTTAATACCCCTAAAATTGCTACCTGGCATATGACTGTGATTAAGCAAAAACTGATTAAATGAAAGCATGACTGCTTCCCTATTGCAGCCTCTTCTCCTCCTGCATTTGTCCATGTAGTAATCATGCAAAGCAAGCATATTTACGTATACCTGCTTAACACCACCTCTCCAGATAAGCCAATTTTTTTTTAGAACACTATGTTTCTCATTTTTAGGTTCTGTGGGAACTGCTGTTTGCCACAAGTAAATTGGCATACACTAACTATAATACAGTTGGCCCTCAGTATCTGTGGGGGATTCGTTCTGGACCCCCCGTGGATACCAACATCTCTGGATGTTTGAGTCTGCATTGTCCATAATGACGGTGTGGCTACGCTGCCTTTGGGGACAATGGAACTTTACCTGAATGGTAGGCCAAGGGTGGCAAGGAAAGATGGCCACCCCTGAGCCAGCCAGTGGGACCCCAACCTTCATCCTTCCTCCTTCCCTTCAGCCTGGCTGGCTGAGCCAGTGATGGTCCAGCCGCCCAAAGCCAGCCTCGCTGCTTTCACCGCTGTCAGACAGCATGGGGCCACTTCCTTCTTTGCCACCACCACTTCCTCCTCCTCCGTTTCAGTGCGGGCTTGCCATTCACGGATGCTTGAATCTGCAGATGGCAAGTCTGCGGATACCAAGGGCCTACTGTACTGTTTATTTCCCTTACCCACTTTGAAATGCTTCTCTTTAAAATTTGTGAATAACTTTATTCTGTGCCTGGCATAGCTACTAGACCAGCAGCACTTATGGTCTCTTAATGGCTGTAAGCAAACCATCTTAATGGCTGTAAGATTAAGTGTATTTCTTGACATCAGTTTTCTGCAGTGGCATCGCTAGGAGAGTGTGGGAGGTGCTGACCACACCAAGTGACACCCTAAGGGCATGCGACACCATGCTCCTCAAATATCTGCCTTTTGGTAGAAATGGCCTGGGACATTCACCTGTGCCTCTTTAAAATACTGAAGAGATGGTGTGAGTGGAGTGTAGCTTAGTGGCAGGAAAAAGGAGAGGTGCCGGGTTTTTTTTAAATTAAATTTTACATTTTAATTTAAAAATATATATTTAAAAACATCACCTTTTACCAAATTTTAATTGGAAACACATGAAACTATATATGTGTAAATGCATTTAGGCTGTGTGTATGATATTGTAATTTAAAAGTATAATTTTAATTTTGCTAGTTTTTATGTTATAACTACAGTGGGTTCTTGATATCCGTGAGCTTGCCATTTATGAATGTCAAGCCCCATTGTTTTGAAAGGGGGCTCATGCATAGCCACATGCATGTTGCAGCTGCCATTAAAATCAATGGGACTCAAAGTCCCACATTTTTTATCCACAGGGTGGTTCGGAATAGATCCCTTGCAGATAGGAAAGGTGAACTGTATTACCATTACATTAATATACAAGAATTAGAATTAATGAGCCACATTAGTAAAAAACAAACAAACAAAACCAGCTTCATTTATATACTGCTTTATACTGAACTAACAGTGTCTAAGCAGTTTACAATTGTAAGCTAATTGCCCCCAACAATCTGGGTACTCATTTTAGCAACCTCGGAAGGATGCAAGCCTGATTCAAGCTTGAGCCCTTTTGCTGGTATTGAACTTGCAACCTTATGGTTTTGAGTGAGTGGCTGTAGTACAGGCATTTAACGACTGCACCACCAGGGCTCATAACATTACTAAGGATTCTGTACAGTGTGTTATGGGAGGAGGTCAATTGGGGGGGGGGGTGACGCCATGAGTTACCGCACTGAGTGACACCAACTCAAGTGATGCCACACATTTTCAGTGGCACTATGTGTGACAAGGGGATTTGAAAGGATTATAAGAGCCATTTGGGCTAGAAGTAGTGTAGCTTGATCTCCTATAGAATGCCTGTGTAGCAGATAGTGTTCCTTTAATTTATCACTTCTAAAACTGAGAGAGAAACAGGAATATTGAAGAAAAATCTGCTGTTGAAATTGCATTCCTTGTAAACCTTGTGTATGTTTCTCTGATTCTAGAAACTATTATGTGAATTTGAGATCACATACTGTACATACTGTACTATTATTTTACAGCTTGTAGATCCTGGAGTCAAAGCCTGGACACCAACAAAAGGAAAACAGAACATAATAATGTTTGTTGGATTGCAAGGAAGTGGCAAAACAACATCATGTTCAAAGGTAACACTGCAGTTTTTAATTCTTTAAGTAGGCATCAATGTTTGTGAATATGGCTGAACAGCCTTTTAATATAAGCAAATTGGAGATCTCTATGCAAATGTTAATAGGCAAAAATCTTACTAGTCAAAGATGTCAGGAGCTCAGTATTTCAAAACTGATTTTTTTTTAGATGTGCTTCTTCCTTTATTTTGTATGTTGGTTTTTTTTTTTTTGTGTGTGTGTGTGTGATTTTTAAATTGAAAACTGACAGTTATACAAATAAAATATTTCGTACTATTTACCTGAACAATGGCATGTAAATAGGCCATACTTTTATACTAATTATTGGCCTGTTACAGACTGCCAAAATAAAGCTGCTTCGGGACTCTTTGGAGGTATCCTATTTAAATGATGCATGCATCCTAAGAATCCGGAATCTGCACCAAAGCTGCACTCCAGTGCTTAGGAATGGAGTGTGGCTTTGGCGCGACCTCCGGACACTTAGGACCCATGCATCATTTAAATAGCATACCTCTAAAGAGACCCGAAGCAGCATTATTTTGGCCGTCTGTAACAGGCCATTGTTTGTGCTAAAAAGAGGCAGATTGAAGGGACAAGGTATATATGTCAGTCATCATATTGACTGCTGTAGAATAATGAAAACATGATATAATGTTTGTGGGAAGCATTTTTAATGTGCACTTGCACTATAATTACAACTTGGATTTCTTATTAACAGTTGGCATACTATTACCAGAGGAAAGGCTGGAAGACATGCTTGATATGTGCAGATACTTACAGAGCAGGTGAAATGAGTATTTTTATTTTTAGCTATTCTATTTTTGCCAGGTGTGCATGTTTTACATGGCTAACAAACAGTGTTTGCATTATACAGGCGCTTTTGACCAGTTAAAACAGAATGCAACAAAAGCAAGAATTCCATTTTATGGCAGGTATGTATCCTTAACCATTTTTCCCTGCTAAAATTAATTATCAAATTGAGTTCTGTACAAGCTCAGTGAACTAATTAGTATATTTTGATACATCTAGAACACTGATTCCTAATGTAGGAAGTACATGCCCCAGGGGCAATGGAAAGATCCAGGGGAACGGTGAGGGGGAAAGGGGCAACGGGCACCTTTAGTCAAAGTATTGATGTGCAAGAAAGACAAGCGGAACCAGTAGCCTTTAGGATCATAAGGGAGGGGTGAGAAATTAGAGCATGTGGTGTCAGGGGAGAAGTGCCAACAAAAAGGAGTTTTCACATTTGCGACCCTGCTTAAGCTTTGTGAGCTTTTGGGGGGAACTTGGCTGGTAGATTGAAGGTGCAGTGCTGCTCCAGCTTTCTTTCATCAGACAGACCAAAAGAAGAGGTAGCAGAAGAAACAATGTTGGTGTGTGTGTGTGATTTGAGGATGTAACAGGAAGGCACATCTTGGGGAAGGAGCCCTGGTGGCACAGTGGTTAAATGCCTGTACTGCAGTCACTTACAAACCATAAGGTTGCAAGTTCAATACCAGCCAAGGGCTCAGACTTGACTCAGGCTTGCATCCTTCCAAGGTTACTAAAATGAGTACCCAGCTTGTTGGAGGCAATTAGCTTACAGTTGTAAACCTCTTAGAGACTGCTTAGGTGGTATGAAGCTGCATTTAAATGAGGCTGCTATTGCTATCTGCAGTCAATACTTCAAAAGAGTCTTTTGCCTCTGTGTCTGAAAGTCTTTCCTTGCTGGGGAGAAAAATAAGAAGGTGACTGTGACCTTCTCCATCCTGGTGAAGACCAGCATGGTCAAGAGGCTTCTTGGTTGCTCCTCAGCCACTTGCTGCTCCCAGAGTGACCAAATGCAAAGGGAGCAGCAACTGAGCTGCTGATCAAGCAATGACTGAGAAACTTTTCACCTGTATCAGCCTTGCAGGAAAGACTGGCACCTTTGAGAGGCTTCTATAGAGGTCACTGCTCAACCAGCTGCTCAGTCACTGCTCCCTTTGCACCTAGTCACCTGAGGAGCAGCAATCGAGCAGTCAGACAGTTGGCCTTCCTTTTGATGTAAGGCTGGTGCAGGCAAGTTGGAGGTCTGCGCCTCTGCTACTGCCGCTGCTGTATTTACACATGAGAGAATAAGGCAGAAGAGGAGGTGGTGGCAAGCTGGGGGACAGCTGAGATAGATGCCGCTGGCCAGGTGGATGCTGCATAAACAGTAGACCTAATATCAAGAAATAGACATTGGGGGCACAAGGGTTGTTGCCCAAGAGGAAAGGGAGTGGTAGCCCCAAAATGTTTGGGGACCACTGATCTAGAATAAATATTATATAGTTGACTTTAATTATTAAAATACGTTTCATAACTCTCCAGATAAGCTTAGTTACTTGGAGTCTTTGTCCTTTCATTAGATGGGCAATCTAGTTTTCAACAGAGGTCTATAAGAATGCTATCATGTTATTTTCATTTAATTCTATTGAACAGTCCTCCTCTTACATGCAATACACACAGCTCTGATTCAGAGGCTTCAAGTATAGCTGCATGAACAAGTTCTTGCGAATATGTTATCCACTAGAAACGTTTAGATCATCAAACCTCCAAACTTGCTATTTTCTCTTGAACAACTGTCAGGGCTGGGTGGCCTTGTGTCCTCCCCAGGAGAGTTTAAAGGGCTGCACCCCCACAAAAAAAATTGAGAAATTTTCTTTGCTTCCATGTGCCCCACTGCATCCCTTAGGCATGGGGCAGCTTTTCCATAACATTTTTTTTATGGAAAGGCGGGGTAAAAATAAAAATTATTATTATTATTATTATAACTTAGAGGGCATTTGGGTGTATTTGAGCAATTTCTTTTTTTTTAAATTGGGGAATCTGAGAGTGCACTTTCCCTACTCCTGTTCTAGAACAAATACATCGGCATGCTTTCAATACCTTTTTCATGTAATTACTTATTGACTAAATTTGTATACTGTTTTTCATTGAAGATTTCAAAGCTGTTCTTAAACATGAATTAAATGAAGAATAAACCATCCAAATAAAATGTTTAATTCAATGCCAGTTTTGCTTTTACAAAATAAATTGCTGGATAGATTATATTGGGAGCTCTGAAAGAAAATGAAACAAATTGCATGTAAAATAATGCTTTCTGATAACTAAGAACCAGGGGAAATTGCCCCCCCCCCCACCCACTTGCAAGTAGCAAGAACACTCCACAGCTTTATATCAAGGTAGCTTTCTTTTGCTGTATACTGCTGTAGCACATACCTGTTCTTTCCCTCTATTACTGTAGGCCAGAATATGAAGAATATTTTCATTATTGAATTGTCAGATTCAATAGAAGGATGAACAATTGAGTTTTTAAGTAGGCACAATCCATTTCAGGTGACCTAAAATCCTAGTGGAGTATTACAGTAATAGAAAAAAATCTTGGGGGTGAGAATGACAGCGGCTCAGGAAGCAGAAAAGAAGTGAAAATTATACGCTACTGCTGTATGTTAACTAGAATGTTGAAGGGAGTAAGGCCATTGTTCCATTACCAGAAACAATGAGGTGGCCCTGGGGAGGTGAGGCTATCAGTACTAAGTACGCAGCCTGTCTCGGAAGGGGCTGCTAGCTAGCTGAAAAATGTGCACTTGCAGAGCAATTCCTACTACTTCTGTCTGTCAGTTTTTTGGGGAATTGGCCTCTCGGCTGCCTGGTTATAGCAGTTTGGGGAACCCATTTAGACCAAGGTCCAAGGCTGTTAGGTCTCTGGGTAAGATGGTTCTTTCCCCTATCCTAGGGGGCGAATTTCTTGGAATGTTTCTTAGGGGCCACCTTAGAGAAATGGGTGGGTCGAAGGGCACAGAAAGGGGCCAAACTAAAATTGATGTGGCCAGATGTAATATTTATCAATTAGTATGTTTTTCAATCAAATCTAAGGAGCATAGCTCAATTCTAAGTATATCTATTTAAGGCTAAGCCCCAGAGCAATAGCTTACCCGGACTGCAAAGAACAGTTTCATTCCATGCAGTAGTTTCCTCTTATCTCTGATCACTGGTTGGAGATAAAAGCAGAAGCTTGTGGGCTGGATGAGGAAAGCCCACAGGCTGCATCTGGCCAATAGATTGGAAGATCACTGTCCCTGGACTGCACAGTGGTGTCACGTGAAAACCATCTCATAATTTCACATAAGCATGTATTTGCCTGTTGGAACAGTTATACAGAGATGGATCCTGTGATTATTGCATCAGAAGGTGTTGAAAAATTTAAGAATGAAAACTTTGAAATAATAATCGTTGACACAAGTGGTCGTCACAAACAGGAAGACTCTCTGTTTGAAGAAATGTTGCAAGTTGCTAATGCCATAGTAAGTATTGTATCAGTAATAAAATACCAGATAATTCTCTAATAAATTAGCTTGAAGTTGTTACAATAGATTTGTCTTGATAGTTGGAATAAGTAATTTTACGCTGTCAGTGTTCTGCTAATTTGAGAAGTTTTCATGTTAAATTCCTTAAACTACCGTATATACTCATCTAAAAGTCTAAAAATTTATGCCCAAAAATTGACCCCAAAATTTCAGGTCAACTTATTTACAGGTCACGATGGTAATGTGATAGCAGCTCTTTCAGATTTCCCCATGCAGTTTCTTTCTCTCTTGAGCCAAGCAGAAAGAGTCCTGGGTGATTGATTGATATTGCTGTTTGTTTAAGAGTCCCTCTCCCACCTACGCAAAGGCTAAAACGAAAGCTGAATGCTGAAGCAAAAAGCCTCAATGAGAGTCCCTCTTGCCACAGGCACACAGACACACACCGAATGAGCCTCCAAGTTTTACCCTCAACCTATTCACAAGTCATGGCAAAATCCATAATTTTGGCCCCAAAACCTGCCCTCGACTTAATAATCTATATCAGTATAATATGCTGATATTCTTGCTATTTTATTTTCTAAAAATAACTGTAGAAATTATTCTTGTCCTGAAATGTTAAATATGCAGGTTCTAAAAAAGCAGATTTTTATATGTACATGTATGCAGCATGATCCTCAGCATGTGTACTTAGTCATAAAGTCATCTGGATTCAGTGGGACTTACTTTCAAGTTAGTTTGTACAGGAATCTTCCATGTCTCTGCTTAAAATGAGTGAAACAATCATGAACAAAAATGTTTGCTACTGAAGAAGTCATAAAACTGTGTAGTATAAATCCAGAATAAGTGCTGCTTAGTAGTTGAATAAATTGCCATGTTCCTTGATAATGTGTAAAAAAAAATCTTAACAAATTGTAAACTTTTTTTAGCAACCAGATAATATTGTTTACGTGATGGATGCCTCTATTGGTCAAGCCTGTGAATCTCAAGCAAAAGCGTTCAAAGATAAAGTTGATGTTGCTTCTGTGATTGTGACAAAACTTGATGGCCATGCAAAAGGAGGTGGGGCACTTAGTGCGTAAGTATCTTACTTTTTAATTTGATTTATATCCCACTTTTCTTCTGAGTGGGACTCCAGGTGGTTTACAATACAAGTTAAAACATAGGATCTGCAACAATATGGAGTATAAAAGTTAAAAAAGCACTAAACCAGGCCTTCGATTAAAGCATTACTTTTAAGACATTAAAAATAAAAACAAGTTAAAATACTTAAAATACATATTATACACTAAGAACAGCACACCCAGTTGCACTCACTCCACCCTGGTCAGCCAATGCTGAAGGCCTGCTCAAACAATAAGGTCTTTTTCTTCATTGTGGGGCTAAGTAGCACTCTGAATGACTCCACAGTAAAACAATTCTGAAAGTACAGAAACAAACCTAGCTTATGTTTTATCACTGAGTTAATGTTGAAGCACCTTTTTATTTTACTTTTTTATTTTACTTTTGTGGAAATAGAAACATTAAGAGTAAGTGTGGATACAGGTTTTCTTTTCAAAATTGTTTCTGATAGGGTGAAATCAGTTTTCCCAATAATAAAATCTAGGGACTGTAATATTTAATATACCATGAGCCTTGTTCTACCAGTCTGTTTACAAACAGAATTTTAAACAGGCTTACCCTGCATCAGTTGTGATTTACCTCATGATGATTTTCATATTAAGCTTTTCATTTGAGAACATTACAATATATTTTAAATACATCTTACTAAATACAGGCTTATACACTTTATTAACTCTACACCCAACTAACGTACAGTATATTTTGTACTATTTTGCAGAGTTGCTGCCACTAAAAGTCCAATCATTTTTATTGGTACTGGTGAACACATAGATGACTTTGAACCCTTTAAAACACAACCTTTTATCAGCAAACTTCTTGGTATGTATTGCAGGAGTTTCTTTCTAACACTGTGGCTTCCTCAGTCTTTACCTTTTCTCGTGGAGGCTTTATTTTTTTAAATTTTCTTCTGAAGATGGCTTTTTGTATTCCAGGTATGGGAGATATTGAAGGATTGATAGATAAAGTAAATGAATTGAAATTAGATGACAATGAGGCTCTTATAGAGAAACTAAAACACGGTAAGCTATACCAAAAATACTTTTATCATGCTCTTGAGTTGCTCAATATATTACTCGGCTTGTAAATGTGTTGTAGAAAAATGAGTGGGCAGCCTGATTTTGCTAATACCAAAATTTAACCAACGTCTTCTGTGCTTCAGGTCAATTTACCTTGAGAGATATGTATGAACAGTTTCAAAACATCATGAAAATGGGACCCTTCAGTCAAATCTTGGTAATTGTGGATGAAACTTTAAAACTTTGCATGTATAAAAAGATCTTTAGAATATTTTGTACTGTATAATTAAATTGCTATCTGAATTTTAAAATTGCATAAAGATATTAAAGTGTACTTGAAATAGATATTTACTATTTTCATATTGCTTTTGTAGGGTATGATCCCTGGTTTTGGAACAGATTTTATGAGTAAAGGCAATGAACAGGAATCAATGGCAAGGTTAAGGAAACTGATGACGATAATGGACAGTATGAATGATCAAGGTAACACTTCTAGCTGCTTAAAACTGAATAACAGATGTGCTGAAGTGTATTTATAATAATGTCAGAACAGTGAACATGCTTAATTGTCTAACTTTTATATTTTGTAGTACAGTGGGACCTTGCCGTTTGTGGATTAGAGCATCCGTGGACGGCAAGTCTGCATTGTCACCAATGGCTGCGTCTACAGGCAGTTGCGACAACATTGGAGACAACTGTATTGAAGCCTTCCCTCCCTCCAAGGCTTCTGCCCCAGTCTTGGCTTTAGGGACAGTTTGGAGGCAGAGGCTGGAGCCCTGTCAGCTGGAGGAAGCCACAGGGACTTGGAGCCTGGAGGTTCCGTCATGGGTGTTTGGCCTGGTGGAGGGCTCCAAGACCCAGCTTCGGCTCTCTCCAGCTGACAGGGCTCCAGCCTCTGCCTCCAAACCATCCCCAAAATCAAGCCTGCGGCAGCAACCTTGAAAGAGAGGAAGGGAGGGAGGAAGAGGGCATGTGGCTACGCTGCCATTAAGGACAAGGGGACTTGAGCATCCCTGAATTTTGGTATCAGCAGGGGGGGTCTAGAATGGATCCCTCATGGATACCAAGGGCCAACTGTACTTAAATTCTAAGATCTAAATCTTAGGGCTGGATTTAGACTTGCTCCTCTATGAACAGGAAGAGTTCTTCTGTTCATTGTAGAAACTGGATCTTGCATAAACTTCCTGTTGATGGAAGGGACAGGGTGATATTTGTGTCCATTTCTCCCTGAAACTCCCTGTACCATCTTCTGCACTTTTTGGAGGACCCTCTGTAGAAGAGTGGGAAGTGTCACTGGAGACTGCAAAAGAAAGGGAGAAATGGAAAATGTTGCTTTCCCTTCCTCTATTGTCAATAGAACCTTTAAGCAGAAGTTTGGAGTCAGCTCTGTGCTCTTATGTAAGTAACCTGTCTGATAAGACACTACAGTTTTACAGTGTAGTAATAGCTTTGGTTGCTGCATTTAGAAGTGGCATTTCTGTACATGAAATTTATTATAGAAAATGTGAGGATATAATATAGTATCAGTATTAAGTTTTTAATGTTAATTGTGTATTAAGCTGCTAGTAGAGAATTCTGGGCTGTTACCTTTTTTAAAGAAAATGCAAAAGCAAATTGGAAATTCGCTTGGAAGCATTTTAACATACTATGTTGCAGAATGAATGCCTTTCACTGTTTTTCTCATTACAGAACTAGATAGTACAGATGGGGCCAAAGTTTTCAGTAAACAACCAGGAAGAATCCAAAGAGTAGCAAGAGGTTCTGGTGTTTCAACTAGAGATGTTCAAGAACTACTAACACAGTACACAAAATTTGCACAAATGGTGAAAAAGATGGGTGGCATCAAAGGACTTTTCAAAGGTGAGAATATGATTATATGGAATGAATGTCTGAAACTGAATTAGTTGCTACATTTTAGAAACTTTAGTTCTAGGGTAACCTTAAAATCCATAAACATCACAGGTGCAGTAACATTTATGTGTATGGATTGAATTTTTAACAGGAATCGCAGAAGTAATTCCTTATAAATTTTCCACAAGGAGTTAGATATTTGTTTAATTTGAGGAACAGATTCATGTTCATAATTCTGTCCTAGAAAAGTATTATTTATCATGATTATCTGCTATTGAAAGATGATGCCAAGACATAAGTGGTAGAGATGAATAGACAATGGTTCCTCTCTTAAAAATAAAACTACACTTTCTAACAAATCAAAATTTATTGTCCAATACCAGAGTTCAGCATGTTCCTAAACCTAGTTGAATGATGCAGTGATAAAAATGACTAAATTTGATAGTTATTGATTATATTCAAATAATTCTGACCAGATAATATACTGCTTATGAATAGTACCAACTCTAGCAATTGTAGTGATTTTGCTTGTGATTTCATTAAATACAACTACCAGTACACTTATACTTCATACTCTAAATGTTTCTGTTGTGTTACCTTGTCATTTTCCTCTTTTCTCCTCATCCTCCTTTTTTCTTCCTTTTAAGGAGGCGACATGTCAAAGAACGTAAACCCATCCCAGATGGCAAAACTGAACCAACAGATGGCAAAGATGATGGATCCTAGAGTTCTTCATCACATGGGTAATGGTTATGATTTTTATGTTAATATTTTTATGTTAATATTACAGGTGAATGAAGTCCTTGTATTTAACAACTTCAGTGCTGTATACTTATGCATACTGTCCAGCAATAAAATCCATATTAATTAGAAAGTAACTGGCCAATAAAGTACTTAGAGAGAACCTTCAGTACATCTAGAAAGCGGTTGGGGAACTATAAGCCCTCCAAATATTGGATTGTAATTTCCAAGATTTCTCACCATTGCCTAATTTAGTTAAATTTGCTGGGAGGTGCAGCCCAAAAATAATTGGAGAGCCATAGCTATGCTTCTGTAACATAGACTAAACTCACCCTGGCACAGGCAATTATGTTGAAACAAATAGGTGCTTCACTGGAGTGTACTGGGATGAAAACATAAAATTTATTTTTGCCTCAATAATTTTTTAAAAAAACTCAGTTACACTAGACATTCAACAAGCTAGCCAGTCTTTTCATAAAATGCTTATGTTCTTTTCCCAAATGTAAATGATGGTTTATTGAAGAAAGTGAACTTTGTTGACTGTACTTAAATCATCATCAATAACACGTTGGTGCTAGATTTTAGCACCAAGAAAGCCATGTCTTCTTCTTTGGAGATTTTTGAACAGAGGTTGGATGGCCATCTGTTGGGGTGCTTTGATTTTGTATACCTGCATGGCAGGGAGTTGGACTGAATGGCCCTTAAGGTCTCTTCCACCTCTATGCTTCTGTGATTCTAAAACTGTATGTGACATGACAGGTTTATGTTTTTAAAAAATCAAGCCTAAAACAATATTTAGTACATGTTCCATTTAATAATGCTTCCTCCAAACTAATGTTGAAGTTTTAATACAGTATTTAATCTTATTCTCTTGTTCCAGGTGGCATGGCAGGTTTGCAATCAATGATGCGGCAATTTCAACAGGGTGCTGCTGGAAACATGAAAGGCATGATGGGATTTAATAACATGTAAAAAAAGCCTTAATAAACTGACTTGGTTAACCATATTTGCTGAAACATCAATAAAAGAATGAGATCTCCTATTTTTACAGTGGAGGGGAATGTTATTGCAGCAAGTGACACTTTTGAAACTTCAATTCTGAGAATTTCTAGATTTATTTCTAGAAAGTGGTTATATTTTTGCTTAAATTAGCTTTTTTCTGTTTTAATTTTGATGTTACATGGAGATTTAAGTTAAAAATTTAATCATGTACAAATTTAATATTTAGAGGAACTTTTTAATTGCCTTAAATGGCAGCCGTTATATTTGTAAACAATTCAAATCGTTGGTTAATACCAATATGTCACAAATATACTGTAAAATAAACTTAAGTGATTGTAAATTTAAGTGTTGCATTTTTATGACATTGCACTGGACATCAGAAATAAGATTGTTGCACAGAAATAAGCATTTGCCAGTGCTCATCTTCTTTCTGAATGTATTGAAGTGTCCTTGATGGAGGCAGGTGCATTTACTTTGGACAGACTTACTGACTTGGTGCATTTACACACCTCACACCTTTGACTGCTCTTTTTCTCTGCTCAGTGAAGCAGAACCTAAAGATTTCCAAACTGGCAAAACTTCATAATGTTCTAGAAATAAGCGTTGGCCACTTACAAAAAACAAACAAAACCACAACATAATTATATGGAGAGTAACTATTACCCTAGTAAATATTTTTCCTTGTAATATTTTTCTGCTGTCCTCCTGATACTTTAGGCTTAAGGCCCAACACCAGGAATAGGCTAAAAGCTAATAAATGTGCCTAAGTTTTTGCTGTTTTTATTCTACAACACCTTACATTGTCAGAAGTTCCTTTTTTTGGAGGCTGCCAAGAGATTTGAGGAAGTGAGCACCAACACTAGATACTTGGTCTCTCTTGGCCACATGCCTTTTACCCACCATGAGTTCAATTTGCTTGTTTCTTTCTTCAGTGTATACAGTCTTTGTAAACTTTGTGCATTCTTATTTTCATTACTCTTTTATTTGGCTGTGCATTAATCACACATGATTTGACCAAATTTATTTGAGTTTATGATTGTGTCATACAAGTACCTCAGCATTTCTGTTTGGTATGGCTTTGGATTTGGATTAAAGGAAAGGAATAATTTGAAGTTCCACCAGAATTCCTACAAATTTCACCATACCTTCAGCCTAAATCTGGAACAATTCACACATTATCACTTTATTGACAGCATTGTACAATTGCAAAATGGACTTTTAAGCACCATGCTATTCTGTAAGCCCACTGACTGATACACATACTTTACTCACCTCCAGCTTCCACCCAAAATAGATTGCCAGATGTATTGTTTAGAGCTGAGCTTTTTGCTACAAGTTCTGGTCTCAAAACACATGAATTTGCTTCAGAAACTTCTCAAAAATCAAAAGATTTCTGTTTTGTGGGGTGGGGGAAGAGTTGTGGGACATACTCATCAAATTTGCAGATGACACCAAATTAGGAGGAATAGCCAATACCCCAGAGGACAGGATCAAAATTCAAAATGACCAGAATAGACCAGAAAGCTGGATCAAAGCTAACAAAATGAAATTCAACGCAGAGAAATGTAAGGTACTGCACTTAGGGCGGAAAAATAAAATGGACAGATATAGGATGGGGGACACCTGGCTGAATGCGAGTACATGTGAAAGGGATCTAAGAGTCCAAGTAGACCACAAGTTGAACATGCGTCAACAATGTGATGCGGTAGCTAAAAAGGCCAATGCAATTTTAGGCTGCATCAATAAAAGCATAGTGTAGATCAAGAGAAGTAATAGTGCCACTGTATTCTGCTTTGGTCAGGCCCCACCTGGAATATTGTGTCCAGTTCTGGGCCCCACCATTCAAAAAGGACATTGAGAAACGAGTGTGTCTAAAGGAGGGCGACTAAAATGGTGAAGAGTCTGGAAACCATGTCCTATGAGGAACGACTTAGGGAGCTGGGGATGTTTAGCCTAGAGAAGAGAAGGTTAAGAGGTGATATGATAGCCCTGTTTAAATATTTGAAGGGATGTCATATTGAGGAGGGAGCAAGCTTGTTTTCTGCTGCTCCAGAGAACAGGACCCAGAGCAATGGATGCAAGCTGCAGGAAAAGAGATCCCACCTCATTACGAGGAACTTCCTGACAGTAAGGGCTGTTTGACAGTGGAACACACTCCCTCGGAGTGTAGTGGAGTCTCCTTCCTTAGAGGTCTTTAAATAGAGGCTGGATAGCCATCTGTCAGCGATGCTTTGATTGAGAGTTCCTGCATGGCAGGGGGTTGGACTGGATGGCCCCTGTGGTCTCTTTCAACTCTACGATTCTATGATAGACTTCTTCAGATGCACTGATGGAGTTCAATACAATTTTAAAGAAACTACTGTATTGCATAATCCTGGAGCCAATGATATAATTAAGTATCACTGAGATCCAAAACACACTGCAGAAATAATCCAGTTTGTGACTGCTTTAGCTGCCTTGGCTCGGTGCAAGGGAATCCTGGGAATTGTAGTTTATTGTGGCACCAGAGCTCTCTGACAGAGAAGGCTAAATGTCTCACAAAACTACAATTTCCAGAATTTCCTAGCATTGAGCCAGGGCAGTTAAAGCTGTCTCAAACTGGATTATATCTGCAGTGTGTTTTGAACCTTAAACATAGTTGTACATGTATCACAAATGGTACAAGAGAAGCTGCCTTCTGTCAAAGCTGCCTGATACAACAATTTCCCTTTTGCTGTTGAACTTAAAATGGAAAATATTGCTGCAAGAATAAAAACATGTACCCTATATTTGAGTTTTTGCATAGATGAGAAAGATTATTTTTACTTTATTTAATTTGTATGCTGCCCTTCTCCTAGGAGGCACCCAAGGCAGCTCACAGATAAACATTAAAAAAAAAAAAACTCAGTAAAATACTATGATGGGTAAGATTACCAAACCTAAAAATTCAATAGATTTAATGTTAACATCTCAAATTCAGGGTAAAGTCTCTTTGAAGAAAATCAAACAGAAGAGGTTTCTTTCATTTTTCTGCATTCTTTATGGAATACTGTAATTTTGATTTGTAAATTTCTTCTATAGTTTTAAACACTTGTTTCAACAGACTCCTTTTATATGACTCCATATCTTTTTAACTGTGTGAGTATACTCAACAGCAAAACCAGAATGTATATCTTGCTTTTCCCTAGCTGATGTTAGGAAAAGCATGACAGCTGCTGCTTTCATTTTGTCACTAGGTGCCACACTGACCCAACTAAAGTGTTGAAATAACAGACTGCCAACCACTGTGTGTTGGGTGGGGACAGGGAAGGGGAAATTTTAAAAAGCTAAGGTGGACCCAGAGAGGTTTATTTAAAAACACCCTCCAAAAGAAAAAGGTCTGTTACTAAAGCTAGGTATGTTTGTGTCCAGCCTTAGTTTCCGACATGCTTATTGTGTGCTCCTGTTGTGGATTCATACAGCAGATTGAAGCTATAACCTTATATTTTTGAACCCTTGGCAGCAGGTCTTCTATTAGCTCACTGGACACCTCAACTTATTACAACATTATTACAGCAAAAACTATTTCTCCACTAACTGCTTTTTCTAAAAAGAAGGGATAGCCTAAAAATATTTATATTCTTTTCATATACACAGTGTGTGTGTGTTGTGTGCTTTCAAGTCAGAAATGACTTATGGTGACCCTAAGGTGAACTTATCATAGTTTTTTCTTGGCAAGATTTGTCCAGAGGTTTGCCATTGCCTTCCTCTGAGGCTGAGAGAGTGTGACTTGCCCAAGGTCACCCAGTGGGTTAAATTGCCGAGCTGGGAATCGAAACCTGATCTCCAGAGTCATAGTCCAATGCTCAAAGCACTACATCACGCTGGCTCTCATATATATATAGTACACCAGCCAAAATTAATCGCTAGCTTTCTTAATAAAAAATATTGTTTCCTCTTTTGTTTTCTGCTACCAAGGAACCTGTGCCTAAGTTTCCCCAAAGGTGTAAACCCAAGTAACAACAGGGTTTGAGATTTTCAAACAACATGGGAGAATTGGCCGTTATACTTTTCTTAATCCCAACAATCCTGAGTGTGATGCAAAACTGGTACTATTGCTAGCAGAACTTGAATCTATTTAAATATGTCTCCGGCGCTCCCATTTTAAGATAGCTTCCATGTCAAGTCAGGCAACTGTACTTTTTATCAAACAAGACATCAAGAACTAATAATGCTAGTGCCTGACTGAATTTTGTAATCTTATGAATCAGTGTGGGTCACTTTGTTTTATTTTGATCTTATGCAAAAATTATATTTAAAAAAATGCTACATGCACTTAAGGAAGTAAGTCATTATCTGAGGAAATTTATTTGCCCACGACAATACTAGTTTGTGCTTTTTGCCAGCATTTTCTGCAGGTTGGGAATCCATTAAAAAAAATTAAGTCCACAATTGAGATACTTTTCTTCAATTTTAGTTTTCTTGCATGAGTGCACAAAAGCAACTGAACCAACTGAAGCATGTGAATTAGTTACTTTACCCTGTAAAAAACAATAGCTGCTTAATAACTTTAAAGCTCCAAATGCCATCTGATCTTAGAAGCTAAACTATAGTCAGGCCTGGTTAGTATTTGGAAGGGAAACTGCCAGGGAATAACAAGTGCTGTGGGAGGAAGGCAATGAATACCTCTTGCCTATGAAAACCCTATGAAATCCATGCGATTGCCATAAGTCAATTACAACTCAGGGTGAACCTATACTAGGGTTTTCTTGGCAAGATTTATTATTAAGAGGAGGTTTGCCATCACCTTAATCTTAGACTGAGAGGGTGCACCTTGCCCAAGATCACCCATTGGGTTTCCATGGTTGAAGTAGTTCAACCTTGGTCTTCTGGAGTTGTAGTCCAACACTCAGACCACTGCACCACAGTGGCACTCTTGAAGGAACATAATGGAGTTTATTTTATAAAGAACAGTATTTCAGAGATTTAAAACAAAAAACATTCCTCTTGCTTTCAACCATCCAGAATCTACTCTCCTTTTCCCTCCCTGGTACTGACAATGTAATACCAAAAAATGTATATCTTGCACGATATAAATTTCTTCCCTCTGTTTGCCTCCCACTAAATTATACTTAATTTGTTGAAGCCCTGAGCATTTCTGTCCCTGAACCACAAGTATTAATATCAAATCAGCCCCAAGTCTGTTGTGCACACAGGATAAAAGGATTTAGGGTCGCCAGACTGAAAATCGGTGATTGCTCCCATACCTTTAAAGGTTGTGTAGAAGAGGAAATGTCAGAAAGTGTTGCTTGTCATCCAGCAAGATAACAGGTAACATCTATTGCAGTTCCCTCTTCTAAAGAGACTGGAGTTCTTGTTTTCACTCTGGCAACCCTCTTTAAAGCTGCGTCTACACGGCAGGATTAATGTACTTTGACACTGCTTTGTCATTGCTCCATCCTATGGAATCTTGGGATTTGTAGGTTGGTGGGGCACCAGCAGAGTGACCCCAGATGTCATAACCACAAAGGAAGACAAGGCACTGTAAACTGGAGGTCATTCAAGAAAAAAGCAGGACATTACAACATAAAAGGTAAAAACACTCAAAAAGGAGGAAATTTTGAAATTTCCCATGGACAAAAGGTTGAAACATAGGACATGTCCTGGAAAAAGGGGATGTCTGGTCACCCTGAAAAAGACTAAATACCTTACAAAACTGCAGATCCCAGAATCCCATATGCAGTTAAAGTGGTGTCAAACTACATTATTTCTGCAGTGTAGATGTAGTACACAGTAGATACAGTACGTTTCCCGCTCTCTCTAGAAAGGCTGTGTCCACACTGCAGAAACAATCCAGTTTGACCCCACTTTGTTGCAAACTGCAACACTTGGGGTGGGAGAGAAGGTGGGAGACAACTCAGGGGCCTAAACCTAGTTATTAGTTATCTGGTGCCACAACAAACTACAGTTCCCAAGATTCCCTAGTATTGAGCCATGGCAGTTAAGTGGAGTCAAACTGGATTATTTCTTCAGTGTAGACGCAGCTAGATACAGTACGTGTTCCCTGATCTCTCCACAAAGACTGTGTCTGCACCGCAAAAACAATCCAGTTTGACACCGCTTTAACGGCCATGGCTCAATGCTATGGGATTCTGGGAATGGTCATTTTGTGAGACATTTAGCCTTCTCTGCGGCCTGGAAAGGGGTGTCCTTGGGGCTTCATGCCCCAAGGACACCCTGACAGCAGTGGGGAAAGAGAGAAAGGGGCTGCTTGGCCCCTTTCTCTTTTGTATCGCTGGTGCTGCCATGTAAAGGCTGCGCCAGCAATACAAGCGGCGGAAAGAGCTCCGTTTCGGAGCTCCTTCCAGCGTCGTGAAAAAGCACCACAAGCGTCCTGCAGCAGCGCGTAGCCCGCGGTGTTCCATTTGGAGGCGGCGCGGCCGTGACGTCGTAATGGTGGTGCCCATGTAGACAGGGCGCTGCCATTACAATGCCGCGGTTACGTGCTAGAGTTGTGGGGTGTCTGGAAAGGACGCCCCGTGGCAACCCTAGCATGTATCCAGGCTGGTGCAAAGCGCCAGTCTGGATACCGCCACTGTTTATTGTGGCACCAGAGCTCTCTGACAGAGGTTGAAGGTCTCACAAAACTAGTTAAACTAGTTCTCAAACTGGATGATTTCTCCAGTGTGTTTTGGACCATAGAAATCTAAGACTACATTGTATTAACAGATCATAGATTCACACAAAACTTTCAGCAATAAATTGTGCGGAAGAAAGTATAACTATGGTCCAAAACACACTGCATAAATAATCCAGTTTGAGGCCACTTTAACTGTCCTGGCTCATTGCTAGGGAATCCTGGGAACTGTACACTCATCCCTCCATTTTGTGGCTTTGATATTTCCTGGTTTGATTTATTCACAGATTTGATTAATACTGTATGTTCTCTCTAGGAACATTTAGGTCCTCCAGAGCAACTCTGTGGTCAACTTTAATAACCAAAAGTTGCACTGAAGGCCTAGAGATTCCTAGAGAGAATACTCTACTAGGCCTTTGTAGCTCCTCCAGCGCAGTTCTATGGCCAGTGTCTGTTGGATATTGGCCACAGAGTTGTACTGGAGGACCTAGAGATTCCTAGAGAAGTGTCCTCTCAGGTAAAAACTTAACATCCCTGGTTCTTCCTCAACCTTTGGATGACGTTTCGACCACGCTTTGCCCTGCTGCTGCGTGTGATAAGGACCTTAGTGTTTTTGTTATTTGCTGTTTTTCCATATTGAAGAGTATATTGTTCAGGCGTCGTGTGACTGTTTTATCTGTTATCTGATAATTTGAATTGATATTTGATGTTTTCAATTTGTTGCTCATTTTATCTAACTCTATCTTTGTGTTATTATCTATTGTCTTAATATGTATTTTAAGTATATTATCCTGTAGATAATAAAACCGTTGGCAGGTTTTATTTTTTATCGACTTTGTCGATTGTACATACAGCGCTGTGTAAATCTGCAGCGCTATAGAAATAAAGCATAATAATAATAATAATAATAATAATAATAATAATAATAATATTATTATTCATGGGAGGGGGGAAGTCTTGTGTAGCCCTAACCCTAGTGAATATGGAGGGATGAGTGTAGGCCTCTCTGGCAGAGGAGGCTCAATGTCTCACAAAACTACAGTTCCCAGAATTCCCCCGGGCGGTTAAAGAAGCAGCCTCAGAGTGGGTTTGGATGGAACCAAAGTGTCACAAAATGGAGGCTACACTGTCCTCCTCCTTATCCTTGAGGATCCTACGGGGTCGCACACCCTGAATCCCCAGGGGCCCAATGCTGTGCCTGCTGTCAATCACTCTTTGCCTGGCAGCGGCAGTTCCACTCTGAGCCTGAAGGGGGCGGACGCGGGCGGGGCCTGGCCGGTCTCCTAGCAACGGAGGGGCCTAGGCTAGGCGCGGCCTTCTCACTCTGAGCTCACTTGGCAGCTGGGCCTCCGCCTGGGAGGCGGGTCGGGCCTGCTCTCCGCCTCCTCCTCCTCCTCCGGGCCGCTTGTCTCTCTGTCTCTGGCCGGGCGAGGGGAGCATGGAGCAGGGGCTCTCCCGCGGCGCCCTCCACTGCGCTCCCGCCTTCGTCGCCCTCGCCGCCTGCGCCATGGAGCAAGAGCAGGTGAGTCGTCCCCGTCCCCCTTGGCCTCCATGGCGCCTGGAGCCTCCCAGGTGGCCACCCGCCCCGCCTCGGCCTCGGCCTGACGACAGGAGGAGCCAGCAGGGTGACCATAGGGTTCCTGACCGCAAAAGAGGACAAGGCGCCACAAAATGCAGGACCTTTGAGAAATCCTGGAGGAGGAGGAGGAGGAGGAGGAGGGCACGGCCCCATAAAAGCTCATCATCATTATTGTTAGGCCGCCTCTCCCTGTGGATCGAGGCGGGTTACAATAAAAAGGTTAATAAAATACGATGTCATAGAATATCACACCGCAATCTCTCCCACAACCCTCCACCAACATAAAACATAACACTTCCAGATTCAAAGGACAAAGCGTTACAAATTCAAGTTAAAATTAGTTAAAACAATTAATAGATATAGATATATAGTCAGATGATTAAAAAAAACATATGGCGAAGTAAATTCATGTTTCCCAGCCGGGTCCCAAAAGGGAGGACATTTTGGAATTGCTCCTGGACTGGAAAAGGGTTTTGTTGTTGTTGTTGTTTTCTTATATCTCGCCTTTCCCCCAATATATAGGAAGGTTGAAAGGGAGGACGGGTCTTGGAAAAGGGATCTGGCCATTGGTTTCCCCTGAGGCTGAGAGAGTGTGACCCTGGGTTTTTACACTCAAAGCCTGGTCAAATCATGTTTTTAGTTCATGTTCCCAAAGGGAGGACTTAGAATCATAGAATCGTAGAGTTGGAAGAGGCCACAAGGGCCATCCAGTCCAACCCCTTTATTCTGCCATGCAGGAACTCTCAATCAAAGCATCCCCAACAGATGGCTGTCCAGCCTCTGCTTAAAGACTTCCAGGGAAGGAGACTCCGAGGAAGGACTGTGTTCCACTGTTGAACAGCCCTTACTCTCAGGAAGTTCCTCCTAATGTTGAAGTGGAATCTCTTTTCCTTCAGCTTGCATCCATTGTTCCGGGTCCTGTTCTCTGGAGCAGCAGAAAACAAGCTTGCTCCCTCCTCAATGTGACATCCTTTCAAATATTTAAACACGCCTATCATATCACCTCTTAACCTTCTTTTCTCCAGGCTGAACATCCCCAGCTCCCTGGGTCTTTCCTCATAGGGCATGGTTTCCAGACCCTTCACCATTTTAGTCGCCCTCCTTTGGACACGCTCCAGTTTCTCAATGTCCTTTCTGAATTGTGGTGCCCAGAACTGGACACAATATTCTAGGTGGGGCCTGACCAAAGCAGAATACAGTGGCACTGTTACTTCTCTTGATCTAGACACTATACTTCTATTGATGCAGCCTAGAATTGCCTTGGCCTTTTTAGCTGCCGCATCACACTGTTGACTCTTGTTCAACTTGTGGTCTACTTGGACTCCCTGATCCCTTTCACACGTAGTTTCATTCAGCCAGGTGTCACCCATCCTATATCTGTGCATTTCATTTTTCTGTCCTAAGTGCAGTACCTTACATTTCTCTGTGTTGAATTTCATTTTGTTAGCTGTGGCCCAGCTTTCTAGTCTATTCAGGTCATTTTGAATCTTGATCCTGTTCTCTGGGGTATTAGCTATTCCCCCTAATTTGGTATCATCTGCAAATTTGATAAGTATGCTCCCAATTCTGTCATCCAGGTCATTGATAAAGATGTTGAATAGCACTGGGCCCAGGACAGAGCCCTGTGGGACCCCACTGGTCACTTCTCTCCAGGATGAAAAGGAGCCATTGTTGAGCACCCTTTGGGTTTGGAATTGCTCCTGGACTTAAGGTTGAAAGGTAGGACATGTCTTGGAAAAGGAGTCTGGTCACCCTGGCCATTGGCTTCCCCTGAGGCTGAGAGAATGTGACCTTAACAAGCTCACCCAGTGGTTTTTTTTACGCAAAACCTGGTCTCCTGAGTCACAGTCCAACCAGGGTGACCAGATGTCCTAACTGCAAAGGAGGACAAGGCACTGCAAAATAGAGGACCTGACCAAATAAAAGCTTAACACAACTCATAGAAATGTAATTTCATGCTTCTCAGTCGTTCCCCAAGAGGAGGAATTCCTCCCTGACAGAAGGTTGAAATTTATGATATGCCCTGGAAACGGCAAGCAAAAGTAGATTTATTCAGGCAGGCTTTTAATATATAATACATAGAGGCATGTTTTTCATCCTCTGAGGCTGAGAGAGTGTGACTGGCCTAAGCTCACCCAATGTGTTTTTATGCTTGAAACCTGGCTTCGTGAGTCGCAGTCCAAACAGGGTGACCAAATGCCCTAACTTCAAAGGAGGATGAGGCACCACAAAATGGAGGACCTTCAAGAAAAATGGGGGATGTGACCAAATAAAAGCTCAAAACACTCAAGATACCATTAATGATCAGAATGGAGGACATTTTGGAATTCCTCCTGGACAGAAGGTTGAAATTAATAATAATGATGATAATAATAATTTCTAACCCACCTCTTTCCTTGGATCAAGACAGTGAACAACAATTAACAAACAACATAAGTTAGAACACATCAGTTAAAATACACATCCATTTAAAAGGACAAATAAGATATACATATAATAAAACAGTGCACATTTAAAATCTACCATTTAAAAGTTACAATTTAAAAATCATCTGGACAAGCCTGCTGGAAGGGATTAGTCTTCTGTAGGACATATCCTGGAAAATGAGAATGTCTGGTCACCCTGGTCATTGCCTCCCCTGTGGCTGAGAATCCATGATTTGCCCAAGCTCACCCAGTGGGTTTTTATGTTCAAACCCTAGTCTTCTGAGTCGTAGTCCAACCAGAGTGACCCGGATTGAGTTCTGTTGAATTCAAGATGGAGTGCTGCCTTATGAGGCCTCAATCTGAGAAACTAGTGTTTATGATGACAATTTTTACATGTCGTAATTTTGTGTTAAATGGTGTCTCCACTTTGTCACATAAATACAAATAAATTTACAAGCATTAATCATTCATCTAGTTGCCATGCACATCATCTTAACTTCTGCCCTAATGTGCCATTTATAGTTCACACATACAGCTACTGTTTTGATTTCTTCCAGCTTCTGTAAGCAGAAACCTGCTACAAATCAGCCTGTTCAATATTAAATGAGAGGTTTTGACTTTCTGCTAATTGTGAAAGCTTGGCAGAGGAACTGGCATACAATTGCCCTGTGATCTGTTAAAAAGAAGAGACTTTAAAAGCTAATACAAATTTACAGTGTTCACACAGTTGTTTGTATACTGTTATCACATACTTAATAATATAAATTCATAGGTGGTAAATATAAAGGGTTAGGTTAAATTTTATGTGTGTGTCTCTGTGTGTGTGTTGCGTGTCTTCAAGTCATTTCCATGAACCTATCATGGGGTTTTCTTGACAAGGTTTGTTCAGAGAAGGTTTGCCGACTGAGAGCATGTGACTTGCAGTGGGTTTCGAATCCTGGTCTCCAGAGTCACAGTGCAGCACTCAAACCACTACATCATGCTGGCCTTAGGTTAAACATTATATACAGGTATTGGGTCAGGTTATAAACTATTATTATGCAGCTTTGTTTATGTTCTTTTATAGTAGAAGCAGAGATGCTAATCTAATTTTTATATTAATTGAAAGTCTTATTACCTGCTATATAATGCATGAGACTACACTGGTAAGGTGTATAAAATAAACATACAGTACCATGCATTTTAAATTGTAATTTAGAATTTTTTGATTCTTCTATATTTTGTTTGCACTAATCTTTTTGGTAATGAACATAGTTTCTTAACTATATAACAAAACTTAACTATATAACAAAATAAGAAAATTAGTTGTGAAAGTCCTGCAACTTGAGTACCTGTGAATACGGAGGGCCAACTGTATAGGAGATTGATATACTGATCTGGTGGTTATCATATACTGTATTTGTACAATTTGACAGAATGAGCCACACACATGTACATAGTTATGCAGTAGGGCAGTTGATAAAACAAAGCAACAGACAGTACATTATGTGTGTCATATTTGTTTGCAAGGATCACTGCTTCCTCTAGGAAACATGCTCTGTAGAATGGATGGCCCTTCACTGGGAGACATGTCTCTCATCAGAGACTGTTTTGTGATTGGGGTAGCAAATTGCACCATAATACAATTAATGCTCGGACTGCCTGCAGATGATTGTGATGATGATTTCTTAACCACCTCTCCCCATGGATCAAGGTGGAGAACAGCAAATTAACATACAACATCAGTTAAAAACACATCGGTTAAAAGTACATATGAGTTTAAAAGAACACATTAAAACAATCAATCTATAGTTTAAAATTCACAGTTTAAAATTCACAATTTAAAAATCATCTGGATAGGCCTTCCAGAAGAGATTGGTCTTTAATGCTGATTTAAATTGGACAGCATATTCAGTTGCCAAATTTCCTCCGGCATGTTGTTTCATAGTCTAAGGATGGCTGAAGAAAAAGTCCTCTGGATGATAGTTACCAATCTAGTCCTGACAAGTAAATGTCCCCCAGGGATAAATGAAAACAGGCGTTTTCCTTCAAGGTGTTTTCACATTTACTAATTCTGGATGGTTCATAACACGTTTTTTCTTTCAGGTGGGAATGACATTAATGGTATTTTTAGGACACAGATATTATAATGGTTACATTTTTTGGAGGAAAGGGGGTATCTGCAAAAAAACCCCTTTTTTCTCCTCATTTGAACTTGTATTTTATGGCTTTTGGTGTTGTAATATTATGGAATATTCTTCATTCTGCACCCACAAACATTCCTGTGGACATGGGACATTGTTATCCACTGGAATTCCCATGGGGGTTAGAAAATGTTGCACAAACGACTCAGTGTACATCTTTTGCTTAGATTGTTAACTTTCTGTTATAGATGCAAGAAAATGTTTAGCAAGAGTATAATCTTTAGAATCAAGTATGTGAGAAAGTTGGGAACTATTTGTGTTTTTGTTCCAGGCCATTGTAGCTAATGGCCAGTTGTACAAGTTTTGCTTACTGAGGGGTAGAAGGGTGCAAGAAGCACCTTACCCAAAAGGTTATTCTTGAGTTGGAATTCACAACAATCTTTATTGGCTCAAGCCTGGTTAGTACTTGGATGAGGCCCCCCCCCCCCCAAGGAATACCAGATGTTGTAAGTTATTTTTCAGAGGAAGGAAATGACCATCTCTGAGTATTCCTTGCCTAAGAAAACCCTGTGAAATTCATGAGATTACCATAAGTCTACAGTCAATCTGAAGGTGCATACATACACACAGTAATATTCTATAGGGCCTGGATCCAATAATGAGGCAGCCTAACTGTTAACAGATTTTTTTTGCCTCAGCATAATTTTTAGGGATGTCATTGGGAATGTCTTGTTCACAGTGAGCCATTATGGCATCAGTCTCAAGGGCCAGTCCTGTTATCTGGTGCAAGAAGTAGGCTTGACTGGCACCAAGGTAAGCTGCAGCCTTGGTCCACATTCCAAGATTATTTGTGGAGAAAAGCAGATATGAGTCTAAAGGTGGGTTGAATATATTACTGTAATTTTATATTTGGCCACAGGGACATCTGTGTCATATGCCAAAACCAAACAAACTGCATGTTAAAAAAATATAGCACACAGAGTAAAATCTTATTTGGAATAATCTTGTTAACCAATGCCCCTTTAGGGTAAGATAGAAGTTGAATGAGCCTGACTCATCTGTGGCTTCCTTTGAGGTTATATCCAGTGTCAAAACTCAAGAGGTTTGGAAGGGTGTGTGTGTTAGTAAAAGGAGTAGTCACTTTGACCACTACATATTATTTGGTGGTCTTAACAGCAGCAGTTTCTGTCATGGCTTGGGGTGACCTAAAGTTGTGGAATCCAGGGCTAGCCATTGTCTCTTGAAGGAGTCTGGAAGTCCTGAGTGAAACTGTCTCAGATACAATATGTTGCCTTCTGATCTGATCTGAAATCGAGTTGGAGGAACATGTAAGGATATGGTATTATGGGCCAAGTCTAGCTCACTGGAAACATTCACATGCTTATGATACCTTTATTGTGGAAGCTGCCATTTGAGTGCACAAAGGGAGAAAGTGGTTACTATGAAAAAAATCATGGGTGTATTGTTTTGGGGAATCAGAAGTGTCTGGGATGTGGTTCCAGGCAGCTGTTAAAATTGTGCTTGAATTTTCAGTGAGTATGCTTACATTTAGTTTCATTTTTCTTGATGTGTATATAGCCCTGTAATAAACAGCGATGCTAAACACCTTTTGGGTTACTGGGAGGCTAGGGCAGGAGGAAGAAGGAATGTTACCAGAAGATTTGTTGGCTATAAAAGGAAGATGTTAGAACCGAGAACATTCAACTTGTCCATGGTGCTATGGGAACCCCCTTTTCAAAGCCTTCATCATAATCAATGGCTGTATTGTCCCAGCCAGAGCTTGGGCCTGTAGACACTATTTAAATTATTTGGTGACATGCCAGTCTCACTCATAATGTGTTGACAGACTCCCCACATGAAAACTATACAGCTTGCCAGCCAATTTGAGATGTTCTTTGTCCTCCTTGTCCACATTTTTTGTTTGCGTTTGGCCGCTTATTTTAATTTCTTCCCTGTTCTTCTCCATTTCTGATTTCAGTAATGAGAAAACATTCATTTGGTGCCCTCTAATCTTACATGGAGGCAAGTGCCGGGAGAATCTTCATTGAATGGAAGACATAATTTTAGTGCTCAGGAGAACAGTCCCAAACCTTGCTAGAGCCTAAATTTGGAGTGGCCCCTTGAGCCCTTGGTCTTTTTATATAATCTCAGAGTGACAGCTTCTATCTATTAGTAATTTTCAATTGTTTTTGGGAGAGTCTCCTCCAAGTTGGTCTCCCAGAGCTCCACTGCACTTTGGCATCTTGCAATTTCTTGATTGCCTTCTTGCCATTCCATCTATTGCAAACAGCTTTCCTAATGGTTTCGCATCCTCTCATGAATTTGCTTATTTCTATATTTTAAAATCACAATGGGAATTATACTATCTTAATATTTTCATCTTCTTAATCTCTACTGTTTAACAGACTCATCGTGTACTGTACACTCGAAGCATTGCTTTTGCTCTTGTTTATCCTGTTGAAATTAATGATTGCATGGGTACTGTCACCTTTAGTGCTAAGACCGCAAGCCTTTCTGTTAAATGAGGGTTTGTGTCTAGGGCATAATTTCTGGAATCCTGCTATTGATATATGCAGATGTAAGGTCAAATTATACTTCTGTATGTGTTTGGATGGGAGACTGCCAATGAGTACCAGGTGCTGTAGAGTGTAGATTATATTTCAGAAGAAAGAACTGCCCAAACCACCTCTGAGTATTCCTTTGCCTAAGGAAGCCTTGTGAAATTCACAGAGTAGGCATGTCAACAGGAGACTTGAAGGCACGTGTGTGTGCCATCGTGGAAGGAGTTATCCAACACCTCTGTCCACAACAAGTCCCTGCTATCTGATCCCCCCCCCCCCCCCCCGGTAGCCACTGAATGACTGGGTCTGGCCAACTGTATTTCTGCCTGGGTACCCATAGAGAAGCAGGTGTCCTCTTAAACCTCCAGACTGGGCCAGGTGCCAAAGAGGTAGATGCTCACAGGAAGAAGGGGGACAGAGCATAGCTTTAAGCTTCACCATACCAGTGCAGGATCTCAGCCAATAATATTTTTGTACTTGCTTTAAATTGCTCTTTAAAACCTGCTGATGCTTTATTATAGAAAAAAAAGAGGTTTTTTTTTCCACTGACCACTGCACCCATTAATATTGGAAATGGAAGAAAGGATTTCACATTGTCTGCAGGTGTGATTTCTCAGTCAGACTTCACTTTTAAATAGCTTTCTTTTTAGACATTAAATTTCACCTGCTAGACAGCTTGCTGGGTGGTTTTTAATTCTTTCCCCCTTTCTGTTATGAGTTGGTTTGGAGCTATTCACAGGTGTTCGGGGCCGTATAGGTAGTAGTCTTATTATCAAGTCAGATTGCTTATTCATCTAGGTTGGTATTCTCTACTCTAACTGGCAACAGCACTTCAGGGCCTCAGACAGAAATTATTCCAGCTGTTTTGGTATCTTGTCCTTTTAAAGGTTGTTGCCAGTATGTGATCCTAAGATTCTGGTTATGGGGAAACCTATAAATACTAATAAATGAGTAAAATACCAGGGTTAGGATCAAGAATGTTCTCTGGGATTTTCCAGATCTGTTAAAAGACACACAAGTTCTGTGATATAGCTCCTTGTGTTTTCCTGGGTTTTGCCAGTTGTCTCCTTCATATCCACTCACTGTTTGTAGTGATTTCTTGGAGCTACACTAGGGTTCTTCCAAAGGTTTTTTTTAAAAAAAAACCAAAAGGTTTGCTGAAGTGATCTTACAGTTTGAAGGGCACACATTGTCCTCTCAAAATAATAAAAACAACTTATCAATTTTTGGTATTATATTGCAAATGTGCCATTTCATTGAAGCACTATAACTTTTTTTAAAAAATTAGAGAGAAAAGGGGTCAGTAAGTGAATTGGGAAGAGTAAGAGAGTTGAAGAGGTAATGAACTGGGTGGGGTGAATGGGAGGATTTGAAAATGAAATAAAGGCAAAAGAGAATAGAGAGGAAGAGGGAGGGAGAAGAGAGAGAGAAGGGAAGAGAGGAGAAAAGGAAGAGTTTATTATTATTATTATTATTATTATTATTATTATGTTTTATTTATATACTTTTATTTATTTATATTTGAGGAGGAAGGTAATAGAGAAGGGAATAAGGAAAGGTATTGAGTTGATGGAATAGAAAGAGGGAAGTAGCAGATGGCCGTCATCGCCAAATATATTAATTAGATCAAATAATGATAGAATGTTAAAATCGTAAGATTGTACAGTATCGGCAAAGACGAGCAGGTTTGAAACTATATGTTTGTGTAAAGTAGGAGATTATGTTGTGGGATTATTATTATTATTATTTTTGCAATGTATGTTATGGTATTTTATTATTCTATGTTGTGTTTTTAAAAAATTAATAATAATAACAACAACAACAACAACAATAATAAATTAGAGAGAAAAGAAGGGAGGGGACTTCCCTGTTCCAGAGTTACTCAAAGGTAGAAGTAAAATGTTGCAAATAGTGCCAGGAAATTCCAGAGGATAGTCTGGGATAATAGAAACATTGTTTGTATATTTAAAAATAGTCCAGTTCAAAAATAGTTCAAGAACTACATAAAAAAAATGCTACCTCCAGAAACCTCTCAACATATTTGCCCTATGTGGAGGAGCCTTCACTGCGAATTACTGTATGTAATCTACCATTGAATTATGTACCAACCCCAGGAGATGTAAAAGTTTTAGGCTTTCTCACTTCTGCCCTTTGCTTTTAAACAATTCTGATCAAAATGTTTGCCCAGGCATAATTTATAATAAACTTGAGAGTGAAGGTTTTTCAAGTGATTGATGTTTAATATCATCTAAAACAAACTTTGTAGTTAATAGCCTGGGCTATGAAGGGCAGGGTTACGCTGGCCAGATGCTGTTCTGACCAGACTGTATTGTTACTGGCAGTAGTGACAATATAGGCAATGGTCACCCGCTCCTTTCAAAACAGCTCGTTTTTCTTTATAGGAAAAGGCCAAGGAGCAGTTTCCAATGCCCATATTGTAATTTCTTGTAGAGAATCAGAATTGCTACTGTCTTGTCATAGTGTCAGGCAGGAAATTGGAGTGAGAACCTGAATTAAGTATGGACCAGATTGCCCCTCATAATACTCCTGATGAGTTGAATCACATCAGGGTGTATGCGCACACACAGTGTTACAGCTGAGTCTGGTAAAAATGGAGACACTGGGAATTCCTTAGTCCATAGTTAGGACTAGGGAGAAGGGTCTGCTCAGACCCACAGAGGCCAAATATTCAATCTGTATGGGCTGAATTAGGCCCATGGGCTGGAAATGCCCTTCCTTTTTTAAATAATTAAAAATCTAAGAGTTTTGTATTTTTTCCTTTTCATTGTGGGTGAAGTAGTATGCAAAATGAAAAAAATTAAAGAAGGTTACTCGTTCCTGAAATGATAGGCACTGCACTTCTTGGAGAGCACTTTATTTCCCTATTCTTTATTTTATGGGTACTTTTTGCACCTGATATTGGTACTCATACTGTATTTTATTATTTTTATTTATTTATAGCTTGCCTTTCTCCTGATATAGGGACTCATTCTATATATATTCTTCTATTACAGCTGCATGCAAATGGTGATAAAGGCTTTGAGAACGTGGAACTTGGAGTCATTGGAAAAAAGAAGAAAATTCCAAGGAGGGTCATCCACTTTGCAAGTGGTGAAACTATGGAAGAATATAGCACAGATGAAGAGGAAGATGAACAGCAGGAAAAAAAAGATCTCTTGCCTTCTGTTGATCCAGTAGGTTTGTTTCTGAAGTTACTTGATTCATATTATAATTTGCATTACTCACATGTAACTATTTTTCTCAATTTGTAGAAATAAAAGTCTAGAAACTTTTGGTTTTTTTCAATTTTGATGAGTGTATTTCTGTAGAAACAGAGCTAAGTACATTACTATTAAGTTGGGTATGGTTTTTTATTTTATTTTTTGGGGAAATTCATGCTTTTAGGTCTCACCTGCCTTGTGAAATTATGCTGTGATATATACCCTAGCAATGGGCATAGTGAGTCTGCAATACCAATGTTTTCCATTCTTCATGAAGCCCTCCTTGGCAGAGTTAAAAAAAAAAACTCACATAAAAGGGATTCTGTTCCTAGAGGTATCCAAGGGTGGTGATTTTTCACAGATTCCTAGAGTTGGAAGAGACCCAAAGGGCCATCCAATTCAGTCCCCTGCCATGCAGGAACACACAATTAAAGCTCTCCTGACAAATGGCCAACCAGCCTCTGTTTAAAATCCTCCAAAGAAGCAGGATGTTCCATTGTCAAACAGCTCCTACTTTCAGGAAATTCCTCCTAATGTTTAGGATTAGGACCCTCCTCCTAATCTTTTTCCCGTTAACTTGAATCCATAGCTCTGGGTCCTAGTCTGTACAGCAGCAGAAAACAAGCTTGCTCCATCCTCAATATGATACCCCTTTACCTACTTAAACAAGACTATCCTATCATCTCTTTAACTGTATCTTCTCCAGGCTAAACATACCCAACTCCCTAAGTCTCTCCTCATAGCGCATGGTTTCCAGACCTTTCATCATTTGGGTACCCTCCTCTGGACATGCTCCAGCTTGTCCATATCCTTCTTGAACTGTGGTGCCCAGAACTGGACACAGTATTCCAGGTGAGGTCTGACCAAAGCAGAATAGAGTGGTAATAATAGTAATAGTAATATTTGTAATATTTACTGTATTTCTTACCCACTTCTCCCCATGGATCAAGGCAGGGAGCAACAACAGATTTACATGTACTGATTCATTTTTCCTTCCCCCCCCCCCCCCCCCCCCTTTATTGTATAAGAAAAAACATACAACAAATCACAAACACATCTACATTTACTGATTAGTTTTTCCAGGTCAGAATTATAGATATGACTTGTAGTGAGAAAGTAGCCAGTACGAGAGATGTGTCTCAGTTGTTTCTAAAAATATATTTTTGAGATCATTGAGAGATTATTTATAATAATTTGCACAAGTAGGTGCAGAGTCTTTTCTGAAATAAATATCAAACTAGGTCAGCATCTCCTTCAGTGCAATTCGTTTACTTGTACTGTATATTTTTATTGTATCAACCTTAGAAATATTTTTCTCTGAATGCAGTAAATTTTGCATTTGCTGAAACACAGCTCAAAAGACTTGGCATCTTTCTCAATAGCAATTTGTATGCAGATCAGAAATACTATTGATGGATTATGTTGCAAGGAAGGCAGCACAAGAGAAGTATGTTAGAATACAAACTGCAGCTGTTAAAAGCATGATAGAATAAAACTGAGAAAAGCATTTATCCTCTAATCTATTTAAACATCTCTGAAATACAAGCATTCTTTAACAATTTACAAAGTTTTGCTTGTGAGACTTTTTATTTTGGTTTGAAATGAAGTAACAAAATTATTTTTTGCAGCATGACCTGCTTTTCTTACATTCTTTGAGAGGGGAAGCCTTTTTATAAGACCATCTTGTGGTACATTCAAGTAAGGATTGCTTTTACCTTTATTCTAATAGTGTAAATTAGGTGAAGAAGAAATGGAACCCAAGCTGATCTTAGACGTGCTGGCAAAAACATTGGAAGATTTTTATTTAACAGAAATTTAATAGCCTGTATTCATGAGAGTGCCATGTTGTCAGCTTATTAGTACAGTTGGAGTATAATAAAGCTGGCATCCTCATTGTTTGATTTGGTATATTTCCATATTAGGAGTCTTGATGAGGATGGAAAATTCAAAGATTTTAAAACTCGGTTGATGATGGCTTTTCTCCAGTTGTACAAAACAAAATAATTACCATACATCTCATGGATAACTATGGATGCAATAGGGACTTTCATTTCAGAGCTTTACTTACTGGAAGTACTGTATGTACTAATCCATATCTCTCTGTAATAAGTGCAATACTTGCATATTATATAGCTTTCTGGTAAATAAGGTTCAATATGTCTAAGAATGATAATAGAGAGTTTGTATATTAAATATAATGTGAAAGAGAATCATTCTGAGTAGCAGGGTAGGAAGTCAATGTTATTTTAAACATTCTTTCATAATACTTGATCTAATGAAGAGTACAAATAGTTTCTTTTTCTGGAACTTGTTTTTGCTAGTGGGCCTCTAGCAAGTCTTCACACTTTTCAGTCTGTTCTGTTCAAGCTTGCATCTCTAGACCCAGCGTGAGTACAAGTTTTCTTCCAAAGGATCTGGATATTAGCATGTGCTGCATGGGGTAATTATAGTTTCTATTTGACCACTGGGCTTCTGAAACTCCCTTTATGCTTCTAGAAAGTTAAGAGTAGGTGGTTGTTTGAGAGAGACGTTCTAAGCAGAGCAAATAGTTGCAGCCAGAACTGAAATTCATGAAGCCTAGATGTTTCTGTCAAAGTTCTTTGACATAAGCATAAGGCTCTGAAGATCCGGATCCATCCATTAAGGACTAATATACATAGTAAATCTAGTTTGTAATTGATCTGATTTTATAATCACAGTTTCTCAAGCTTGGTCTTGAACTAGAGAATCTGCATAAGGGATGTAGTTTTGGAATGGTTGTAAAATATATCACAGTTAATATATTTTTCATATATTATTACAACTTAAGTTAAACTACACTGTTGTTTTATTACAAGCCAACATTTCAGACTTTTTTTAAAAAATTCCTATTGATATATTTCAAACATCTAAAGTTTCATTTTGTTGGTGTTCTTGGCATTATGAATTCAAAAGAAATTTTGATGTTGTGACAGTGAACTACTGTGGTCATACAGCTACAAACTCAGTAGAGTCCACATTTTAATAATAATATGTTTTATTTATAAACCGCTATTCCAAATAGATCATAGCGGTGTACAAGAAAATTATATAACAGTATAAGAAAAATCTACAATTAAGATACACTGTATCTTCAGGCCAGCCCCTGATGACGCTGGGCCGGCCTGCTCTCTCCCTCAACGGCCGAAAGATGACAGTTATGGAGGGAG
>NC_056522.1:334614036-334625198 GCF_019175285.1 Sceloporus undulatus
GCTTTTATTTTTATTGTATGTGTTTGTTGTTGACTGTTTTTAACGGTATGTGTGTCATTCGGTGCACTTTTTTTTGGGTTAGCCGCCCTATATTTCTGGAAGGCGGGATAAAAATAAAAAGATGTATTATTATTTTATTATTTCCTAAAGACCAGACCTTAGCTGGTTAAAAGATCCAGGAGATGGAGTTCTTACTGTAATAATTATGCGGATAATAGGCGATGACACTGAGCTTCAACAAAAAAATTTTTTCTACAAGAAAATATTTGCTAGAGAAAGGCTAACTGAGTAAGCATGGAGGTGAACTATCAAAGCTATGCAATCTTGTGTCATTCCTAGATGTGCTTCAGCATTTAAATGTAGCCACGTGGAATGCATTCGTAGACTTTCAAGTACTTCCACCAACTCCACAGTTTTTCTTCTTCACCTTCCAGAGCTTACTTAAAAGAGCCAACACCGACGGCGGAAGGAGAGAAAGTGCAATAAACTGCAAACAGTTTACTCAAGCGTTACAGACTCATGAAAGGTTGATCAAAATTCTTACCGAACTTTAGAAAGGGCAATCCGGCAGGATCTTCGCGGGATTATAGTCTCTCTAAGCTAAGGTGACTTTTCCTGTGAGAAAACAAAGCCTTTTCATTGCTTGCAAAAACAGGGGTATTTTTCATCATTTTAGTACGAGTTCCCCTAATTAAATCGCCAAAACCTCAGGTTGTCAGTAGGCACCCAATTACGCCATCTGCAATTAAGGAATAGCATTTAAAGCAATTTGCGTTTGACTCACATAAGGTATTCAGGCACTTCAAACCATCTGAACCGAAAAAGCTAGGCAAAATGCATCTCAATAAGTTAATCTTATTCGCCTCATCTGCTTTGCACTCACACACACAAGATCACAGACCATGCTGGCATACGAACACCAACTGATTAACAGAAAAAAACCCTCGTACAACAGTATTTATAGCATAGGTCCCTGGCAGCAAGGATTACAGAAATCCCCGTCTGATTTTGTGGGGACCCTCCCACAAAAGGGGGAGAATATGGCCAAGATTGGAGCCCAGTCATTACAAGGGGGCACGCACACACACCTGTTGTGTCCCGTCCTGGCTTGCTGTCCATGAAGGACTGAGGGACACGAATGGGAAGACTGTAAATCGGGAGGGATACTGAGTTATTACACCCAGTTAAACTGTATCTGCAACAATGTATACTACCCTAATATATAAAATACGGATCTGTCTCTAATTCATGCTTCCTAGCCTCCGTTAAAGAACAGTCAATTCTAAATCATTCAGAGGGAAGACTGTAACCTTTCACACTCAGACTACAAGGCGGATTAATGATAAAGGTTGTAGAAAGTGATAGGCAGTTGTTGCATCTCACTTTCCATAGTTCTCTAGAATAATCACCTACATCCTCACTAGGTCCTTAAACGTGAACTGATATTGGCTTGATTCGGATTAAGTCCCAGTGCTAGTGGACGTTTCTCTCCGTTCTTGTGTGGCCTTTCACAGCCAGGTGAGAAGCAACTTAAAGCCCAATACAGCCAATGCTTGGGCTGTACCTAGAAACAAAATTCACTGAGTTCAATTTTCCCCCAGGATAATTATGTACAACTTTGCTTGCTTACAATAGGCCACAAAGGGGGGGGTGAACGAAATAAATTCCAGGGAATTCACAGAATTTTGACGCAATACCAGATTAACTTAAATTACAGTCGCTTCTTCTTTACACACAATGGAAAGTCGCTCATCATGTAATTCATTCATTTAATGTAAATATCCAAGCTTGGGGTAACAGGTTTTCGTTGAACATAATGGATTAGATGCTCTACTCTTGCAAGTAAGTCATAAATGAATGGCAATTTTAGGCATGGATTTCAATGATTCGGCGTAAGTGAGACAAAGTTTCAATCAAAGCTATCATTTGTACAAACCATCAGCTGTTCTGCAAATGATTTCTCCACCAACATATGTAGGAGCGGGATTAAGCGCGGCTAAACTGTTCTGTGCAACATGAGATGGTTTAGAAAAGCAGATGAACTTTTCGTGGTTGTCAATAGGCGGGATACAGGAACGCCCAAAAGGGCAGTCTGCCAATACCCCTTTCTGCTGCGGGAAGCCGCATGGATAAACCATCGTCTCGCGCGGCTGGCACCCCCCACCCCCGCAAAAAGTGTGTTCGTTACCTGGTCACTTGTGATGCCCGTGTGCGCCAATGGCGCACTCGGGCAGACGCAAATGTCCGCAACGTCAAAAGGTGTCGCCTGTGTGTACAGGGCACCACCAGTTTGACATAAGAATACGTACTAGGGTTGCGGGGCGTCTGTAAGCGCACCCCGGCACCCTAGCATTTATTCCTTACGTGCTAAAGACCCATCTGTACTGGGCCTTCAAGTTGCGTGTTAATACCTTTTAAGACATGACTAGATGAATGCAGTTTGTTTCAGAATGCTGCCTCCTTTTAAACACTGTAGGCCAGACAGAACCATCTTTGCCTCAGTGAGTATGACTACGTTTCACATTTTTACCATATGGTTCCGCAAGACTACTTCACCCACAGAGTATTTGCAGAAATCACTTTATTCTATTCCCGACAGCCCCAATGCACCAATATTTAACACCAGGTACTAATTACCACCCAGGATGCAAGGTTGCCCACGCACACTAGGGTGTTTCTACATGGCAGCTGCCCTAAAGGCCATCCTCTAGCATTGTGCCAAGTAGGTGGGTAAACTAACGTCAAATGCAGCTCATTTTGGTCTGCACGTCTTTCAGCAGTTCACCCAAGTGTTCCATTGTAATCCTTTTAAACTTAAAGTAATGCAGACAAAAACCCGAATAAGTAGTGGACATGTTAATTGAAAGGTAAGTACGACATCCAATAACATTTCCTAGACTTTTCTGCCTGGAAGGTCGGTTTCATAGTCTGCCCTTCAGCTATCTGTTTATTGTTGAAATTGTTCAAACGGCCCCTTAGAGGGCTGGAAGCAACATGCCTACGAGCTAGCGCTATATCCAGGAGTGGCCGTTTAGACCGCCATTTGGACTTCAAATCCCATTAGCCAAAGACAAGCATAGCATGATTAAGGATGATAAGAGTTTAACTTACTATCTGATAAATGAATGGTTTTCATCCCTGCTATGACACAATTTCCCTTAGAACAGAGATTCAAACAAACGGATACGCCTGTCCCAGGAAGATTCGGGACATGAGCAACAAGTCTGAATCTCACCCCTTGGATGTCAGCAAGCAAAGAAGATCGAACCATTTGTTGAGACAGGATAACCCCAAAGTAAAAAGTAGCCTGCATAAGCAAGCCAATGTTGTGTAGCGTAGTTCAAAATCAAGGCACACTCCACTTGTGTGGGCCTGTTTTCAAGAAAGACTGGTGCAAGACCTTCCAGACACGATACTTTACTTATGCTCGCAATGTATTGGATTGTTATGTTCATATTTTGTGAAAGAGACAGAGGGTATGTTTGAGCGCAAGGCCTATTCCATTTAGAGGATTGATTGTAGCAAAGCGTAGCACATACAGAGATTACAAATCAACAAGGGATGAATGCAAGTCGCCCTACAGCTGAAGTCTAGAACCGCATAGATTTGTGAGTGGTACACAAAAGCAGTAGATCAATTGGCTTAGCAGCTAGTAGTCTAAAGACCTACCTTCTTTTTGATAAAAACACACTGTCTAAAAAATTCCAGCCAAGGAAAAGTGTCTCTGGTACCCAAGATCCGAAAGAACGAAGTAAAACTAAGCAGGTCTTTCACTGGTCAAAGTCTCGTCAACCTCGCGCATCCGGGCCCATTAGCCGGAGCAGATCAATTAATATCTTAACCAGAGACGTTGGCTGACATCTTACTCTTGAATCCGTAACAATTCAGCTGGTGCAGCAAATTCCTGAGCCTCACTTTTCAATGTTTCAAGTCATCTGAACAGACTTGGTTCAAAGATGCCTAAGCAAAGCATTCTTTTCATCACTGTATGAAGGTCATCATTTGATTCTGCATGTGGTTACAGAGTCAAGTGACAAAGTTGAATAGATCAGCAATTTGTTGCAACCATAACCACCTAATATGCCAGACGACATTCTCCCGGCCTAACATAACACTGTTCAAGGAATGATGGGACATGGTCCAAATATAGTAAGTTTGGCAGAAGAGCATCAATGGTGTAGAACTAGAGCGATATCCACATGGACCCGCAGACAGTGGTTCTGAGAACCCTCACCAGCATTCCAGTCAGTGTGAGGATCTGGGAGTTGCAGCTCAACATGTGCGGCCAGAAGGTTGTTGCCCTTGTATGTTAGATTAGGTCACCCAAACTAATGGTTTTATAGCCATGTTTATTGGTTTCATTTTCCCAAAGCCAGAAGGGGGCCAAGGTAATGCAAAAGGCAGGTGTGGCGAGTGGGGACGGGTTAAAAGATAAGCTGATGGGCTGGACATAGCAGGTGTTCAAGAAATGGAAACCATTACTTTAGGGTGGGGTACATGCTCAAAAACTATAAAAACAAGAGGACAACCAACAGTGGAGGTTTTGTTAACTGGCGTTGGCATTGCCTCACATCTTTTACACACTCACTCGTATAATGCTGCTAGTCCACTTTTCTGGTCTGGCTGCCTCCTATGGCCTGATTGGGATTTGCAGTTTATGGCGTGTAATTAAATTCCGGCAGAGCTCTTAGGACCAGCACTGAACGTCAAACCCCCCCAAAATGCACAGGAGGCAGCCAGAGCATAAAAGGGGAATACAACACTAGAAAGTGTAGTGCAGTGATGCCTTAGGACGCAATCAGCTCTGTTTTCTGTAGATTGCTCAAGATAGGATCCAAAACTGAAGTAAAACCATTCTAACAGGCCTTGTCCTCAGAAATCTCCATCACATGCCAGAAAATGTCTCGGTTAATTATTAAACAGCTCCAATCGTAATTAATAAGGTTTCAATAACATTTATGCATTCCAGAGTAGGAAAGCAGGACCCTTTCACACTAAGTAAGTGTTTCACTAGGATTTCACTTTAAACTCCATGGCTGGAGCCGATGGAATCCCAGCTTTGTGGTTTTGGCGAGGCACTAGGTTGTGAATGTGCAATACACCTCCCGGACTGCACTCCCAGCATATATATATAAATAATATGATTGACTTACAGCCAGAGATCCCCCATTGCCCCTGTATTTATGCAAATGCAATTACTTTGGAGACCAGGGTTAAATGCCAATTCAGACATGGAAGCCTCTCTCAGGTACCGCCTCCTCCCGTAACATCCTCCTCGTTCTCTCGGTCCTCGGAGAGGAACTTACTGCCGCCCGTGTAAAATCGAGGCTTGCGCGCCTCCCAAGGGCTTTCTCTGCTTTGCCCCAAACTCTGGAACGACCTTCCAGATGAGATGCCGTCAGATACATCATTAGACACTTTAAAAAGGCGGTCAAGACGAATCTCTTCCGGCAGGCCCGTCAGACGACCATGCCCACCCAGTTCCCTGATCCCTCATTCCTCCGTGCCCCATCTCAGGAGGGGCGAGGATCAACTGAGAGATATCAGGTTTGAGTGCTGTTGTTATGCTGAATGTGGTGGTTTTTAATATGTATACTGTTTAATATTGGCTTAAGGGGGGAGGGGAAGTGTTTTAATTGTTATAGTTTATATTTTACTGATGTCACCACCTAGATTGGTTGGCCAAAAAAAAAAAAAAAAAAAAAAAAAAAAAAAATAAAAAAAAAAAAAAAAAAAAAAAAAAAAAAAAAAAAAAAAAAAAAAAAAAAAAAAAAAAAAGGGTGCGGTAGATAAAAATATTATTATTATTACTGGTGAGTTTTGGCAGGCACAATCTGGCCCAAGGAACAGAAGGGGCAAACCCATCTGAAAAAATCTTACCAATAAAACCCTGTGATAGGCTTGGCCTAGTGCGGTGATAAACAGAAACAACGTGCGACATAGCGGACATTAATTCTAAACTGAGGAGAAGACATAAGTCATGTTGTCTCAAGCAAAACAGCTAGGCCCTAAAAACACTGCTGAAAAAGGTTTCTTACTGAATATTACAAGCCTTGATAAAGGAATGCTCGCAAAGCTGACCCTAAAAGCATGTCTCCCATCAAGCTCAAGTATACAAGGCAGGTAGAAAGTTTAAACGCAACAACGCTAGTTGACATTATCAGTTTGGCAGAATAAAACACCCCCAGAGTAGGAAGATACATATATTTTTTATCATTAAGACGTGTCTTTCAAATGACAGTCCTAGACGCGGGAGGCCTTTCCAACTAGAAAACATCTTTTTGGCCCTGCCTCCCCCCTCCTTGTTCTTCCATGTTCCCCCATCTTATCTTTATTTTACCGTACCCTGCAGAAACCCTAATTCATGTTAATGTGATTGTATGTAATGTCTTCTTTGATTTAATCTCTTGTTAGCGTGAATATGTTTTAGAATGGGGGAGGATGGGGTTTTGGGGAATTTTTTAACATTTCTTTTTTACTGTTATTTTGTTTGACTGTTCTAAAGTTCTTTGATGCCTTGAGATTAAGCAAATATAAATGATTAGTATGATTTTTATTTAGTTTATAAAGATATCTTTCAAGTATTTCATAGGGTTTCCTCAGGCATAATATTAAGAGGTTTTTGCCAAATTCATTCCTATGAAAGCCTACAGCACCCTGGTATTGCTTTAGTCCGTCTCCCATCCAATAACTAAGGAAGTGCGCCTGGTTAGTACTTCCCCAGTCAGCAGGATCTAGTGCCTTCAGATATTTAGGCCTAAGTTTTTAAATAAAAGGTAGATGTTGTAGGTTAGGGTTTATGGTACGGTCTTAAAAGAGTTCTTCCTTGTGGTAGGGTTTTTAAACAGAGCTGGATGCCATCTGTGGGTGGTGCTTTGAGTGTGAGTTCCTGCATGCAGAATGGGGGCTAACTGGAGGGCCCTTGAGGCCTCTGACCACGCTAGATTCAATTTAATACAGCGCACATCTGGGTGTCTCTCTCTCAATCAGGCGCCAGCAGAGGAAGGTAGAGTCAATGGTAAAGGCCTTCCCGTGTCTTTGTGAACCCGGCAAGTGGTTGCCTGTTGTGCCCTGAACAGGTGCTCAACTAGCTGCCACCAGCCCCCCCGTGATTTTAGCCTGGCACTACCTTTTCAGCTTGACATACTCCAAATGATTTATTTAACAGTGGCCTGCTGACACAACCTTGAGATCCTTGGAAGAACTGTAGGTACAAACATTGCTGATTGGCGTGGGTGAATAAATAAAAATCGGTAAGCTGTGTTGGTTCAATTGTGTCGCTCCCTTTAGCATGTACTGAGACACACGTCCCCCCCAGCCCCTACGGTCCGTTTTGCAGTTGGAAGCCATTTTTGTGGACCTAGGGGGATTGATGGTTTTCACGGTGTGCACTTAGAGCAAATAAACCAGAGACCCATCAACGCTGTAGTTGGAAAGGGATCCGTGTAGCTCATGGGTGGAACCTGTGGCCCTTCGGCCAAGAGGGCTGCCGGGCGGGCCGTGGACCGCCCCGGCCCGGTCCGTGCCGCCGAGGATTTGGCCTCTCGGCGCGCAGGGGCAAGTGGGCAAGTGTCTAATAGACGCCTTAGGAGAACATGCGTTGTATATTAACATTTTTAAAATCAGCAATTTTTTGCAGTCACTACACAATTTATTATAACAAAGGTCCACCTGGAAAGTGTTTCCTACATTGGTCCAGGTTTATTTTGGGTGGTATTTGTTTGTTAAAAATATTTTAATGTATTTATTTTTTTGGCTACGGCCCACCAATGAATGTGCTGGACGGGACGCACCCGGCCCCGCTGCAAAAGGTTGCCTCCCCTGGTTTAAGAGCTCCTTTCAGACTAACTGTGGGGGGTGGGGGGGGGAAAGAAGAGGGGAGGAGCAGGCGTGGGGTTCTCGAAGTGGAGCTACGTCCCAGAGGCTCGGTAGACCAAGTAGCTCGAGTCGATGAGACTCCTGCTCTCAGCGTTCGTTACTTCAGTTACTCTGAAAGGTGGCTAGAAAATCCCAGTGCACCGTTGTCCCAACAACAGCGCTGGTTTTGAATCCGGCTCAAGCCTTAAGTCCGTCCACCACCCCCTCGTGGCCCAGGTTCCACAAAGCAACTGCCCAGCTTGCCCTTGGGCAACCGCTAAAGAGGAGGGACACAAGGTCCCACAGAAGGGCCCTCCTTCTTATCTTACTGACTTATTACCGTATTATATTAGGACTCGCGCCCCCAAATGGAGGGCATAGAGCAGCTTACAAACCAAAACAGTACAATCAAAAACACACTAATGTGGCCCACAGTAAAAGAGCATTAAAACCACATGTGCAAACATGACTCATCAGCAGAATAAAACACAGCCAAAAGAGAAAGCTCTTTAAAACAGTACATATCAGAAGCAGTTTAAAAAGCTAAACCACTGAAAACAAAAGGTGAAGACCGGATGCATACCTTAAAACTACGGGCAGAAGGTTGAAAACAGAGCACAGGGAGATCAAGGCAGGCTGGCAGCTTTCTAGAGCTGAGTCAATTAAAACAAGGCGCGCAGGAAAGTTAAGCAAATTAATATTAAAAATAGATTAAAATTAAAGCAAATAATAAATGCACTGGGCCATTCCTCTATATTTAAAAGCAAACCTGTCCTCTTCTTAAAGGCAACGAAGGGAAAAGAAGTCGCCTGTGGACTACTGCTGCTGCTGCTGCTGTGCTGGCCCTCCCAGAACTCGCTCCGTCCTCTTTCAGCTCTAACAAGTTCTGACCATCGGTAAGTTGCGAAAGGCAAGGCACGAGCAACTCCGCCCCCTGCTTATAGTCCCGCCCACGAGCCGCTCCCTGTCATTGGCAATGGCAAAACGTCAAGCAAGTCTCCAATCAGCTTCAAGGTGAAAGTGGGAAGCAGAAAGGAAGGGGGATAAAAGGGCTAAGGACGCCCCTCCTGGCGTCCGGCTTTCAAACGGCGACCGCCGTCCTCCCTGCGTCCAATGGGAACTGCAGGGCGCATGCGTAATGGGAGTTTGGGGTTTTGTTGTAATTTTTGAGGCACAGTTTTTTCACTTAGGGTGCAATCTACAATGGAGAAACAGGCAATTTTGACTTACGTGCCTGACTCCATCCGACATTAGTTCGATGAGACATGGAGTCTCTGGGGGAAGAGAATGCAAAGGCCCCGTGTAAAACTCAAAGCCCAGGAGTCCATAGATGAGCTCAACACGTAAAAGGTAAGTGGCCAAACTGCATCAGTCCTTACATGCAGATGACCAGCCGCCCTCCTTTTCCAGAGCAGATACTCCATTTTGAGCAGGACTAAAACAGGTTGGCCAGAGTCCTCCTTTTCGAGGATCTGCCCTACACTTCAGCTTGCTGTCTGGCAGGAATTTTTCAAATGTCCTCCATTTTGAGCAGAAGAAGAAGCCATGAATTATAGAGGTGGGTTTTTGTTATAAGCATTTTTATTACGGCAGTGTCCGCCTTATTATTTGCCTCAGAATATCCCCATTCGTGTGTCTGCCCTCCTTGGAGTTAGGAAACTGGTCACCCTCTATAGATGCACATAGGTTATAAACTAAGCCTCAAGTTGCAGTGCCCATGTGCCTTGTCGTAAGAAGACTGTCTGCAGCATTAGTATTAAAGTCTCCTTGCTCTCTGCTGGGAAAAGCGGCCGTGCTCTCTCAAATCAGTTTGGGATGCTGATGGAACTGGTAAGATTCAGCACTTTTTGTAGGTTGGTGTTGCTGTGGGCCTCATTTTGTTGTCGACTAATTGCGATCCTAGGCAACCCTATCATGGGGCTTTCTTGGCAAGATTTTTCTTCAGAAGGGTTTGCCATTGCCTTCCAGGAGGGGGGGGGGGGGGAGGGTAGGGGGAGAAAGAGGGGAAGGGGGAGCTATGTGGCTGAGAGAGTGTGACGGCCCAAATCACACGGCGGGTGAGTGTTGACATGGCCAAGTGGGAGATCGAAAACCCTAGTCTCCGAGTCATAACTCAAACACTACGATCAACGACGATTTCTTGATAAGAACCAGATATAAGAGAAGAACCATGAGAAAAGATTTTGTACAGCGCGTGGGTAAATTTACATTTTGGCAGAATGATTTTACCATAAGTGAGCGTATGGGTTTTTTTATTAGTTGGGGGGATGCGTTCCCTTGATGTCGCCTTATCTATACATGGATTCATAAAAACTTGTGGTTCGCGAACTAGTAACCTTTTAAGCAGGATGGGAACGTGCTAAGAGCTGACTTGCAACAGTTGGTAGCCAATTGGGAATTGGCTTTTTTTTTGTCTCCAGGCTTTGAACAAACTATCAGGAATCTCAGCTGTCCCAGCAAATAATGCAGATGCTATATTTCAACAGTTAATGCCAATTTCTGCAGTAGGCTAATCAAGCTGGGGTGAGCACTAAAGGCACAGTGATTGATCAGGGACAATTAGTAATATAAGATAGGTTGTAGTTTTTATATTAAATAATCCGCCTGCGCTATGCCAAATAGATCATAGCGGTGGGCCAAGAAAATTAGATAACAGTACATAGAAAAATCTTACAAGAAAGATACACTGTATCTTTCAGCTAGGGGGCCCCGGATGGACGCTGGGACCGGCCTGCTCTCATCCCGCAACGGCCGAAGAGGAAGTTGTAGTGGAGGGCGCTCTTATGTCTTCAAGCCAGCCCCTGATGAACCGATAGTGAATGGCCGGCACTGCCTCTGCCCGCAACGGCCGAGAGATGACGGTGTATGGAGGAAGGCGCTAACTGTCGCAGGCCAGCCCCTGATGAACCCTGGGCCGGCCGCTCCTCTCCCTCACGGCCGAAGAGATGACTACATGGTGTTCTTATACGGTGTCATTTCTGGTTACCGGCTGTGGCGGGGTTTGACGGGGGAGTCACTCAGTGCGTCAGCACCCACTGATGACGCTGGGGCCGGCCGGCCTCTCTCCCTCACCCAGAAGAGTGACAGTGGGGTATGGGGAGGGCACTCAGGTGCTTAATCAGGCCCAGCCACCGGGAGAATACCATGGGGCCGTGGCCTCGTCTCTCCCTCAAACGCCGAAGATGAGCATGTATGGAGGAGGCTAGACTCGCGCTCAGTCTTCAGGCCAGCCCCTGATGACGCTGGGCCGGCCTGCTCTCTCCCTCAACGGCCGAAAGATGACAGTTATGGAGGGAGGGCACTCA
>NC_056522.1:334625208-334690346 GCF_019175285.1 Sceloporus undulatus
GTCTTCAGGCCAGCCCCTGATGACGCTGGGCCGGCCTGCTCTCTCCCTCAACGGCCGAAAGATGACAGTTATGGAGGGAGAGCGCTCTGTCTTCAGGCCAGCCCCTGATGACGCTGGGCCGGCCTGCTCTCTCCCTCAACGGCCGAAAGATGACAGTTATGGAGGGAGGGCGCTCTGTCTTCAGGCCAGCCCCTGATGACGCTGGGCCGGCCTGCTCTCTCCCTCAACGGCCGAAAGATGACAGTTATGGAGGGAGGGCGCATGCAGAAGGTCCCTCTTGGTCAAGGGAAGTAATAGTGCCCCTCTATTCTGCTTTGGTCAGGCCTCACCTGGAATACTGTGTCCAGTTCTGGGCACCACAGTTCAAAAGAGATGTTGCCAAGCTGGAGCATGTCCAAAGGGGGGTAACCAAAATGGTGAAGGATCTGGAAACCATGCCTTATGAGGAGAGACTTAAGGAGCTGGGTACGTTTAGCCTGGAGCCGAGAAGATTAAGAGGAGATATGATAGGCCCTGTTTCAATGTTTGAAGGGAAGTCATATTGAGGATGAAGCAAGCTTGTTTTCTCCTTCTCCAGGGAATAGGACCCAGAGCAATGGATTTAAACTACAGGAAAATAGATTCCACCTAAACATTAGGAGGAACTTCCTGACAGTAAGAGCTGTTTGATAGTGGAACATCCTCCCTCAGAGAGTGGTGGAGTCACCTTCTTTTTAGGTTTTTAAACAGAGTTTGGATGGCCATCTATCAGGGCTGCTTTGATTATGAGTTCCTGCATGGCAAGGGGTTGATTTGGATGGCCTTTGTGGTCTCTTCCAATTCTATGATTCTAGCATTCTGTGATTCTAGGTGGTAGGAAAGATTCTTGGCTTAAGATCAGGGGAGCAACTGTCAATAGACAAAATTAGGTTAGATAGAGCAAGGGTGTGACCTGGAATTTTTCTCCATTTATGTTCATTCTCAGAATAACTTTTAGATGTCTATGTAAAATTTTAAAATTTGTATGGACATAACCTGTGCAAAAGCACACGCTCAGCTTTATTATTGAAACAGTTGGAAGTTTTGTGCATAATAAATGAGCATGAGTTGCTTTTATATAAAGATATGGGGTGTCTGCGTGCTTGCGCTTTAAAAAGGGAGAAGACATCCTTCTGCCAAGTCACCGACTGAGCTCAGGTTAGGTTTTTATCTAGTAGAAGTGGAGATTGCACAAATCCCTTTGTATTGAAAAGCGTGTACAGTAAAAGTTGAAATCTTGCAACAAAACATTTAGTACTACTATAAATCTGTAGAGCAGTGGTTCCCAACCTGTGGGTCGGGACCCCTTTGGGGGTCAAATGATCCTTTCAAGAGGGTCGCGTAAGACCATTCAAAAACACCTATTTAATTACAGTTATGAAGTAGCAACGAAAATAATTTCATGGGTTTGGGTCACCACAACATGAGGAACTGTATTAAAGGGTTGCGGCAGGGGTCGGCAACAGCCCGGTCCTGCTGCCGCTGCCACTGCTACCGCCTCCACCTCCTGGGCTGCACGACCACGCGACCGCGCTGCCCTCCTCCTCCTCCACTGTGCGGAGGAGGAAGAGGAGGGCCGCGCGGCCTGGGGCAGAGGAGGCAAAGGGGGAAGCCCTGCGTCCCGCCTCCCTGTGCGGCCCTGCGCCGCCCTCCCTCCTCTGCTATGCTAAGTGTTAAGCCCATTTTAAAAAAATGTGCCCTACATTTGAAAATGTTGTCCTACATTTGTCCCGGTTTGGAGGTCCTGACTTATGGCAACCCTACCCCCAGGGCCCTTGCGGCCCCAGGCCTCTCCCTCCAGAGGCAGGCCTGGGGTCGCACGGGCTGAGAAGGGGCCCGCGGAAGCGGCCTGCCGCCTCCTGGGCTCCTCCACGGCCCTTGGAGCCCTTTCTGCCGAAGGGAAGGGCCTGGGATGGGTGCCCAAGCCCTTCCCTTCGGCCTCCCTCCCCTTCGGCCGAAAGGGCCCTTTGGAGCCCGTTTGGCCGAAGGAAGGGACCGAGGAGGAGAGTGCGGGCACATGCCTCCTCCTCCCCGCGGGGCTTCGGTGGAAGCTCTGCCTCCGGCATGCGGCTCCACCCCCGGCACACGGCCCTGCCTCTGGAGGGTGGAAGCTCCACCCCCTGGCTTCAGCCCCCCAGTTGTCTGAGGGACAGCAACCCGGCCCCCGGCTCAAAAAGGTTGCCTACCCCTGGGTTGCAGCATTAGGAAGGTTGGGAACCACTGCTGTAGAAGGATATGAAACGTACTGGATGTATACTGAACAAGTAATGTTGGTAAGTATTTGTAGAGCTATTTTCACATTGCAGTATTTGCCATAGACAATAATTGGTTTTCAGGTCAATTTCCCATAGGACTGCTTGCATCAGATTACTTCCACTATAATCACATGACTTCACAATTCTAAAGGATAGTGTAGTATGCATTATTAATATGAACTTTCCTAGTAAAGAAAAGGCAGAGAGTTAGATCCAGATTTAGGCACACGTGCAAAAAATCAAAACAAAACATCCCAAACAGCTGGAAATGGACTTGCCCACAGTCTGTACCTCCTCCCCCCCAGCCCATGATAGCCCCTGAATATGTTACACTGAGTCTGGGGACCCTACCATGTTGTGTACACCGCACGTGGAAGCACTTTACTCAAAAACGTTGCCTGCTTCTGACTTTTGAGATTGCCTCTCAGCCCCCTGTGTCACATGTCTGCTGCTCAATAAGGTATAACTTTTTCAGAGGGTTTGGAGGGGCTGCTGTGGAAAGAGGAGGAGTGACGTTCGATTCAGACCATCACATTGCATATGGGTAAATCTCAGTCAGATTTGGCTAAGTGTCCTCACAATGTTAAATGTGCCCTGTCCCAGTTGTTTTGTGCAAATAGGTGTACATATACAAACACATCTGTTGTTGTTACTTGTCTTCAAGTCATTTCTAACTTACGGCAACTCTAAAGTGACCCTATCAAAGGGTTTTCTTGGCAGAACTTGTTCAGAGGAAATTTTTACTTTTCTGTCTTTAACGCTGAGAGAAAGTGACTTGCCCAAGGTCACCCACTGGATTTTCATGGCTGAGTGGGGATTCAAACTGTGGTCTCCAGAGTCTTAGTCCAGTGCGCAAACTACTACACCACACTGGCTCCTATATACACATACATATACTAACAATAATACTTCAGCTTACCAAAACTATATACTTCGCACTTCTTTCCACCTCTCTCCCTTTCTAAATATCAACACTAGCACCTAAAAGCCCGTTCAGTACTTCAAGGGCATTAAAGCTCCTTCCAGAAGAGGTTCAGGCACAGACCCATACACTTACACAGAAGGGAATCTGTATTTGTGGAGCAGCTAGGTTGTACATGTTGTTGTCAGAAGAATGCTCAAAATTTACGATTTAGCTTGCATTCATAGAAGTGGTAGCTACCTGCACAAGTCATGCAGAACAAAAGAATCACAGGCAGGGTATGGTTTGAAAACACATGATGCAACTTCCTTGAATCCCAGCTTTGGGAAGAAGCTGGGGTATAAACAATACAAGGAGGCCTGGATCTGATCAGTTCATTTAGGGGAGGCTGCCTCAGAATGCTCTCTGTGTCATCTTAAACTCAGTGGAAGAAACTCAGTGGTCTTAAATGAAATAAATTCTGTGTGTTTTGCATGAAGTCAACATAAAGAAATTTAACGGATAACTTATTTGTTTCAGGCGACTCTTACTTGGGGACCTTATTTGTGGTTTCAGATGCTAAGAGTAGCCACTTCAACACTATCAGGTATGGGTTTATTGAGTGTGCGAATTTATGTATAGAGCTAAATCAGTAAGAGCCCATATGAGAGACGCTGTCCGTTAGTCATGAAATATATTTTGCACTCTACAAAAACGTATACAAAATAAGACTTGTGATTTTAAAGTACCATAAGACACCTTGTTGGCTTTGCTGTGACATAAGACAGCTACCAGTTGGTTTAAAAAATGCAATGGGAAAACATCACTAGTCATATGAAATGAAAATCCATCATTCTCATGAGGCATATGCTGTAGAGGGCTTTAGTTAATGCAGGGTTGTGCCAAAAAGAAAAAAAAAAAGACTTAGCTTTTAAGGTGCCCCCAAACACTTTCTCTTTGCCCATTAAAGTGATATTTAACCTGAGTAAAGGTTTTGTGCCTTGAAAGCTGAAAGCTTCTGTTTTCTCAAGAGATGTGAGGCATGGCCCATGTTGAGTCCAAACAGTGAAAGCAGTCATTGCTTGTGACTATTTGCAGTGTGTTGTTTCTCCTCACAGAAGTATATTGACTACAAAACCACACTGACACAATTTGCGTATTTCAGGGTTTACATTTTGCTAGTTTGGCATGAGTGGGTTGCATTTTCTGAACATTGATTAGTGAAGTCCAGTCTTAATTTACTAGCCTTATCATCTGTTTTGCTGTAAAACTGTAGTAAAAATATTTTTGCACTAAGCTTTACCACTACAGTAGGCCCTTGGTATCCACTGGGGTTTGGAATCAAGACCAGCTGTAGATATCAAAATCTGTTAGAGAAACAATTAGACTAAACAGTGTAAAGTAACTATGCAGAATTATAGCCTAAAGATTGGAGTGATTTATTAAGCAAATGCTTTTTAAAAAGATGCAGGAGAACAATTTTTCACACTGATTGTATAGAATTCATGGAAGGTTAGGCTTAGGTTTGATGCTTTTTATTATTTGGACAAGTTTGTGTAAGAGTATATGTGCATACACTGTACTAGCCTTATTTTATGCCTATAAACTATACATAACTTGTTTGCTGCTTCTTCCTTTGCTTGTGTGACAGAGGGGTTTTGGAAGCTTAAAAATTGCTGACCACCAGGTGCCATCAGTGTTGGTGCAGACTGCTTGTGTCACTTCATATTTTTGTTTCTGGTGACTTCTTGTATGCTTCTGGTTTATCAAGGTATTAAAAGGAGAGCAAGAGTATCCAAAAGGAGAATGAAACTATTTAGTCTAAGAAAATTAAACAGGATACAAACAGAGGGCATTATCACATCAGACTCTTGTCTTGTTATGAAAGGAAATGCAATTGCGATATGAAAAGAAACGGGAACACATTGATTTGAAAACCTTTCTAATCACACCTTTGTTCTTTTGTGTGACTGAACTGCTTAAAAATGTGTGTGATAAGCCCTCACTTCAATCCTGGCATGCAGTCAGTGCCATGAGGGAGTCTGATTTTCCTCCTTTCCCCTTCCCACTCTCTATGCCAAAGGAGGTTAACTCCATGCCTGTTAGTTTATTTAAGCGTCCCTCCACATTGTGAGGAGGAGTGGGTGGAACACCCCTTGCAGAATATCACTCCTCCCCTAACATGAATACTGCAGAATTCTTTCCTGCCAATAATCCTGGCTCACACCTCCCTTTCCCTGCTTCCCACTACAATCCATCAGCTTCAGTCTCTCAAGTCTCCCCTCTCATCCACCTCACAACCTTGTTCCTTCTGCACCCCTTTTCCCCACAATTTCCTAACCTATCAAAATAGTCTTAAGTACACAAGCATAAATCAAGATACATTTTTTAATGAACAGGCATAGGCTTAGCCTGCTTTGGAACAGTGTGGTGGCGGGGAAAAGAGGAGAATCAAGCCCGTCCTGCCACATGACTCTTGTAATACTGGAATTGAAGTGCAGAGGTCTTGTGCATTTCCAACAGTTGTGCAAAAGCCTCTGCATTTCAACAGTTGTGCTGTTAGTGATATTGAGAGCTGATTCATGGTTTTTTGCCCATCAGTGAAAAGATGCTGCACAGTAACAGGACAGCAGCAGGACGGACACAATGTTGTCTAATAAATACTGCCCAAAAATGGTTTTATGCCATTACAATATTGTTTTTAGCTTCGTGTGGTAAGGTCCAGAGTTGTAAAATCTGTTGGCAGTGAAGATTTTCCTGCAAAGCACAGACAAACCTTTCTGCATGGTTGTAGGTATTAAGGTCTAGAGGACCTTAAGGTCTCCTTGGATGATGCTAGCACTTTTAGGTTTAGCCGCATAGGATGTGTGGGTATGTGTTAGCTTTTGCTTGTCAAACATGGAATGAAAATTTAAACAATGTAAACAAACTTGCAGCTTCAATTTGTTGCATCTATTAATTAAGGTAAACTGTACTGAAGACGTATACTTGCAACATTACTAAATCTCATGAAATGTGTGATTTATATTTTTCAGTATGCGACTTCCTTGGTGAAAAGATTGCCTCTGTTTTGGGAATCAGTACACCAAAATACCAGTATGCCATAGATGAATACTACAGGATGAAGAAGGAGGTGTGTTTTTTTTGTAACTTTTTCATGGCATAGGAATTTCATATTTACTTTTTTAAAAAAAGCATAGCATATTAATCTGATTCTTCAAAATGAAATAGTAAAGAGGAATCATATAAAAATCCCATCTTAATGCCAGAACACTCTAGTTCAGGTGTATTTACTCCCATTTAATTAATCTGTCAGGCCCATTTTTTTAAATCCTGTCAGAAGCTTAGAACAGATCCTAGTCTTTAAAGGAAACATGGTTTGTTCTAGGAATATATCGGATTGACTTTAGCTTATATTACAGGGGGAAACCACATATTCATTCTCTTTATAAGAGAATGTGTGAGCCTTTTCCCTCTAATTTACCTTTTTACTAAGATAAATGTTCCTACTTTGGGTGCTTGAATACTATTTTGGACAGTTTTTAACAGATGTGGAGAAAACCATTTTTTGATTGTGCTCTCCCTCCAATATAATGAGCTTTGTTTGATCATAATACAGTATGCTGCTAGTGTTCTCATTGACAAACATATCAAATAATCAGTTACCTCTCAACTTTTATGTTCAATTTATACTATAATGACCCACTTGAAAGAGTCATGTGATAGCAACAGGTTTAATCAGTGATTTGGATATTTGACATTCTTTGTTGAACTGAATATTAGAGTATATTAACATGTTTAGGAATTGGAAAGATTTGCTGGTTTAAAATATGTGGACACCCCATTTTTTTTTAGGAAGAGGAAGAGGAAGAAGAGAACAAGATGTCAGAGGAAGCAGAAAGGAGGTTTCAAGAGCAGCAAAATCAGACTCAAGAGGGGACTTCTGTGCAGACAGCCCAGCCAGAAGCTACCACCTGCAGTACTTTTGTGAACCTCAACTTTGAAACTGAGGGAGATTGTCTGCCTGTTACAGAAAATAAACAAGAAATTACTCCTATATCTGCTTTAGAATGAGGGCATTCCTTATTTCTGAAGCTGTCAAAATGTATAGTTCCCTTTATGCATGTTCAGTGGAATGTAAATTTTTTAAGGTATGAGGAAAGGAGATTATCAGTGTTTCTTCAGTCAACACCTGTCTAATAAAGGCTAAGACATTTTAGTTAAAACTGAGATTATGAAATGCAAGTAACTGGGATTTAAATTAACCTATCTATGCAGAACAAGTAAAACTTCTTTCCTGAACATCTTGTGCCTTATTGACAGTTGTGAACTGATAATTGTGCTGTATGGTTTAAGGTCTGTTGTGTGTTTGTTATGTATTATAATGAAGGTGGAAGCTTATTAGACTAATTGAAACTAACTCACAAGGTATCTTTGTGACTTAGTTTAATTTATTATCACTATTGCATGTGCATTCTCATACTGTAAAACGTGACTTTGTTATTGTCTCTTAAATAAATAAGCAGTTGTATATAAATGTGTCTGAAAACTGTCCTGCTAAGGACAGTTATTAGTAGGCCCCTAAAGCACACTGCCACTATTAGAAGAGGTCTAAGAGTATCTAGTTAGTTGGCTGTAATCTCTCACTATATTAAGTGTTGAGGGAAGGACATCTAGTATTTAGAAAGTTTGAAATTTAATTTGTCTATATCAGGAATGGGTAACATGTAGCCCTGGACTGGGGGCGAGGCCCCATATGCCCTCTGCCAGAGCTCAGAGGAAGTCACTTCAGATTTTGAATAGCTCTTCCAGGATCTATAATACTTGAGACAGGGCAGAATAGAATAAAATTGCTTTACCAAAGTTCCTCCCTAGAGTATTTTTTTTTAAAAGCCAGGTAGTAAGAAGCTGGAGGGCAACAAAATAAGGCTTGAAGGGCTGCACGTTGGGTTGTACTTTTCCCGTCTCTGCCCTACACTGTGGCTGGGGAGATAAATCTGTTCTTTTCAGGCAGCATGGTCGCTACTGATATGAGAAGACTGGAGGGGTCCAGTAAGATATGGAGAGTCGAAAATCCCCTTCTCACCTAACATACATCAAAGTAGTCTAAAGAGAGGATGGTAAGCTGAGGAGCCAAATGTTGAATGAATGTTCTCTTTCATCTGGTCAAAATGTGATATATAGTTTCCCCCTACTTTTCGGAATTTAAAACAGGCTGTTACAATGGTGGAATTTGATTTTTGTATTCAAACCATTTTTTAAAAAATGAGTTTGAGAAATGCCTATCATACCATTACTGGGGGTGGGGTGGGGGGAATGTCTAGCTAGAAATTTCTTCCCCCTGACCAAGTATGGCTAAGAATCTGCTGCTGCTTATGTAATTAATTTTTCTATAGTCAATTGGTACTAATTCTCACAAAACATCTGTAGTGCAAATGTTTGTAGATACAGGAAAGGATTTAAGGGCTACATGCTGGTGACACAAAGGGATGTATTCAGCAAAACTGCCTCCTCCTGCAAGCACGTCCTGGCTATAGTTCAATACTGAAATAGTTTAAGATCTCTTCCCCCACTGTATCTTGGCTCCTTTTTTTGTGCAACCTAATGCTGTCATATAGAATACATAATATTTTAGAAGAAACTGCACAGTAGAAGTTCAAATTATACTACAGTATTCACAGGGCAGGAAACATGACAGCATAGCAAGAAAAACACAGAGAACATGTGCACATGCTTGCCTTCCTTGTCAGAAGTGGGTAGAAAGAAAAGACTCAGTTAGGGCTCAGTTCCTTGTTTTTCTTAAAGTCTGTTTCCACTTTGGATTAGAGAATGTTGTTAATTTCAGTTAGCAAATGTCCATTATGGCAAGCCTATGTTCAAATCTCTACACAGGATACAAGACCCACTAAAGTATCACAATTAATTAAATAATACGATTGACCAAGTCTGTAACTTTTGCTAGCCAAAAATTTCTTGTTGTATGGACTAGGGAAGGGCTTATTGCCATGAGGTTCTTTTTGTCACTGTGCCTTATCTTTGATATTTCTTTTGATATATGCAAGTGGTACAAAGGTGGTTACTTTTTCTTGCAATTACATTAAAATTATATTTAATTTTAAATCAGTTGTGTTCCGAGTTGTTATTGCGGGACTTGCAAGAGTTTGCTTTGAATGCATCAGGTGTCATCAGAATTATCTAGTGGTAGTTGCTGGGATTCTACGAAGGCAAACATTTACCTTACTATGTCTGCAGTCATATACATGTTTACTCAGACATAAAACTGAGTACTGGCATTCCCTCCCAAGTAACAGCGTATAAGATTGCAGTGTTGAAGACTGCATGGAATTGAGCAAGAGGCATATTTTATTTTTAAGACAAGTATTTTTTCCTAGAGAATTATTCAGTGAACTTACCACGTTTTGGGATATCCCTGGTATTTTATATACAGTATTACATAGAAAGAATACTAAATTATGCTGATCTGGAGCATTTCTACCAGCCTTCTTCTACCTTGCATGTGGGAGCAGTGTTAGACTACAGCTCCTATCATTATTAACAAGCACAGCCATGCTGGCTAGAGATGATGGTGGTTCTGTGTACCAGGGTGGGAAGGATTTACAGTAACATCTGCTTGCTACAGTAGCCTTATGTCACAGTCTGAGTTCTGATTTGGCAGGATGTTTCACTATGATCAGTCTGACAGGTATTTATATAGATTGTATTTCTAAATAAAAAAAAACCCTAAATTGTATATTGATAGTAATGAAACAAATATTTCATCAGATACGAAATTGCTTCTTGTGCACGCTTGAGATTACAAACTTGTCCCCAGCAGAGGCAATTTGACAATACAGAGGCTGTTCAAGCCCATGTCCGAATGATACACCTTGTATCATAGTATTATATCTTACTACTGTAGGTTCTGGGATAATTTCAATATACAGTACATAAATCTACCAGTGAGTTTATAGCCATTTAATGACATATTTTCAATAAACAGTATTACTTTCTTCTCTCTCTCTTTTTGGCTTCAGATGAGATCTATTGCACAAGTTTGTACAAAGCATTAATTTTGCCCATCTGGGGCTACATGGAAGTTTCAGTTATTTGGGTAATGAATATATTGTTCAGCTTCATGCTGCTGCTGTATCAGTTGGGCATATCTCCATGGATACAGTTTATTCCACTTAAATCATGTGTCATCAAGATCTGTTGCGCTGTCATTATCACTGGCTACAAGAACCTCTCTGTTCTCATAGGTCCAGAAGCCATTAAGATCAATTAAAATGCTAGTGACTGTGTCTCCTTGGCTACTGTTGATTAGGTCCTGAAGGGAGATTTTGTAAGGATCCTTTGGCTTCACCATATCAAAGATTTCATCCTAAAAAATAAATAAAATATTACACAATGGTTTTTGCATTAAGGCAAAGTGTCGGAATACAAAGTTGGTACACCAGTAGAAGGTAATTTATTTTACAAAAAATAATTGAATAATACTGAATTTCACCTCCTAATAATACATTGTTCAGCTCAAGCACATAATTGCAGAATATAATACTACATTCACACAAGATGTACTTACGCTTGACCTCAAAACAGAGGTAAATTGCTGTAGTAAATTTCTTTCCAGCCGTACTTTAGACTTTACATTTAGAGTATAAGAATGAGGCCCAATCTTTCTTAAAAGCCAAGGCATCAGCTGCCTAACACACTTTGGAGAGACTGACAGTGGACTCAGTGGTTGTAATGTTAGGATATGTGCATATCAAAGGCAGATATATTCATTAAACTTGTTGCAGATGATATCTGTATTAACTGTTAATAGTAGTCTTATACTGGCTGGATATTTTCCACTCCACCAGATCTCTCTGTGTATATGCAACAAAAATCTTGCTTAACAGATTGCTTAATGTTTTCTTAAAGGGAAAGGAACAATATTTTGAGGTGTTTTAACCATTGGTAAACATTGTCCCCAAGTTGGAGAAGCAATATATGTATACAGTCATCAAGTGTAGTCTCATTCATGTCCAAACTGTCTCAAAGTGCCAAGTCATATATTCGCAAACAGCAAAAAGACATACAGCGCAATGAAGACTACTAGAGCCATGTGGTCAGCAGCCTTCACTCAAAATTGTTTTAGTCCACTTTAAAAGTTAAAACCCACTCAAGAATCTGCTTAAGATGACCTTGGTGGTGGATATCCAATTTAGGACACTAGCTGTCTTTTCTCTCTAATTGTGCTGGTATGCATAAGGAGTCTTGCTTAATTTGTGGAGAATGAAACTTGTCCAAACTTCAATATGAAGTCTTCTAAATTGATTTAGAGCTCAAAAGTATTTTGGCATTTTCTTGAACTAAGACCATTTTCTGCTCAAGTAGAAGTGTAATACAATTAGCCAATGAGAAGACTCTTGTCTTTTTTCTTTTCTGCCGTTAACACTGGGTTCGCTTCAGACCATTAAGTTTTAGGCAAAGGATTTTTGTTGCCTGCTACTTCATGCAGCAGAGTTCTTTCTCAGAAAATTTTATTCATGCTGTGCCCTATGGAAATGAAAAAGGAGGAATCAGCAAAGAGGAATTGCTAGTATGTTTAGGGGGAAAAGTCAGAAAAGCTAAAGTGAAGAATGAGCTCAGGCTTGCTAGAGAGGTTAAGAACAATAAAAAGGGATTTGGGGGCATGTCTGTAGCAGAAAGAAGGAGGAAACGGTAGAGGCACTGTGTGGAGAAGACAGAAAAATCCTAACGGTACAGAGAAAAGGCAGAACTATTCAACACCTTTTTGCCTCAGTCTTCTCACAAAAGGAAAAGGGGGCTCAAACTGAGGAAAATGGAGCAGAGAACACACTAGGGGAAATACAGCACAGATAGTACAGAATAGATAGTACAGAAACAACAAGTTAAATGAATTTAAATTTCCAGGATCAGATGACCTACATCCAAGGGTATTAAACGAATTGGCAAATGTAATCCCAGAGCCATTGGCAATAATCTTTGAGAACTCCTGGAGAACAGGAGAAGTCCCAGTAGATTAGAGGAGGGCAAACGTTCCCATCTTCAAAAAGGGAAAAAAAGAGGATCCCAACAATTATTGTCCAGTTAGTCTGACATCAATACCAGGAAAGGTTCTGGAGCAGATCATTAAACAGAGAGTCTGTGAACATTTAGAAGGTAATGCCACAATCACAAAAAAATCAACGTGGGTTTCAGAGAAACAAGTCATGCCAGACCAATCTGGTCTCTTTCTTTGATAAAATGACCAGCTTGGTAGATGAAGGGAATGCTGTGGATATAGCATATCTTGATTTCAGTAAGGCCTTTGACAGGGCTCTCCATGACATTCTTGCAAACAAGCTTGTAAAATGTGGGCTCCCACATGGCAACAGTTATATGGATTTGTAATTGGTTGACCGGCCGAACCCAAAGGTTGCTCAATAATGGCTCGTTTCCATCCTGGAGAGAAGTGACCAGTGGGGTCCCACAGGGCTCTGTCCTGGGCCCAGTGCTATTTAACATATTTATCAATGATTTGGATAAAAGAATTGGGGGCATGCTTATCAAATTTGCAGATGACACCAAATTAGGAGGAGTAGCTAACACCCCAGAGGACAGGATCAAAATTCAAAATGACCTGAATAGATCAGAAAGCTGGGCCAAAACTAATAAAATGAATTTCAACAGAAAGAAATGTGAGGTACTGAACTTAGGCAGAAAAAAAATGAAACACATAGATGGGAGACACCTGGCTGAACGATACTACGTGTAAAAGGATCTAGGAGTCCAAGTAGACCACAAGTTGAACATGAGTCAACAGTGTGATGAGGCAGCTAAAAAGGCCAATGCAATTCTAGGCTGCATCAATAGTAGTGTCTAGATCAAGGGAAGTAATAGTGCCACTATATTCTGCTCTGGTCAGGCTGTATCTAAAATACTGTGTCCAGTTCTGGGCACCACAATTCAAAAAGGATGTTGACAAGCTGGAGCGTGTCCAAAGGAAAGCAACTAACATGGTGAAAGGTCTGGGAACCATGCCCTATAAGGAGAGACTTAGGGAGCTGGTATATTTTGGCTTGGAGAAGCGATGGATAAGAAGTGATATGACAGCACTGTTTAAATATTTGAAGGGATGTCGTATTGAGGAGGGAGCAAGCTTGTTTTTTGCTGCTCCAGAGACAGGACCCAGAACAATGGATGCAATTACAGGAAAAGAGATTCCACTTCAACATTAGGAAGAACCTCCGGACAGTGTTCGACAGTGGAACAAACTCCCTCGGAGTGTAGTGGAGTCTCCTTCCTTAGAGGTCTTTAAACAGGCTGGATGGCCATCTGTCGGAGATGCTTTGATTGAGAGTTCCTGCATGGCAGGGTGTTGGACTAGATGGCCCCTGTGCTCTCTTCCAACTCTATGATTCTATGAAAATGGAAATTTTCTGAAAAGTGGAGGCTGGTGAAAGAAAATAAGAGTTCGATATGTACCATGAATCATAATTCTAGGAGGGCTGAAACCACAACCACTGGATTATTCTCTCGTACCAGCTGATCAAGGCAGGAGTCCAAAATTCCAAACTTTTTATGGATGTCCCTTTTTCTCTCCCCTTTAGTTTTATCACTTAGCCTTTCAATCTACCAGGTTTGACAATCTCTCATACGAACAAATATAAGTAGATAGAAAAATGGACATGAAGTTGTTTTGTTTTAAACATAGCCAGGAGTGTGAGTGGACTGCTCCTTCAGCCCTCCTAGAATGTTCAGTCATGACAGGTATCAACCTCCCAGTCTCAGGAGGGCTGAAGGAGCAATCTACATTGCCTGTCCAGATCTAAATTTGTCCACTTTACAATTTCTGATCAATGATGATGGGTCTTTCCATCCTGCTGCATTACACACTTTTCTAACAAAGATGTTACCCTGAATGCCATTAGTCTTGTGAATGAGCTCACACTTGTTGTGAACTTGGCATGTGCAAACAGTCATAGTAAGTAAATGCAACCTTTCAACCATTTTGAAATAATTGTTTTAGTAGCCTTAAACCCTTAGGTTCTACGATGAAACAAAATACATAATGTCTGTGTACTCAGAACTGCTCTTGTTTGTTCAATATAAATCTTCTCAGTCCTCCTGACATCCAAGGAGTGCCATTGTCTTTCTAAAGGATGGGCTAGCTTTGGACAAAATGTCGGCAGTTCTAATGTCTGACTCATGTGTAAGCGTGACCCTGTTTTTGCAAGGAAGGAGGGATCAATGGCTAAAAATAACCCCTCTGTTCCAAATTTGCATAGGTTAGGGTTTACTCAAAGTGATGTCATTTTTGACATCCACCTTGCTGATATAATTGCCACTAGAAATGCCACTCTGAAAGTAATTAATTTCACTGATGCTTCATTAAGTGGCTCAAAAGGAAAATATTCTGTATTAAATTCAAATCCCACATAAGGTCTATGTGAATGATTGGTTAAGCTTTAAAGTTCTGTCTCTCAAGAACCACTTGGCATGAGGATGAGCTAACAGAGGCTTTCCACTAAATAACAGCACAGATGACAAAGCTGCAACTTGCCTCTTCAAAGGATTAGGTTTCAGTCTTTTATCTATTCCACTCTGTAGACAGGACAGGACATCATTTGTCTATACATATTCCATTATCACCAAATTTTGCTCACACTGCTTCTGGAAGGCCTTCCAAGTGGTCTCATATGTAAGTTGCACTGAATGACATCTAGATGGTAGAATGGTATTTGTTACTGGTTTTGAATACCCCTGTTTTCTCAGGATTTGCTGCTCAATCTCCATGCAGTTACACTTAACCATTGTGGATTGGGGTGCAAAATTGGAACTTGAGTTAATAAATCTGTTCTCTGCAGCATTTGGAATGGACTTTCTACCAACCTTTTTATTAACAGAAGATACAATAGTCTGCATGGCCAGTGTGGGGCAATTAAGATTACTTCTGCCGTCTCCATTCTGATTTTCATAAATACCCATTAAAGTTTCTTGTCCTTTTACTAAAACTCTTCTACAGCTCTCTTTCCAAATAACAATTTTCCCTTGAAGGGAATGTTTACCAAGTTGGCTCTTGACTTTTGGTCAGCCTCCCAATGTTTCTGGATAGTGATTCTTAGAATAAGAACCCACTGTTCTTATTAAGCCTGGAAAGATCTGCACTTGGCTCCTTATCATGCTCCACAATTCTATGTGATCTATCCTCCTTATTCCTTTTCATCTTATTTATTTATCATTATGACTCTCTTGATGCTGAGACACATCAGTTTCATTAACCGAAGAGGATTCATTAACTCACAAAATGTTACTATACTTGGAAGGTAACGGATATAAATTATCTGGATTAATCATACAGTGAGCCCACACCATACGCGGGCTCATTATAGGCAGCTTTCAGCTTACACTGAAGCTGCCCGGCAATAGAAACAATGGTGTGTGCACCCATGGCACACGTACCCGCCAACCACGAGCCCCATTCTTTCCAATGGAGCTTGAGCATACGCACTTTTTGCTTTACGCGGGGGGGGGGGGGAGTCCGGAACGGATCTGCCCAAATAAAGCAAGGGCCAACTGTATTTTTCAAATTCATGTGGCACTAATAATTCATTACGTTAAAATTCATGTCATTTTTTGGACATTAAATATGAAGAAATCTCCCTTTTTTATAGATTCTTTAATCATTAACTTTAATCATTAATCACTAGGGCACACATGAAAATTAGACTGCCCTGCACTGGTGCTGGAAGGCTGTGCTTGCTACGGAGCACTTTCCACCAGCATTTTAAAGTACATTAATGACAGTTGAGATTGAGTTAAAAGCAAAAACTCCAGCTCCTTCCCTGTTGATTTTTTGCTGTGTCACTCAAGTGTGATTCTAACAGAATCCTCTGCTGGCTACTTGTACTGACTAATGAGATAGCCAACTGATCTATCTTCTCAAATGTGTAAGATTTTCTTTTTACTGTAATCTTAGAATATTTTAGTGTTAAGAGCTGTTTCCCATTCTGATTCAATTAACTGTAAATATAACTGGCATGGGAATTTTTAAATTTTTGACAGTTTTTCCTGCAGCACTACTGGTATCTTACCTTTCTTTTTCTTTTCTTTACATTCACTTGTTCTGGATCTTTCAGACCCAAAGTGACTAGTAACTTTTCAAGCAATCTCTTAAACTGTCAACTTCAAATAATCTGCTTTTATTTTGTTCTGTTTCAGATTTCCTATCTGAAGAGTGTATATCATCTAGATCAGAATTCCTCACTTTCCCTTCTGAGAGCTTAAGTCTTATCCTTCTGACTCTAAATCTGACATTTCATCAATTTTATTTACATTGTTTTCAGTACTTAAAGTATATTTAAGAAGCATGTTTTATTTTCTGTGTGCATTCTTTGGTTTTTAGACTGTTGCCTTGTGATGCTATTTTTGTAAAATTTCTTGTTTCCTGAGGAATGTTTTTCTCTGTCACCAAATAAATGTTTCAAATTGATTAAATATAAATTGTCATCATTATTCAAATTTATTATACAGTTGGTCTTGCTTCAACGCTTCACAGCTTGAAGATATATTTTTTAAAATTTCAAAAATTAAACCTTGATTTTGCCATTTTATATAAGGGGCACCATTTTACTATGTCACTGTATATAATGGGACTGGAACATCCACAGATGTTGGTTTCCATCGTGTGTGTGTGTGTGTATTTGTGCATCCTAGAGCCAAATCCCAGCAGATACCAATACCTCACTGTAGTTAAATTAGTCTGAGACATCAGTTTCATTAGTCATTATTCAAACTCATTACAGTTCATAAATTTTGATCTGTGAAAATATTTTGCAATCTTACTTCTATTTCTGCATTATTTCTTTCCTCTACTATGCGTTTTATTGCAGAGATATCATGAGGTTGTTGCTTAACAGAAATATTATGCTCTGCTGAAATGCCGTTATTTCCTGAAATGGTGGAATTTGGCTCTCCTACTTTGAACACTTGGCATGAAACAATATCTCAGTGGTTCTTGATTGCTCCTTCAGCCCTCCTGAGAATCCAGTCCTTGTATGTATTCTGGAAGAAGCCTTCCAGTGGTTTCTAGAAGGTTCAAAATGTTTTGCTAACTTATGTATGGTTTACCTGACTTAGTTGTTTCATTTCACAAATGCATATATTTTGGATAGAAAGTTTGCTGAAACATGTCGAACTCGTCTTCTTTTTTGTGGTGCGGAAACCTATCCATATTCTGACCATATTATTTCTGCCTCTGGTAACAACACTTCTGTTAGAGAAGCAATACCCAAGAACACATTTATTTCATTAACTAAGCTATATCTATACTGGATGTTAACTATCAATTATGCATTTCTGTCACACACATTAAATATGATATGCAAACACATTTTGATTTTTTTTAAAAAAAGAAATCTAACCTTGACATCCTGAAAAGAAACTGGCTCTTGTCCATGGATTTTCATTTGTTCTTGAATAGCCTATGGCAATCACACAGATTACGGTGAAGCATAAATAAACAAGAAAATAAGAGTGAAGTGAAGTAAGTGAATTATGCCCTTTATAAAACAATATTTACTGGCCTGATGCAAAGATATGTAGGTGACAAACAGTTGCCATTACCTAGCCACCATAATCTCTGACATGAACACAGAACACTGCCTTATATAAAAGGTCTCCTCATGGGTTTTAGGGTTTAACAAACAAGCCAGAAGGGGAATATGCTGCTCCTGCCCCTTTCTGTCAATGTCTGAAATGACTAGACTGAAATAGAGAGCACCACCTGATTGATTTGAAACTCTGGAAAAGCAGAGTTCTAATGGAAAGCCTCCATGGTTGCAAGGGATCCTCTGCTTCAGACTTGTTGCTTTTTATGAAAGCCAGAGATGAAAACCTGTTGAGGCTATAAGGCCATACCGGCCCTTAGGGGACCTTGAAGGGCTGCATTCTCCATCAAATTTTTAAAACCTCCTAATGTCCTCTAAGGAGCATGGGAACAATTAAGGCATGCTTTTCACATTCTCAGAGCACTTTTAGATCCAAGAGAGGCACTTTTATTCAAAAGGAAGTAACCTGGGCCACTTCATTTTGGACAAAAAGACATCTCCTAGGTCTAAAACAGCCTGAAAGAGAGAAATGTGGTAAAATTGCCCACACGTTCCCCAGGGGAGGGGGGTAAATTTCGGTCAAAAAGCTGGGGAATTCCAAGGGGACATGGAGGGGGGGGTCCACATGCAGCCTGCACTTTCTCCAACATGGATGTTAGCAAAGCAGTGATGGAAGGGGGCAGGGCTAGTGTACTCTCCTCCTCACAGATGTAATTAACCATAAAAGAGGAGACAAGAATAGGGTTTAGGCTGTGCATATAATCCATTATTGCCTATCTCAAACTGCCAGCTTTATGGTTCTGGATTAAGATCTGTCCCATTTTGACTACACATATTGGATACTGAATTATTATCAGCTATTCATAAAGTTCTATGAACTGCACTCAGTCCCTTTTGACTTCTTGTGTGAATGGTATGCAGGGCCTGAATTCACTTCTCTCCTCTGCAAAACAGGTGACTAATGCTATCAAAGGGCCGACCATCTGTTCTGTCTATGCGCAACAATTTCCAGCTCCCAGCCTGCTTTGAAGAAAAGAGAAATGAGGCAGGCAGCATGCTGCATTGTTAAAATACGCTTTTAACCTCAAACTTTGAGACTAACTGTAAAGTGTATGCTGGGAGAAGAAATAATTGGAAGATGAAGGGCCAATTGATGTTTGTTACAGAGGAATTAATCTGCTTCATGCTGCTAAAAGAACACAGCTTTAGATGTATTTTCAACCTGCAGTGCATTTACTATAAAAGCTTTGAAAGTGTTCCAGATTTTTTCACCCACTTTTTTTTTGGCGTAGAAACCCTTGGTTGAATTATTATACTCCTGAATGATTAAAAGCAAATATTTTTAAGCAGGTACCAAACTGACGGTGATCAATATTAAGAAGATATTGGTTTTACAAACAAAATTTCAAGTTGTTTTGATTGCTAAAGTCTAAACAAAATGACACTTGTATGGGACTCTGACAGTGAAATCACTGTTTTATCAGGAGGATATCAGAAAAGGAATGGATCGGAAAGTGACAGAGTTATATGTTTTGTTATCTATTGTAGCTTCTACAAAAAGGAAAAGGTAACGTAAATGTAACACACATTTCTGCTCACCCCTAGAAACAATTACAGGTTGAGTATCCCTTATCTCCAAGATATATTATGGTATATGCAAGTATTCTAAAAATTCCAAAATCCAATACACTTCAGGTCTCAAGCATTTTGGATAAGGGGTACTCATCCTGTACTGGTGAAATGGCTTGCCTAGTGATGTATTAAATAATATACTAAGCCTTAATTATTTGGACTCACAGATCTCTTTGAGTCTGTTGATTCACAGTATCCAGTATTACTGTGAAGTACTTATTTATTGACAATAGCAATCATGCTTAGTTATAAAATTATTAAAAAAATATTTTTTACAAGATCATCAGAATGACTTCCAGTGAGAGAGAAAAAGAAAGTACACAGTAAAATGTATACATTACTGTGGAAAAGGTGTCTCAATTAGAAGGCAACCACATTGTTTCTAATATAGATAAAGAACAGAAGTCATTAACATGCTATAATGTTAGTCATTAGCAACTATTATCTTTAAAAAAGAAATCTGAGTTTTATGGAAAAATTCATTTTGGCAGAACTTGATATTTCATTAAAATCACAGCAGTGTTTTTTTCCTTATGTAAGATGTGCTCTGAAAACACATTTTAATTCCCCCCTTTTTAATGTGAAGTTTTAAACATTTATATCTTTCTTGAAAGTTGTCAAAAACCTTACAGTGAGCACTGGCAGTTTAAAGCAATTGCCTGCTGATCTCTAAGTAGAGGCACAATGGCTGTAACAACACATGTACAAAAAATGACCTACCTTTACAAAAAGGGACTTACCCTAAAGAAATAATTAAGGGAAAAGACATTCAGGTATCCTTTGTTCTCTATATCAAGCAGTTTGAAAATATACTGCAGAGCTGCAGGCTCCTTTCTGTTTTCTAATGCAAGTACAAAGTCCAGGTACGTCTTATAGTCCTAAAAGCAGATGCAATCATGTTTATTATAGTCCTGTTTCTAAATTGATTTTGCAAGCAGAACATAATTGGTGGCTATTTCCTTGTAGGGGAGCAGTTAGTTTTCGCTGAAAGACAGCATGAAACAGAAAGGGCTGCTGAGGGGGGAAAGGAGTGCAAAAATACTTGACTTTTTATTGGATAGGCAACATACCCATAGATTTTATGAAAGCCACTGGAGAGCTTGTCCACAATTCAAATTAATGAAGTAACATTTAAACAATAGTCTATCATATTTTTTCAGTTACCAACCATCTTCCAATAAGCTAAAGCCGGATTCATGTGTTAAGACAATAACAAAAAATCCCTTTAGCCACTTAACTAATTTGTTGGATGCTGTAATGTATTTTATGGCTAAATGTCCTAAATCATCTTTGTTTTATTTGAAGTGACTCCAGCATCCCTCATTGACAACACGGGTCTTATATGGAAAGCAGTACACAGAAATGAAAAGTGATCAATATTATTCAAAAATAAACAGCAGATTTCAAAACAGAAGCCCAGTTCTGTAACTAACATAGGGATGTAGACCTTTAGCACTAGCTGATTAAATGTAATGACCATGATCACAAACATCAGAAAAGTGAAGAGTGTGGACAATTAAAAGTGAATTCTATATTAGCAGCATTATACTGTTAGATTCAATGAATAAGTTCCTTGCTGTTCTTGCTTTTGGCAGCAAGAAGCCACTGTCCTCCCTGTCACAATGAGATTTCTTATTCAGATGATTCCTTAGTGAGTTGTGACTTCACAATGTGTGGGTTTCAGCTGCCATTCAAATGAGAATATTGCCTTCATTCTATTTAGTTAATATTCATTTAATGTTTAAAATGTGAAGAGTTCCAATAAAACACACAGAGAACTTTGATATAAAAGCAAGACATTATTACTGTTATGCATGTAACAAAAGAGAAGTACCATTTCTCCATCATAGGTCAGACACTCCTGGAAGACACGGTCCAAAAATATGTTGGTTAAAGTCCCTGTTCCATAACGAGACAATTCCTCTTTACTAAGCATACCATTGTGATCTTTGTCAAGATTTAAATACTGACCTGCAACAGGGTTGGGAGGGTGGGAAAAGGAGCAAGAAGAGGGTACAAATGAAGTAGTATGTTTTCATATCATTTTAAAACAAAGGATTAAAGACAAAACATTTTCAAGCTATCACATTCTATTTCTTAGATTTAGTTTTAGATTACAACCACAACCGTCCACAGTACTGAAAATGTATTCCAGAGAGTTTCCCAGTCCATTGGAGCCTGTTTTTAAGGACACATGAGGAGATATGGGTGGTTCTGCTGAAGGAAATATCTGTTGAATACTGGCCTGTTGTCATACTACAACATCTTAGAGTTGCTGTTAAGATAAATTGATTTGCACAACATATTTTGGCATTTGTCTTGACCAGCTTATACTGATAGTTACTAAAGCTGAAGAAAGCTATGTAGCACAGCAGTGACAATACTCCACATTTACAAGATGTACCTGCAACAAAATGTTGCAGTGTGGAATGCTACTATTCAGAATTTCATCCAGCAAGCAGTATCTATTTTCCTTTTTCTCAGTTTCCCCTTTTTCTTAAACACCAACATTTAACGTATGTCCACTGAACATGCCTAGTTACTGCGAGGCTGTTTTGGATTTTTTCCTCACTGTTGGATTTTGCTTGTATTTTTGAAAATGAAACTGTGCCCTCAAGCCTGTTGATATGGCTTTCTGGTGTGGGAAGGATGATGTTTTATCTGTGTGAAGATTGGGGCCTATTATAACTAGGCACTGGAAACTGCACAATGAGCCAATTTTCTGCCTACAGTCTCTCTGAGGTCCATACAGATTGCTACAAATGCCAACAAACAAATGCACATACAGACAGCCAGAAGCTTACTTCTAGTTTCAGAAAACTGGGATGTTTTGTATGTTAAATAGTGCAGGGGGGAGGTGAATTGCTACTCCTTGATGCTTCCTAGAGAGGCAATCTATTCTTTTTTTGGCCAAAAAACAAACAAACAAACAAACAAAAATGTGACGAGTCTGGAGGGAATGAGGTTCATTAAAAAAATCTTTGAGGGTTGAATGCACGTGTTCCCAAGGCTGTACACTGCCTACCCCAATAAATACAAATTGTGAAGTCAACTCTCTGAGTGTCAATATTTTCAGAGCCAAAAAGCATCAAAATGTAAGTTATCAGCAGGCTTTGGAAACGTTCTTCTTGGAACCTGAATAGCATTCTATATTGAAACAGTATTTTTGCAGTTTCCACTTGTTTATGATTCAGTGCAAATGGAAATTATTTCTGTGACAGAAATCCCTACTTGGAACTCCCTGTTGCATGATGCTATTATTCTATCTATTTGTATTCCACCAGCTCCCTAAGTTTCCCCTTATAAGGCATGGTTTCCTAACCCTTCACCATTTTGGTCACCCTCCTCTGGACATGCTCCAGCTTGTCAACATCCTTTCTGAATTGTGGTGCCCAGAACTGGACGCAGTATCCAGGTGAGGCCTGGCCAAAGCAGAATAGAGTGACACTATTACTTCCCTCAATCTAGACACTCTACTTCTATTGATGCAACCTAGAAACACATTGGCCTTTTTATCTCCTGCATGACAGTGTTGACTCATGTTCCCTTTCCCTTTCATATGCCATCTTGTTAAACCTAGTTTCCCCCATCCTATATCTATATATTTCATTTTTTTTTCCTGCCTAAGTGCAGTACCTTACATTTCTCCCTGTTGGAATTTATTTTGTTAGCTTTGGTCCAGCTTTCTAATCTATTAAAGTCATTTTGAATTTTGTTACTCTCCTCTGGAGTATTAGCTACTCCATTTGGTGTCATCTACAAATTTGATAAGCATGCCCTCCATTCTTTCATCCCAGTCATTGATAAAGATGTTAAATAGCACTGGGCCCAGGACAGAACCCTGTGGCACCCCACTAGTCACTCTTCTCCAAGATAAAGAGAAGCCATTGCTGAGCACATTTTGGGTTCAGCTGGTCAACCAATTACAAATCCATCTAACAGTTGCATTCTCTAGCCCATATTTTACTAGCTTGTCTGCAAGAATATCATGGGGGACCTTGTTGAAGGCTTTACTGAAATCACGATGCCTTAGTCAGATTTCAAATCCTTTCCAGCACACCAATCTCCTCAGCCTATTCCTGTTCTTCCCAATCCATCTCCTGTCAACTTCCCATCTTTCCAAACATGCCAGTCAGATTTTAAGCCCCTTTCCAGCCCATCAATCTCCCCATTCAACTCATATTTCCCCCAATAATCTCCCCTTAACCTCCCAGTCTTCTAAAAGAGCGAGCCAGGTTCTAAACCCCATACCACCTTATTGATATTGTACCCCACTCCTGTTCTTCCCAATTCACCTCCTCTCAACCTCCTATCCTTCCAAAAGGGCTAGCCAGGTTTTAAACCCCTTTCCAGCCCAACCCTCTCCTGGCTGGCTAAGGTAAGAGGAAGAGGGAAAGGTCAAGCTAGTTAAGCTTCAAACCCACAAATAGTCAAAGCCACGAATGTTAAGTCCCCAAATGTGAAGGGCCAAACGGATTGTATGTGGGAGATGCTCATTTTCATTGAGGAAATTGAACGACGAAAGAGTTCAACATGCAGTTGTACTGACCGATTACTGATTATCATTACTGCATTCCAAATATGTTTCTAATACTGAGTGCCTTTGGGCATTCATACAATGTATGCACTAATCTTTTCATTTAATTACAACTCCTCCAGTATGAATGGAGATGATCTATGTTATAGTAGCATAATTTTTAAAAATAGAAATGTCATCTCTGTACAGTTGTACATACATTTTCTTTAACTGTCATGGATGAAGATGCAAGTGCCTTTGACGTCCAATGTTTCCCCTAGGCCTGATCAGAGATTTCTATGTTTAGTTTTCCATAAAATTTCTGAACCACTTTTTTTTAAATTCACTTCCATATGTTCTTTACAAACAAGTGAGAACAAACTTTAGTTTGTTATTGTTGTTAACTACCTTCGAAATGACTTTGATTCATGGCAACTTCATGAGTGCGACACCTCAAAGACCCCCCATTCACAACTGCTCTGCTCAGTTCCTGCAGGCTCACAGCTGTGGCCTCCTTGATTGAGTCTATCTGTCAGGTATATGGTCTTCCTCTATTTCTACTGCCCTCCACCTGTTCTAGCATTATTGCCTTTTCTAAAGAGTCATTCCTTCGCATGATGTGTCTGAAGTATGACAGTCTCAGTTTACTTGCTCTTCCCATTTCTAGTCTACTTCTGATTTCTTGACTGCTATCTCCGTTCTGATCAATGACTGATCCAAGGTAGGGGAACTGTTTTTCAAGATGTCTGGAAGTCATGCCGGTGCTCAGACATGAGCCAGCTTCTGAGCACTGTACCAGCACAGCGTTTCCATGCCACCGGAGTGGCTTAAAGCTGCCCGTGGGTTGTGGAGGGGCAGGAAAAGCTACATTTTTACCGGCCCAAAAAGCAGCTCTTTATTCTGCTGGCTGCAAGGCGGATTGGGACTGCAGTGTGTGTTCGTCGCAGCCCCGATCTACCTTCGGAAGGGGCAGCTTCAAGGCCATCTGCTTCAGCACTAAGATTGAGCAAATTAACAAAACCATCTTTTGCCATCTCAACCAAAGCAGCCTCTTCATAAAATTATTGTTCATACCTATTGTTCATACTATTGTAAGCAGCCTCTTCATAAGACTATTGTTCATATTATTAAAAAAATTATTACATGAGTTGCAAGTCTGGACTTAAATTTATTTTAATCTCTATGAAAAGCTCAGAATAATCAAGTATCCCTTTTAAATTGTAAGAGCACAGTCTGGGTTCCGCAAAGATAAAATAATTTCATCTACATATAGGCTTGCATTATGCTCTGTCTCATGTCATTTATACAAACTAATATATTTATGTGTACTCTTCTGGGGGAAAGCCTAGATGTTATAAAGCCCTATAGAAGTTATAGAGCCCTGGTGATGCAGTGGTTAAATGCCAGTACTGCAGCCACTCACTCACAAACCACAAGGTTGTGATTCAATACCAGCCAGGGGTTCAGGTTCGACTCAGCTTTGCATCCTTCCATAAGTCGCTAAAATGAGTACCCAGCTTGTTGGGAGCAATTAGCTTACACATTGTAAACTGCTTAGCAAGTGCTTAAGTGCACTGATAAGCAGCATAGAAATGTACTTGCTATTGCTATAGAACTTTTATCAGATTCTTAAATGGAACTTTGATTCTCCAAAAGTTAAGTACTATTGCTTTAGTGAAACATTATAATACAATGAAACCAGAACAACTGCAGTAAAATCAGTAATATTATAGATGAGGTTACTGCAGCAGAAGCAGAATCAAAACTGTGGTGGAAGGAAACATGCAGCCTTTAGAAACTGGAGGAATTCAAAATGTGAACTCTTATCTCTGAACTGAGCTAAAAGTGAAACTTAACACTGACTGAAAAAGTACGAAAGTATACACTGAAAAAGTGGAAAGTAGAATTTTAATGAAAAGGAGGTGATACTAGATTTTGGCAAGATTATTTAAGCAACTTACATTTACCCTAGTGAGCAAGTGTTGAGGCAAGACACACAAGGCATGTCAGTTGCACGAACAGATACTTTCCCAATTCATGAACAAATCATGATACATTAGTACAAAAAAATGCATTCTTGAAGAACTAGATAAAACCCACAAGTTTTATGTTTCCAATTTTAGGTGAGTCAGCAATATATATTTATTAATTACTTGTTAACAGTAACAACTAACAGAGGATTAGTTGACATTTACATAATCAACACATGTTCATGCTACACCATGCACTCACTGGAGAAATTATATTTATATCTCTTTTACATGATCTTACAATGGACTTATGGGCGTGTTACAGACCGCCCCTTTGAGGCGGCCTGTACCCGCCCCTATCCCCGGGGTATCGGGGCCTCAGTGGCTAGAACGGCAGCCGCTGAGGCCCCGATCCGCCGCTTTCCAGGCTGCGGGGAAGCGGCAAAAGGCCACTTCCCCGCAGCCTGGAAAAGGGAGTCCTTGGGGCTTCAAGCCCCAAGGACATCCCGCAGTGGCGGGGAGGAGGAGAAAGGGGCCGCTTGGTCCCTTTCTCCTTTGCGTTGCTGGGTGCAGCCGTGTGAAGGCTGCGCCCAGCGGCGCAAACCAGGAAGGAGCTCCGAAATGGAGCTCCTTCCTGCTCCATGCAAAGGGTGCACTAAGTGCCCTGGCACAGAGCGACGACGTCACGTCCGCGCCGCCCTGTATAGAGGCGGTGCGGTCGTGACGTCGTCATGGCGGCCTCCATGTAGATGGAGCACCGCTATTTTGTACAGACTCAGTCCGTACTAGGGGTAGGGGGGTGCGGAAGCACCGCACCTTCCTAACCCTAGTACGGACTGACTCCGTACTAAAAGGCCAGTTTGTAACGGGCCATGATATCCTCATGATGTATCATCATGGGATAAGCACTGACTGTACCTCTTATTAAACAGTATTGTGACCACTGGTAATTTTGAATTAATGAGGCAAATGGGTCTATATAATGCTAGTCACATAAAAGTGAATAAAACAAAAATCTGCAAACAATGTTACATTTTGAAGATAAAGTGATATAATAAAAGGTATTATACTGATGGGGACATACCATAAACCCTCAGTGCAGAAGGAGCAGAAAACCAGTTGGTTTCTTGACTTTCTTTTGAAAGTTCTTCATCCCGTAACTGAATGATTATGGAAATAAAGAGTTAGCAATCAACAGTAGGAAAAATACACAAAAACTGAAGTATACATGAAAATGCCTACCTCTAATAAATCATCAAGGAAACTGCAAGCTAAAATATCTTGTATTTTTATCTTCCCTGGAAGACAAATTTAAAAATAAATTAAAAAATTTCAAGGTAATAATTAATTGGTGGGATATTCTGAGTCTTCAAGGATAGTTGCACTCTATTTATGTTATGCTATCTTATCTTAAATGGTCCTTGACAGAAAATAAATTTAAGGACTAAAAATCTTTCAGCATGAAAAATTGGACAGAACAAAATAAAAGCTATTTTAATCTACTGTAGTATATCAATAATACAGCCCCCGAATATCAGCATTTCATACAGTTTAGAAGCAAGAATGTAATTCCACTAAGAAGGTTTACCATAGACACAAACTAATAACCAAAAAACGTTTTCAAGCCATACTCATGTACACAGTGGGGCCTTGCTATCTGCGGGCTTGCTATCCACGGATTTAGGCATCCGTGAAGGCAAATGCCATTGTCCCCAAAAGTGGTGTGTACATGCTGCTGCACTAGTAGCTGCATGCATGTAGCACTATCATTAGGGGCAATGGGTCTTGAATTCCTACCTTTCCCCCCGTATCCACCAGTTCCAGAACAGATTCCTCATGGATATGAAAGTTCAACTGTAATTTTTTGTTGTTTTTATTGCTGGATCCTTCAGGTATAGCTTAATTTATGCATGCCACTTTTCACGGCAAAGACCTCCCTTCATGCAAACAGCTGGTATGAATCAATGGATCTATTTTAGGCCAAAAAAGCAACTAGCTTTAGGGCTCAATGTCTACCCAACTTTGGAACATCTCCAGTATTTTCTATGGAAGCACAGGGAAAAGCTTAGACTGCAAAACTGATATCTACTTAGAAAAACAAGAAAGAAATTATAGAATCATAGAATGTGAACCTACCTGTTCTAAGAGGATCTAGAAAAAAGAAGAATTTCCTTACTGCAGTGCAGACATAGAATGAGTAAAATGATTTTTCTAAACCATCCAACTGTGGCAATGTGGGGATGAGTTCCAGAATATAATTTTCTAAATCCTGGACAATAAAAAATATAAAAAATATATGGTTAAACAATAGGAGTCCTCATGACTGGAGTGGAATTTTTTACACTGGTTTTGTACTTCACAGGGGGCAAGATGGTGTATTTTTGGCATCAACTGCTCTCCTATGCAAGCTGTGATACTACAAGAATAATAATAGTGAACACTCCAAATGAGCTGCTTCCTAGCTGCCCTGCACAGTACACATTTCTGTCTCCTCCCTGATACTTGAGCTCTTGATACTCTTGATACCAAGAGACTTTACAACCACAACAGAATTTAGAGAATACATAATACATATGAGCAGCTTTGTCAATCAGTATAAAGATGCTAAGGCGCGTTACAGACCGCCCTTTTCGGGCGGCCTGTATCCGGCCCTTTCCCTGCTGGATTGGCCTCAGCTGCCACAGTGGCAACCTCTGAGGCTCCGATCCGCCACTTTCCAGGCTGCTTCCCCGCGACTTGGAAAGGGGTGCCCCTGGGGCTTCATGCCCCAAGGACACCCAACGGTGGCGGGGACACACAGAAAGGGGCCCCTTGGCCCCTTTCTGCTTTGCGTCGCTGGCACAGCCATCTAAAGGCTGCGCCAGCGACGCAAAGCTGGAAGGAGCTCCAAAATGGAGCTCCTTCCGGCTACGTGGAAAGGGCGCCCCAGGTGGCACGGAGGTGACGCCCCCATCTTGACACCCATGTAGAATGGGCGCCGCCATTTTGTACATCCCCAGGACGTACTAGAGTTAGGGCATCCGGAATGGATGCCCTTTCCTAACCCTAGTACGTCCTGGGGATGTACTTTATGCCCGTCTGTAACGGACCTAAGATAACCTTTGAACTGGAATTCCCAAAACATAACACTGCTACTTATTATAAGAAAATATTATACAATAAATGCACATTATTTGGATTGAAGTATATGAAGAGTCTAAGTGGAGTCCATTATATTACACTCTATATTACACTGTATCATTGCACTACACTTCCAGATTATATAACTCTATGTCAATACCTGAATACTAAAAATTCATATACACTGGCCCTCTCTCACACAGAGATAATTCAAAACACCAAAAAAAAAAAAAAAAAAAAAATCCATTATACCAGTTACATAAATTACACATTTAATGTTCGTCACTTACTGATTCCCTGAGGTAACCTTGCCCAGCCACATCATATAAACTGAGGCCTATTCTTGTCTGGTATAGCCAAACTGAAATAGAAGAAAAATAATAAGATGGAACTTTTTTGTAGGCATATAAAGCTCTTGGCAAGACAAAATAAGTCCTAAAAATACATTCAAGACAGAAAAAGAAAGTTAAAAATAAAATTTAAATAATCTTTCCAAAAGCCCCAGCCTTTTAAGTTTACTATAAAATGAAGTTTAGAGAAGTTAAGATCTTCTTGTTCGAGTTGTAACCCCACAATCTTGATGTTAAGAAATAAAACTCCCATTTAAGTTACTTACGGTAACTGCTTTCTGTCTCAAGTGTGGTTGCACTAGATTTAGGACCCATCTGCACTGCAGAAATAATCCAGTTGTACACCACTGCCACAGTGCAATGGTATAGAATTCTGGGAATTTTAGTTTGTTGTTAACTTTTTAGGCTAGCTCATTCCCAGAATTCCATAGCATTGAGCCATGGTAATTAAAGTGGTGTCAAATCGGATTATTTCTGCAGTGCGGATGCAGCTTTAGTCTGCTACTCTTCCTTGAAAAGATGTCCATTCTCACTAGTTTCAATGTTACAAACCTACCGAGGTTTGTAAAGCTCTCTTCCTTTAGGACTGCTATCAACATGTTATACACATTTTATTGCACAATTTGTTGTAAATACAAACCCACCTTTTCTCATCACATAATTGAAAAACTGCATTATAGATATCCTTCCATAGGGATCATTGTGAAGTAACTTGGCAAAGACTTTAGCTGTGAAGAACTGCCTGTGAAACATAAACACAACATTGAAGCTCAGCAGAACAAATGTAAATTCTGCAACAGCTAAGAGTGAGTTTCATAATTAAATTATTTTGTGGAAATGAGGGCTGGGTAGGTATTGTGGGAGAGCCTGACTCTTAATATGAAGGGGCCTTACTTGCATTTGGTTCCAGCTTTCTCACCAACTTTCAGGAAGCTGTCATAGTTGATCATTGCTTCATCAGCCATCATAGGTAATGTCTGATGTTTGTCCAGAAGAAACCATAAATTCTGAAAAGGCAAGCAATCACCATTGGAGCCTGGTCAATCACAAAAGGCAAGTAGGGCCCATTCCGCACGGGCGGAAAGTACGTGTGCGGCACGTACTAGGGTTAGAAAGGGGCATCCTTTCCGGACACCCCAAACCTAATACGCGCCAAGCGCTTACAAAATGGCGGTGCCCATTCTACATGGGCGCTGCCATTTTGACGTAGTGGACGCTTAGCGTCCGCACGTCTCGGCACCATTATGACATCGCAAGTGCGCCATTGGCGCCTTGTGGCATCATAGGGGCACCGCAAGAAGAAGCTGCATTTTGCAGCTTCTTTTTGTTGCGCGGAGGAGTCACGTGGTTTGGCCGCTGGGGCTCCTCCATGCAGCAAATGATGGCGCCGGCAGACCACCCTTTTTGGGCGGTCTGTAAAGCGCCTAAGTTGCCCAATAAACAGTATAAGGCAAAAGTGGGATCTGAGCCTCAAATATGCCTCCAATAAAAATAACAATTAAACAAAAGTGTTAAAATATTGTGCCACACAAACACAGTCAGGCACCCCTGCCACAACAAAAATAAGTTAGCCTAAGTGTGATAGAAAGCTCATTCCCTGGTGGCGCAGTGGTTAAATGCCTGTACTGCAGCCATTCACTTGAAACCACAAGGTTGCGAGTTCAAGACCAGCAAAAGGGCCCAAGCTCAACTCAGGCTTGCATCCTTCCGAGGTCGCTAAAATGAGTACCCAGAGTGTTGGGGGCAAATTAGCTTACTTGCTAATTAGCTTACTTGCTGTTCACCGCTATGATCTTTGGAATAGCGGTATATAAATAAAACAAATTATTAATTATTATTCCCTTCCTTTGCTCCTCCTTCCTCTGTTTTTTCTTTTCTTAGAGTATCCTTGACTTCTGTGTGAGCTCATGGGCAATTGGGAGTGGGGCTGGACAACAGTTCTTATAATCCTTCTAAATGCAGTCAGAACATCTTGAATGCACCTGTGGTGTCTGGGGTGGACACTACAATTAAGACTTTTATGATAATGAAATATCAAAGAGGTTAATCTGAAATTACATGAGACTAAGAAAAACATTTTCACCCATTTCTTACCTGCAATTCTTCATTGTCTAACAGCTCTCTACTTTTTCTTTGTAAAAAGACTGCTCTAGATTCTTCTCTCAATTTCTGTAATAAAATTTCATCTTCGGCTGGCAGCTAAATAAACAAGCAAGCAAATAAAGTTGTCAGTTGTAGGATGATAGGGTGATACTGACCAAAGGATTCTCAAAATGCAGAATATTACTGCTATCATGTTACTGCTTTGATATGTAGGCATTGGGACAACAATATAATATTGAAGTCAGCAAACAGAGAGCAGAAAAATATTTGTTAGTGCTAACTTTGCACAGGAAATATGAATAAACTTGTATTTATAACTGGAAGCTCTCTTTGGAAGAAAAAACCAATCCTTTTAGCTGACAATAGAGACAGCAAAAGAAACTAGTGAAGGATTGACATCAGTTTTAGTGTTCAGCTGTAATCTATGGTTTTCAAAGCATGAAAGTTCTAATAACAGTTGAATAAAAAATCCAATATGCAGGTGCATGATGTAACAACCCTCTCCAATCCCTTCTAAACAAAGAGGAGCAGAGATTCATCCCAAGGAAATATTGGGACTGTCAGCAGGAAACAGATCAAAGACACTTTCAATTTGAACACATTTAACTACTAAAATGACATGTGATAAGTGGAAGAGAAGAATGATTTAACAGTAGCCAGCAGCAAATATCCTCATGTGATGAACCCTCTCTTCCCTTCCATGAATTATTAAATGAAAAGCCTGAAGTACAACAGAAACAGAAGCTCAGCCACAACAGCAGTAATTCCCTCACTGGATACAGAAAAGTTACTAGGAACACTCACCTACAGCAATTTTGTCCTGGCCCTGCATGTTCAACTTCTCTTCTGAATGGTAGATGGGGGATAATGGTTGCAGAGCTTAAGCAGCAGCTGTCCTGGCAAGTGTTACAATATTTGGTACTTGCAAAGTAGAGTGCTAATCTTCTCCAAGGCAGATGCTATTGCTACTAAACTGAAGGATGATGAACAAACAGGATATGAAGGCAGCTGAAAGGTGGCTGTTTCTTCACATTCTGATTCCATCTAAACTTTATTATCTCCTGCAAGGGACATGTGGCACTTCTAACCCTATCAAAGGATGACTCAGCTTCAGAGTTAGAATCATAGGTCTACCACCATCCAGAACATTTCATGTACTGGTTTCCAAGACAATCCCGGATGAACCACTAGCAGAGGGCTATTGGCTCATATACAATAGAAGATAGAACAGTTTCTGTTTCCTCACCAAAAATCTCATTCAGCTCATTGAAGACTGGCAGCAAACTGGCACAGCCCATGGCTTGCCCATAATATGCTTCGTGAAGCTCCTTCATTTGGCTACTGCACAGAATCTGTGTACACAGGAACCCCTCTTCAGCTATCTTCTTGACTAGGACAGCCTACATATCACTACAGTGGTACCTCGGGATACGAAATGCGCGGGTTACGAAATTTCCGGGATACGAAAAAGTTGGATTGGCAAAAACTGTTTCGGGTTACGAAATATTTTTCGGGTTACGAAATTCATTTCGGCGCGAAATTCAAATGCTATAGGCTTCCAGCGCTAACGGAAAGCTATTTCGGGTTATGAAATTTTCGCGTTACGAAGGGAATGGCGGAACGAATTAATTTCGTAACCCGAGGCACCACTGTACTGGTAGGCACGTTCTGAACTCAGCAATGGACCAATGACCTAACACCACTGTGGTTTCCTCATCAGTTCAGGTTTGGCTATGGGGAGTCCAGCCAGATGATCTGAATTTGCCTTGCTGTTCTCTCTCCATGATATAGTGTGCCCGCGTCATAGGCGGCTATATGCTGAAAGCTGCACGACAAGGAGGAAATCATGCGTGTGCCGCTGCGCCCAAACCCTATTAGTTTCAATGAGTTTTAAGCATACATGGAATTTGTCTTATGCGGGGTGGGTGGGTGAGTCCGGAACGGATCCCCCGCGTAAGGCAAGGACACACTAGATGGAAATGGTTCATGGAGTGAAAAAAAAGGCCAAGTGGTCTCTACAGACTCTGACCATTGTTCAAGCAGGGATCTGCACCAAAAGGATGAATGTATGTCTGCAGAATAGAAGAGACAGCAGATTTGTGCTGCAATGTCCCTTCCATAAGGAGAAACAATAGAGACTGGGAAGAAACTCCCAGATGCTATGTTGAATACAATAAGCAAAAGAAAGAATCCTCAAGAGGACTGCCTTATACATGGAACATTTTGCTGTAATAAACTTTTTTTTAGTCTTCTCTAAATTTAGTAACAGGGTTTTCCTCACATAGATTTGTCCCATAGTCTTCTTTCTCCACACTCAACGTGGATATAATCTGGATATAAAAAGAACCACAAGAAAAAACTCCCCAAGACAAATTGTGCAAAAATATAACATGAAATAAATTTGTCCAACACAGGAGTAAATGTCTTCAACATACTGGTCCAAATTGGAATAGCATGCAACTGAAAGAAAAGGGATGTAAGTATTTGCAAATTATAGTAACATTGTAATCTTTAACATAAAAATAATATGTGTATATGTTATGGAGCCAGTGCTTTGAAACCAAAGAGATGTCATAGCTCTATGTGAAGAAGGTTGTTAGCTGCTTTTGAGTCGATCTTGATTCATGGCGAACCTGTGAATAGGATATATCCAAGCCCCTCTATTCTCCACCTCCCTGCTCAGGTCCTGCAGGCTCAGGCCCATGGTCTCCCTGATTGAGTCTATCCATCCGGCATGTGGTCATCCTCTCTTTCTACTTCTCTCTATCTTCCCCAGCATCAGTATCTTTTCCAATGAGTCGTGCCTTCTTACCACGTGACCAAAATATGATAGCCTCAATTTAGTCATCTTGGCTACCAGGGGAGTTCTGTTCTAGGACCTATTTATTTTCTTTTGGCTGTCCACGGTATCCTCAGCACTCTTCTCCAGCAACCCATCTCAAATGAGTTAATTTTCTTTTTATCTCCTTTCTTCATTGTCCAGTTCTCAGGTATGTACATGGTGATGGGGAATACAATGGCTTGGATGATTCTAACTTTAGCACTGTTTTGTCTTTATTCTTTAGGATTTGGTCTAGTTCTTTCATCACTGCCCTTTCTATTCCTAGTCTTCTTAATTCTTGACTGCAGTCTCCTTTTTGAGCAATGTTTGATCCAAGGGAAAGAAAATCTTTAACTATTTCAATTTCCTCATTGTCTATGTTGAATTTATGCAGATACTGCATGGTTATTATTTTTGTTTTCTTTATGTTCAGTAACAAGCCTATCTTTGCACTTTCTTCCTTGACCTTCCTTAGTAATTTAGTCAATTTTATAGTGTTTACCCTCCCAACAAGCTTGTGATATTGTCATTTTATAGATAGACTGGAGAAAAAGAGGAACTGAAGCAGAGGTCAGTTGAAAGGTGTGACATGGTCTGGAGCAAATCTGTTAGGTCTAGTTAATGTGAACAGCAACTGAAGTGTGTATAATCTCTCAGAATAATGTCACTTATATATTAAAGGTGAAGGACCAAATGTCCTTCTGTGCAAGCATCCATACTGTACCTTGCTTTTGAAAAGATTATGACTCTTCCCCTCGACCCACACCTGAATTCTTCGAAGGCCTTCACTTTTTGAATTTGCTGTAATTGCAATTTAGGAGCTCTGGTGGTGCAGTGGTTAAATGTCGGTACTGCAGCCACTCACTCACAGTCACAAGGGTGGGAGTTCAATACCAGCCATGGGCTCCAGGGTCGACTTAGTCTGGCATCCTTCTGAGATCGCTAAAATGAGTACCCATTTTACACATTGTAAACTGCTTAGGGCAGGGATCGGCAACCTCCGGCCCATGGGCCGGATGCGGCCTGTGGAGGCCTTTCGGCCAGCCCCTGCGCAGTCCTGCCACCAATTGCTGCCCCACTATCTCGCCACTCCGCCGCCATTTTGTTTTTCTAAATGGCGGCCGAAGTCTCGCATGACCTTTCCCGTTGCGGGGCACGACAGGAAAGGTCACGCGAGACTTCGCTGCCATTTTGAAAAACAAAATGGCGGTGGGCCTCTAGGAGGCTTGGTGCGGCCCCTGGAGCCCTCCAACAGGACTCCGGCAGCCGCATCGGGCCTCCTGCCCTTTCCCTCCCTTCCCACGGCTGCGTGGAAGCCCCCCCCCCCCCGGCTTCAGCCCCCCAGTTGTCTGAGGGACAGCAACCCGGCCCCCAGCTCAAAAAGGTTGTCTACCCCTGGCTTAGGGAATACTTAAGTGCATTGTTAAGCAGTATAGAAATGTACTTGCTATTGTTACTTGCTATTAGCAAATACCTAATTGTATTTTTTTGTTAAAAAACAACAAACTAAAATATAGTAGTTCTGAGAATGCTACTTACCCTATAATAAAAGCGTGGTATGTTCATGTAAGGGGTATTGGGAGCTTTTCTTCCTCCTTTCCATTCTAGATAGTACTTTGTAAACAGCTCCATTTCTTCATCCTTCAGCTCTTGATCACTCCTTTTACCTAATTAACACAAGATAGGGAACACTTTAAACAAATGTCCATATATTTAACAGCATTGCCAATGAATCTTGCATAACCACTTGACTATAACTTCAAATATGGTGTCTCTCCCTCTGGCTTCTCTGCCCAATTTCCCTTCAACCTCCAAAGCTACACTATATTTAAAAATTCCTTACCACTCAGAGGATGCAGTCTCTCCAGCAGAGTTCTCATAAAAGCTCTTACTCACAAAATGACCTTTTGCTTTCTCCACATAAATTAAAGTAATTATTAATTACTGTTGAAAACATTCCTTGAATAATCACTCTAACAGTTTTTAGGGCAAAAGAATTACAGCCATGTGCATTTAATAAATGTCTGATAGCTTCTTAGAAAGATACTCCATGTTTGATACTCTGCAGGGAGAAAAAACATCTTGCGCTGGACTATTTTGTCTGGAGATGGGAAGGCAAGGAAACATTAATCTGCTCTTGCTGTTTCTACATTCTTCTAATTCTTCTTGAAAGCTGTTTTGAAATAAGAAAAGTGGCTGTTGTGATTTTCTTGCATGAGTTTATACATAGCAGCTTGGCCCCTATTTTAGAGTGACAATATCTTTTTCAGCAGCACAGTAAGATAGAAATGTTTCCAATGCACCTAACAAAGCAGCAAACAATAGGAGTACTGAAACACATGATTTTTTTATATAGAAGCAAATAAATCAATACATAATAAAGCAAGGCTGCCAATAGAAAAAAATTACAGGAAAACAGGCTACAAACAAAGATTATAACTACTGTTATGCATCTGGGTGAAAGACTTGCTCTTATAGCTCAGAATATTCCATGTCTATGGCAAGAAAAGAAGTAACTTGTAATTCCATTTCCAACCTTTTGTTTTTTAAAAGATCCTTTGTAAATCGTGTTGCAGAAACTTTGCCACACAAAACAGATTAGAAGTATTCTAATAAATAAACAAATTCACATTACTGCAGGACTGCTTTGTTTCCTAGTCTGCTGGGACATTCTTATATGTTTAATAGTCCTGTAAAGTATCACAATGGGTGCATTAGTGCATTGCTCATTGTAGACCATGATTTGCATTAACCTTTTTTTTTTGCTTAAACCATAAGATTACACAGCAGATAGACAAACAAACAATGGCTTTCTCTCCCCACCCTTCCCTCCCCTCCATTTTGTCAGCTCTTGTTTCAGAGTGGACAACTGGAAGACAAGCCATAGTGGCAATTTCAAGGTCAGAGTTTTTAAGCCAAAAACAAATAATGGTTTGTGGCGGGCTAACTAACCACATCTTAAAGATATAAGAGGATCATGTAGCACCTTTGAGACTGAGAAAAATAAATTTCTAGCATAAGCTTTTGTTAATTCTAATCCACTCCACCAGATGCAGTGGAGTCCACTAAAGCTTATGTGAGAAATTTGCTTTTCTCTGTTAGTCTCAAGGATGGTAGAAGATTCTGTTGTATCTTTTAAAACTGAAATAGATTAGTATAATAGAATCATAAAGTTGTAAGAGATCACAAGGGCCATCCAGTCCAACTACCTGCCATGCAGGAAATCTAAATCAAAGCATCCCTGACAGATGGCCGTCCAGCCTCTGCTTAAAGACCTCCAAGGAAGAAGACTCCACTACACTCTGAGGGAGTGTGTTCCAGTGTTGAACAACCCTTACTGTAAGGAAATTCCTCCTAATGTTGAGGTGGGATCTCTTTTCATGGCTATGTATTTGAACACTAAAACAACAGCTTATTAATAGAGGCAGGTTTGTTGATTATTTTACTTATTTGCTACATTTATATTTGCCATCAGTTCAAGGTACCCGGATCTCTTTCTTTTTGCTTTACCTTCACAAAACACTATGAGGTAGGTATGACATAGCCTGCAGCTGAATTGCAGAAATATTCCAATTTGACACCACGTTAACTGCCACAGCTCAATGCTACCGAGTGCTATCAGGGATTTAGTTTCTTGTGGCATCAGAGCTCTCTAGAAGGCTAAATATCACACAAAACTACAAATCCCAGAATTCTATAGCACAGGTATATGGCAGTTCAAGTGGTGTCAATCTATTTTATTTCTGCAGTGCAAATGCAGCCAGAGATTGAAACTGATGAGCCCAAGGACCCCCTTGAATTTCATGGCTTAGAAAGGGTTAAACATAGATCTCCCATGCCCCAATTCAGCATTCTAACCATTACACAACACTTGCTTTCTAGGTCTGCAAACCACAAGCCAAATTTTAATAAACTACATCAGAGCCTATCATGATGTGCTAACACAATAATTGAGTATACAGGAGTTCTTCTCATTTAAGAATAAGTACAGTGGATTCTTGTTATACGCTGGGGTTTGGTTTCAAGATCCCCCGTGTATAACAAAATCCGTGTATGCTCAAGTCCCATTAAGTATAATGACATAGCAAAATGGTGTCCCTAATAAAAAAAATGGAACATCAAGGTAAATTTATACTTTTTTGGAACATTTTCAAACTGTTTATGCTTAAATCCGTGTATAAAAAATCCATGTATAAGAAGGGCCGACTGTATGCACAATATTCTGTATATATTTGATGCCATCAAATGTGGAGCCTACGATATGCTGCAATAGGATATGTCTTCCCACTTATACAAAATACTAGTTGGCTCTTTGCACCCACATGGGTTTTGTTCTGGACTCCCCTGAAGAAAGAAAAATACACGGGACGTCAAGTCCTGTCGTTCCCAATGGTGTGCAATATGGACATAACAGTATTGGTGTGAATGCAGACACATGCAGCCATTGGGGACAATCTGCAGATGGCAAGCCCACAGAAGGGGAGAGCCAACTGTATTACAAAAATACTCTTATTCCATTTTTTTTCTTTTATAAACAGTCACTATTCTGCCCCAACAGGGCATTTCTGTTATGGTTTGTTGCCCTTTGTGAAATTTTAAGTGTGTTCTATATAGATCTGTTACCAACCTAACATATCTGATTCTTTATACTGTATCTATATTTGATTGATCGTTTCTTATTAGAACTCCTCCCTCAGACTTGTTCTCCCCCGTTTTTGGCCTCATCTCTTTCAACTTCTGGTGCAAAGACAAAACAGTGCTGTTCCAATGTTTGAAATTGCTGCTTTAACTGTTTCAAAACAGGACTCCAGTATTATTTTAGACTGTTTTCAGGTGTTTGTAAAGAGTATTTGAATGTGGCTTAAAAATATTCTTATCTTTGTATTGTTTTAATTGGTTTTTATTTGTACATCAGCTTGGGAGACCTTGTGGCCTGGGGGGAACATAGAAATAATTTTAATAAATAAAAGTTAGGACAGTAGTAAGACTCTACTATGATTCCCCCTCCCCCTCATAATCTCCTTTAATTAAAATAAGCTTCTCATTTGAAGTAGATCATGATGTGTCAACCTGAATTGCACAAGTATTTGCATTTAAAATAGCAACAGTCTACTAGATTCCAAAGACTGCTCAGCAGAGTACTGAGTGCCAAAATTAGGATGCACGAGTACTTTTTAAAACTAAGCTGTGTTGGTAACTTTCCTAGAGAAGTATTATACCTGAATTTAGAGGTTTTATCATTTTGCTTTTTAAAATTCAGTCCAGACCATTCAAATTTATAGATAAAATTTATAGATAAAACTCTAATGCCTGACGGCCACAAGATGGCAGACATTATACACCCTTGCCAGAGTCAAGTCTGCTCATATATATAGCATATATACTCACCTATAAGCCAATTTCATGTATAAGTTGAGGGAAGGTTTTGGGGGGCAAAATTATGGATTTTAGTATGACCCATGGATAAGTTGAGGGTAAAACTTTGGGGCTCCTCAGTTCCACGGTGGCTCTTTGGTGTTTTGCCATAGCAGTGGACAGAGGCTGCTTCTCTGCTGCAATGGGGAAATGTCCAAGCGTCATAGATGTAGCCACTTTTCAATGTAGGGAAATCAAGAAGTCTACTTTTACAGTAGGCTGTCCCCAGAAGGACCCTTCATTGCCTGTCATCACTTGTCTGCAGCCAGCCTATTTGTCTCCTCACAGAAGGTGGAGATAAGGAGGTGGAGGCAAGTGGACCAGCAGTGGACAACGGAGAGTGGGAGGTGAAGAGTCCATTTGGAGAGAGCCAGCGGTAAAAGAAGCACCCCTCCGCTTCATCAGTGGCTCTTCCAGACTTCATTGCTGAGGCAGGAAGTGTGTGTCTGTGCGCGCGCGCATGTGTGTGCATATGTGATTGGTACCTCTTTTACTGTTAAAGTATTATTTATTTTGTTATATTTATTTCATTTTTGTGCCTCCTTTTTCCCAAAAAGGGACCCAAGACAGAAGATAAAAAGACTTTAAAAACTTTACCAAACAGATGAACCTATTGTTAAAGAATATTTAAGTAATTCAGGCATATTTGTGTCAAGGAATATTTGTGTGAAGTTTGCTGATAAGACTCTATGAGACTACATCTGTGAGTGCAATTCCATTTACACTGCATAATGCAGGAGCAGAAGGAAGAAGCTGTGGTCTCCATCATCATGGTCATTGGTGCAGGGACCTGGCCCTTAGCAACACATTATTGCTGGTGCATGCCAGACAGCGACAACGGAGGCTGTAGATGCTACTGCTGTGACAACAACAGCCCTTCTCAGCTCAGTGCTAGTTTCATGCTATGCTTAGTCAAGGGGTGTGTGTGTGTGTGTGATGCAGGACATAGCAGTAACAAAATGTTGCCAAGGGCCAATTTGCGGTCCAAGGGCCCACTGTACTAGGTGCTGCAGGCTGTACTTCAGAAGAATAAACTGGTGAAACCACCTCTGAGTATTTCTGCCTAAGAAAACTCTATGAAATTCGTGAGGAAGGCATAAGTCAACCGCAGATGAGAAGGCAAAGGCACACACAAAGTAAAAATGTGACTATCTACAAAGGGGGAATCAATGCTGCATTCTTCACTTTGTTTCTAAAAAGTTCCCATGGGTGTGTGTGTGTTATACTCCCCTGTAGTTCCAAGATTTGATACCTCTATCCACAGCAGACCTCCTGCTCCACCTACAGCCCCACACACTGACCACAGGACTGTACTATTAACTGACAGGTTGCTTGTTGCTGCTGTAGTTTACTTTGGAACATTTCGCATATTTTCTAGATTCATAACAGAAATATTGGTGGTTAGACCCAGTCCCAAAGTGGAGGTTGCAGAGTAAGATGGGACTGAACTTGATCATAAACTTCAACAGCTCAAATTACCTTTTTGGACGAGCCTGAGATGCTTTTGGGAAATTCAAAGGCTTACACATTTTATGGAATAATAGCTGAACCTGATAAAGGTATGGGCACCTTGTGAATCGGGGCCTTCACTCTGCTTTTAGTAGTGTTTAATCCAAAGTGCCAGAAAGACTCTGAGGGATTTAAACAAATAAGCCATCATTTTGGTTCTCCCTTTCTTGCACTTTCTGTCATTTGTGAAGAAAACTCTGCTAGAGAGAACTTCATCCAAAAGTCTTCCCCAGGCTGCATCTGCACAGCAGAAATAATCCAGTTCGAGACTGCTTTAAAATGTCATGGCTCAATGCGATTGAATCCTGGGAATTGTAGTTTCATGTGGTGCCAGAGCTCTCTGACAGGGAAGGCTCAATGTCTCACAAAACCAACGTTCCCAGAATTCCACAGTCTTGAGCCTTGGCAGTTAAAGAGGTGTCAAACCGGATTATTTCTGCAGCGTGGATGCAGAGCGAGGTCCAAAGCACACTGCAGAAATAATCCAGTCTGAGATCGCTTTAGCTGTCCTGGCTCAGTGCTGGGGAATCCTGGGAACTGTAGTTCTGGGAGACATTGAGTCTCCTCCGTCAGAGAGAGAGCTCTGGTGCCGCAACAAACTACAGTTCCCAGGATTCCTTAGCCCTGAGCCAGGGCAGCTAAAGCGATCTCAAACTAGACTATTTCTGCAGCGTGGACGACGGCGCTGCAGAGCAGACCCTTCCCCCAGATGCCAGCCCCATCCCTCCGTGGTTCAAGCGGCGCCATCCGGCCGCTCCTTCCCCGACGCGAGCACTCACGGTCGGAGCCCACGGCCAACCGCTTCTTCAGCGCCTGCTTCCAGTCCATATTCGGGCCCAGTCAAGAAGCAGCCCGCTTTCCTAACAACGGTAACATCCGGGTAACGGGAACCGCATCACAACCGATTCCGCCATCTTAAGTGTGGGCAAAAGCAGACACCAATGAACCCTTTCAGAGGAAAATAGACCACGTGCCCTTAAGTGACATGGCTGCCACCACCTCCGCTCTTCTTTAACTTCTCGACCCCCTATTGGCTTTTGGAGAGCACGTGCGCGCGGGTCAGCTGATGCGCTTCGAGCCCTGTGATTGGCTGAGAGTGCTCCGCGCGCGGTTCTGCCGTCGAACGTCCGTATTCTTCTGATGAAGTCTTCGCCGCGGTGCCTCTTCATGGCGTCGGTGAGGTCGGTTGGGGGCTGTTGGGCTTTTATCCCCTTCAGAGCGGACACGGGCACTACAGTTCCCAGCATGCCATGCGGCCCCTTCACCTAACGACCGCTTGGATAATCTGTAGAAATAACCCACTTTGAGGCCGCTTTAACTGCCCTGGCTGGAGCCTAGGGAATCCTGGGAACTGTAGTTTAGTGTGGCACCAGAGCTCTCTCTGACAGGGAAGGCCAAATGTCTCCCAAACACTACAGTTCCCAGGATTCCCTAGCAGTTAAAGCGGCCTCAATACTGGGAGCTGTTGTCCATTGGACTGACTTCTGAGGAGAGGCGAATAAGATTTTGTGGGAGGAAAGTCTGAGTTCCCTTCACAGCAGTTTCTTTGGTTCTGTGTTTATGTGTGTTTTGTGCCCTTTTGCATTGCAGCAAGAGACTTTCTCAGCTGGCTAATGATGGTCGCATCATGTGTAGCATCTGGGGAAGTGCGCAAGAATGCGTCCATGAGGATGTATCTAGCACTCTTAGATCCAGAGGTATTGCTGGGTCCCTTGATTTGTCAAGAAGGCATTGAAAACCGAGACAAACTATTTCCCGTTAGTAATCCTGTCAATCTTCTCATTCTTCAAACTTTTTACAGACTTCTCCCACATAAACGCTGAAGAACAGGGATTGTGTTTTAGGAACTCAGGCAGGGAAGCTGTCATAGGCAGACATGGGTTTTGATTATGGGTTGCAATGCTAGATTGCATTTTGTGTCGTTTTGGAGAGGTACTTAAATCACTGTATATCTTCTTTTTATGCAGCCTGGCCTGATTTGACTGGAAAGCTCACATCATTCTGCTTATGATTCAAGTGTGAGAATGTTAGAGATGAGATCATATCAAGCCTTGTTTACATTTTGAAATGATCAGGATGACTGTAAATACCGACCAAGTTTAATGAAACACAACCCTAGGCTTATTACTACAGGACTTTTTCTTGGGATTCCAGATCTTCATCATCATGATATTTTCTATCCGAACCAGCAACTGTGTTTTACAGACATTACTGAAGAACTATGGCATGTTCTGCCCTATGCTAAGACCTCAACAATTGCCTACAACTTTTGGGTGCTTCTTATTTACCACACCATATCAAAGGGCAAAATCAGTGGATCCGAAAGCACTTCATCCTGCCGCTGCCATGTGGCATTCCAAGGAAAGAGAAGAAGGTAAAGGGGAGAGAAGATCTGGCAAAGATTGGTCTTCTCCTCGCCCTTTCAATCTGTTTGCTGCTGGCGCATCGAAGAAGAGAGCGGTGCTTCATGATGCTTTTTCAAGTGGAGAGCAGCCTATTATTTCTAGTAAGAAGATGACACTCTCTCCTCCAGAACGGCCCCTAAGTGCTGAGGAGTGGGAAAAGATGATGGGAGACTTTGTGGGAACTAAAAAGTTTGAAGACTGTATGTTTGAGCAAATGATCGTTCACAACAGCCCCGTAGATGTGGCCAAATCCTTACTAGCTGCAGTGGCTAAGCGAGACGGAGATATTGGATACGGTCTTTTGGTGAAGTACTTGGTTTTGTGTGTTTCTCAGAAACAGACAAAAGAGATCTATGATATTCATGATATTATGAAAGTCAGATTTAAGACTTTAGATACATCAGGATCTAGTCTTCTTATCAAAGGCCTGAGTGATTCACAGCGCTGGAGAGAGGCCTTGATACTGCTAGAGGAAATGAAAAAAGTCATAATCCCTTCAAAGGGAAACTATGGAGACTGCATCAGGGGAGCCCTTGCAAACCAAGAAATCAGTATTGCATGCAAGCTATTTCATGAGATGCTAGGTAAGGATGTGACACCAAAGTTAGAAACAATGCAAATTTTCTTTGACACTGGCAAGTGTATAAATGATGCCTCTTTTAAAAGTGAACTAATTTCCATCCTTAACTACTTAAGAGATAATCAAGTTTATCCCGGAGAAGCTTTTATGCAGAGCATAAAGCAGTGGTTTGAAAGGTGAGTTACTTATTGGTTATTTTCATCTACCCAGACTCTTGTATGAAAATTGTTTAAAATCAACTGTTGATCATTATAAGCAACCCGTTAACTTATAGTCTTGTTTTTGTTGGCTGGGAATATATATCACTTCTGTGAGATCTTTGCAGTTTGTATCCTTGTACAGGTACCTGGTATTGTTATAGCGAGAGCAAGTATGGTATAATGGTTTGAACATTTGACTATGACTCCGGAGATTAGGGTTTGATTCTCCGTTTGGCCATTCAAACCCAGTAGGTGACCTTGGGCAAGTCACACACTCACAGCTCCAGGACACACTGTAGTTTCACCTTAGAGTCACTATGGGTTGAAACAGACGGCCCTGAAGGGGCGGCTTAACACCGCCTCTTTGAATGCAAGGTTGGGGCTGTGGCAACTGCATACCATGCCCCCAACCTGGCTTTTTGATGGCACAAAAAAAAAAGTGGCACTGTATGGTTGGGCGGGAGGTGTGAAACTAGCTTGGAGGTAGTTTTGGAGCATGCAGCACCTAAACCCCACACTCTGACACCACCCCCAAGTCAGTGCAAATGGCTGGTCTCTTTTGCCCCAATATGTCAGAAACAACTTGACACACAACAACATAGGTTATAGCAAGTTCTAGGTTTTGTTGTGTGCCTTCAAGTCGTTTCCAACATATGACAATCCAAAGGCAAACCTATCATAGGGTTTTCTTGGCAGGAATCATGAATCATTGAATTGGAAGACACCCAAGGGCCATCCAGTCCAACCCCCTGCCATGCAGAATACACAATGAACACTCCCAACGGATGGCTAACCAGCCTCTGTTTAAATGTTTAAAAACTTCCAAAGAAGGAGACTCTACACACTCAGAGAAAATGTGTTCCATTATTGAACAGTTCTTAGTGTTGTGGTGGAAATTCCATGTTGAAATAAAAAGCTATAGAAAGATGGAGTCACCTTTGTCAGTCAGAGAGATAGTTTTTAAAATAGAGGCTTGGAGTTTAGAAAAAAACTAGACCAAAGGAATAATGAGTGCATCTTGACCTAAATGGAAGCTGGCACCAGTAAGAAAGACATAACATAAACTACTGAGATAAGGATACATTGTTGACATTCAGAAGCAAGGTTAGAAGGAAAACTGCTGAATTCCTAAAGGAGAGGGTAAGAAGTGATGATGCAGTTTTAATGTATGCATGTATTTCTGTTCTGATTAGCCAATCAGGTGTATTGAAGAAGCTTCGTCTTCAATAATATAAAAAGAGCCATTTTGTCTTGTTCGGGGCCTCAGCCTTTTGGAACTTGAATTCCACTGAGTTCAATGTTTTCCTTTGTCGACAATTGGAAATAAACTTAGGGATTTTCAATTACTAAGTCCTCTTGCCAATTCTTTTGCTCTGTCAGTCCTAGATTTTTAAGTTACCTGAAATTTCTGTTACATTGTCAGGAAGATCGTCCTAATGTTAGGGTGGAATTTCCTTTCCTGTAGTTTGAATCCATTGCTCCAGGTCCCATTCTCTGGAGCAGCAGAAAACAAGCTTGCTCCATTCTTTGACTTTGCCTTCCTCTGATGTTACGAGAGTGTTTCTTTCCCAAGGTCACCAAATGAGTTTCCATGGCCAAGAAGGAATTCGAACCATGATTTCCAGAGTCTTAGTTCAACACTCAGATCACTACGCTATGCTGGCTCTCCATTCTAGGTCATGATATTTTTGTGAGAAGAGGCTTCCTGTGGAGATGTGAATAAAACTACCTTTAGCAAGAAAGAGGGACATTGTTTTGACTCACAGTATGTATATGGGTTGGAGGGGTCAGTACATGTATGTGTGTAGGCGTAATTGGACTTGGGAATCAGATTACTCATTATATTAATAAACAATGCAAGGAAACAGTCATGTGGCCTCTGACATTCTGCTTCTTTTGGATCTCTCTCATGCATAGTACAAATGCTGTTGGAGATGACCACTGGAGATAATCTTTTGGAGTAACCTATTGATAATACCGGCGTAAAATAAATTAGTTTAAGACATAGTGCAACACATCTAACTTTTCAAAAAGTCCATGTTAAGTGTGCTTATAATTGAAGTTGTGCATTTGATGATACATCAGGGGTGGGAAATGAATAGCCATCCAGAAGTTGTTGTACTGGTAATTTCTTGCATTCCTTGGGCTGGGAGGTGCAGTTCAAGAATGTTTGAAGGGTTGCACATTTCACACCCCTTTTGTACATGTTTGTTTAGAAGTAAGATTCACAATATTGAAAAGGTCTTACCTAAAGGAAGGTATGTATAGGATGATAGGCATAGGTTTGATCTAATGGGAGGAAATTTTTCTTTTGACCATGATTAAATTATTTTTTGCGCAATCTTTTGTAGCATTCCAGGAGAAAACTGGAAGGGAAACTTAACTCCTGTGAAAAATAGGTAAGGCTATACCTTAATTTCTAGCAATAGGTTATCTTTTAGATTTTTCTACTAAATTATGCTCAGGTCTATTAAATTGATGAGGTTTTATTGATTACCACTATATGTCATCTTTTCAGTATTTCTAAGTTTCACTTCCATTTTTAATTGCAATTTAGCATTGTCTCTGAATTCAGAGAAACTGATTCATCCTAATTATGATTTACTGAAAACCCGCAGCTTCAGACCATGGGTTATAAAGCTGGTGTGTTTTAGTAAACCATTGACTGTAGTCTACATTTTGATGTTGAACTACAATTTTTGGAGGCCAGAACTCCCAGTCTGTTTATGCCTATGATGGAGGAAGAAGTGTAGAAGCTGAAGGTTCCTCAGACTCATTCAGATCATAGCCATACTTTGTTGCTATCTTCAAGTGAGGTTAGTGGAACTCTTCTGACATTATCCTGCAAGATTATGATCTAGGGCAGTGGTTCCCAACCTGTGGGTCGGGACCCCTTTGGGAGTCGAATGACCCTTTCATGGGGGTCGCCTAAGGCCATTGGAAAACACCTATTTAATTACAGTTATGAAGTAGCAATGAAAATAATTTCATGGGTTTGGGTCACCACAATATGAGGAACTGTATTAAAGGGTCGCAGCATTAGGAAGGTTGGGAACCACTGATCTAGGGATTTGTAAACACACCTGCCAATTTTACCTCATTTGGAGTCCATTTTTACAAATAAAGTCCACAAAAATTCCTAGCATGAAATGTGAATTTTCTACTGTCCTACTCAGAGGCTACAAACCTGCATTTCCATGTTAACAGAGTGGACTTTTGCTTACATGGTTACTAGACTCTTGCTTAAATAGTAGGCTGATTTGATTGTTATATTAGGAAGAATCAACTTTTAACATACTGATGTTTTATAAATTGCTGATAAAGCCACTGTTGTGTGATTTTTATTGATATGGCAGTGGACAGTGCCCATCTTGTGAGAAGTTCTTGGAAAGTATTAATCTGTCTGCAGAAGAATATGACATTCTCAAAAATAAAATAATAAAGGATGTTATACAAGGAACGGACACATTTCGAAAAACAACTCCCCAGGTGCGTTGCAAGGAGATATTTATTGAATATCTGTAACACAGTTGTAATGTTGCCATCACTCTGGCAGATCATCTTTTGTTTAAAATGTTTGCTCATGTATGTTTGAGTCATATAGCTGAATGGTATCCTATTCCACCTGACATGGGAAGACAAAACCAGAAACAGCATCATATCATCAAAGTGTATTTGTATATGTGCTATAGAATGAAGAGAATTCTCTGTGTTAGCTACATTGTGTTTGAAAGTGTATTGTCAGGCAACTGATAGCTTTTGCTACTCATTTGTTTGGTGTGTTTTTACTTCTGTGCATCACAAACTCACTTCTGAAATGTTTTTACAAATGAGAAAGACTGGAGCCTTGTCAACATGTGTTGTATGATTGTGAGCATACAATTCCATCTTGTCAGTAATAACTTGGCAGTTATGCATGAATTTGTCTACTTGGTATTTTACAGTTTAACACCAAAGGATGCAAAGTTAAAAACATCCTAAGATACTGCAGGACTAAATATCCATCAAAGATATTATTGGGGTGGGCAAATAATAGCTCTCCAGATGTTGAATTATAAATCCTGTCATCCTTCACCATTGGCAGTGATGACAAGTGCTGATTGAAATGGCAGTTCAGCAACATCTGGAGGGCCATGGGGTGCACATCCATATATTAAATAAAAAGGTCTTTAGGAATTAGAAATTCACTTTGTCTTATTTGCATTCTTGGAATGGAAAGAAAAGTCCCACTAGATGGTGCTGATGTTGCAGCTTTCATATGTTAATGACATGCAATATTAGCTGGGTCAGTAATTGTGGAGATGATCTAGTATTTCCACAGACTCAAAATATAACTGTTATAGTTTAATCTGATCATTGGATTAGAAATTTTTTTAGTCAGAACCACAGGATCTAACATCAGTCCAAAACACACTGCAGAAATAATCCAGTTTTAGACTGCTTTAACTACCCTGACTCAGTGCTAGGGAATTCTGGGAACTGTACTTTATTGTGGCACCAGAGCTCCCTGACAGAGAAGGTAAATGTCTCACAAAAACTACAATTACCAGAATTTCCTAGCGTTGAGCAAGGGCAAATAGAGCAGTCTCAAAATGGATTATTTCTGCAGTGTATTTGGACCATCATTTATAGAACTTGTTATTTGTATTTCATGCAATAAAATATATAAGGCACTGACTTTTTTTTTAAAGAGTAGGAATGCATCAAATAATGTGATGAATTGTGCTGGGAATTCTGATACATTGGTATGAACCTAACAATAAATTAATTTTTAATTTGTGTTTTTAACTAAAGGCCAGACGCCAGCACAGTCGTGAATGGGCCGCCAGCAAGGCGTGCTTTTTTTGAGTAGCTTTTGCTGGTGGCCCCAGACTGCCCTAGGCAGCTGTGGGGTGGCTTCACCCCAATCCTGGGGCACGTGTCATCTGTACACCATACCCCCAGATTGGGCCAAAGCTGCCGTTTCTGGCCTGTGTGTTTCAGGCTGATGAGGAAGGTTCCTGTGGCTGCTTTAGCAATATGCTAGTCTTTGAATAATCTCTTGGATCATTGTCTAGATTATCCTATGAACTCAATATTAAACATTTCTCCTGGTTGGAAATGTTCAGGTATTTTAAGCACAGTGAGGGCTTTTCCAGAAGGAACTTATGGTGGGAACAGCTCAGCCTTTATAACAGAATGGTTATATTTAGAGAAACATTGGATATTTAGGGAGATTCCAAAGCCAGCTAATAATAGTTTATGCAACTGCTGTATGTGGAGGAAATCAAATGTAAATTAAATTATTACATCTTACTTTCAGTTAATACATTTCTTTATTTTCAAAAACAATTTAGCATATGTCTTGTGCAGAATTAATTATTTATACACTTGCAAGTATTCAAATAGGGTAATTTTTTAGTAGCCGAGAAGGCAGCAATCACAAGTTTGGGTTTGTTGTAGCAAATATGCTTTTAAGATGTTATTTTTTTTTAATGGGAACAACGGTATTTACTTTTTAGGACTGCATGGAAGACTATATGTTTTTTTCTGGTTGATAGACCTAAACAGATATAAATGGTGTACCATCACAGAGGAAATGTCTGTAGGCTATTCTGATATACTTAAGATTGATTTTGCGGTTCATATTAAAAATGTAACTTTTTGTGTTTCCTGGTGCTAAGAATGGAAGGGTATACTTTTCATAGAAAGTTCTTAAATCTTCATGTTTCAAAGAAGAGACAGTATAAAGGCTTGGAAAGTTTTTAAAATGTACTATAGCATTACTTCCTACATTAAATAGAACGGTTGTTCTTGTATCTAGTGAAACTAGAACATTAAAATTTCTTTCCATAGTGGCAAAGAAGGCTGGTAGTTTTTTCTGGTTTCTAGCGTATATATAATCTTATGGAAGTAATTATTATTGCTTGTCTCTTTATTTTAATACCCATTAGAGTAATCTGCATTTATAATCAGGTGGGTATACATGTGCCCTTTCTTGCAAAGCCACAGTGACTCACTGTAAAATGTGTGTACACATTATTGGCATTCCCCTCCCTACTTAGTCACACTATGAATCAGCTCAGGTGTTTTGTGTGTGTATTAAATGTGAATTAATTGTTGAATTTAAAATAATTATTGCTAATTGTCTATAGGATCTCTTCTTTTGTACTACCATTTTCTTTTTCTTTTTTTAATGAAGGCTGTTAGAAAGAGTATTTATAACATACATTTCTCAGCCAGAGCATAATTAAGGTCATTAACCTCACTCACATTATTATGAACAAAGTAAACCTCTAGTGAATTGCAACTTGCGGTGCTTCCAGACTGTTGTTGAGTGTCTTTGGGTTGTTTTTAAATCATGGCAACCCTATTACGGGGTTTTCTTGGCAAGATTTGTTCAGAGGGGGTTTGCCTTTGCCTTCCTCTGAGGCTGAGAGAGTGTGACTTCCCAGGGTTACCCAGTGTGTTTCTAGGGCTGTGCAGAGATTCGAGCCCTATTCCCCAGAGTCATAGTCCAACCCTTAAACCACTACATCACTTCCAGATGAGAGTTTTATACACCCTGATGACCCTACATCCATTACATAATTTTACAAGTGATCCAGACAACAATGTTTTTAGTTTGCAACCCTCCAATGTGTTGTTCTACCATTACTCCTATCTTTTTGTCATACCAGAAGAAAACGTTTAAGGAGGAAAAGGTGAAATAGCTACACAGTACCTTTTGATTGACATATATATGTTTAGCCATAGTTGTGTGGGCTGTTGTATTAAGTGGATTAAATGTTGTTCTAGTTATTCCTCTAAGCCAAGGAGACAAGCATTGATAACCCTAGTACTCAGAGGAACAGACTAAAAAATAAATGAGTTGCTGAGGTTTTTTTAAATCTCACAAAATCTCTTGCTCCTCAGTCAAGAAATACAAGTATTCCAAGTCACAATGGGATAAATTGCCTGTGCTCACAGAATCATATCTATTCTTTAGTGAAATAGAAAGTTCAGCTGGTTGTGTTAAATTAGGTTGTTTCCCCCCCCCCCATTTGAAATGGAACTGATAATTAAGACAGATTGTGAGCAAATGAAGCTGAAAGTACTACAGTTAGACCTCAGCAAAATAAAGTTTATCTGTTTCTGTTGATATAAGATTGTTGTTGTGTGCCTTCATGTTGCTTTTGATTTATGGTGACCCTAATGTGAACCTATCATGGGGATTTCTTGGGATGTTTCTCGAAAGGGGGTTTGCCATTGCTGTTGTCTGTAGCATAGAGAGTGTGCTTGTCCAGGATCACCCCATCTACTTCCATCATCCTACTGGGATTTGAACCCTGGTCTCCACAGTAATAGTCCAGTGCTCAAACCCCTACACCATGCTGGGTCCACAGATATAGGTTGAGTATACCTTATCTGAAGTGTTTGAGACCAAAGTATTTTGGATTTTGGATTTTTTTCTGATTTTGGACTATTTGCATATGCCTAATGAGGTACTTTGGAGGTGGGACCCAAGTCTAAATATAAAATTAATTTATGTTTCATATACACATATACTGAAGATAATTTTATAAACAATATTTTAAATATTTTTGTGCATGAAACTGAGGAGCAAAGCAGACGGGTGGCTTGGAGTGGCTCCTGGTTTTTCCAGCCACAATCAACCTGGAACCACAGGCCAATGAGCCACCACCAAAGAGGGTGTTTCACTGGTCCATTTGCCAGTGGCCTCAGAGTGGTTTCCGGCTGCATCGGGGATGTGTGCTGTCTGCATGCCATGCCCCCAAAGCAGTCAGAAGCTGCTCCTTTTGGCCTGTCTGTTTCAGGCCAAAGTTTGTGTACATAGAACCAAACCCCAGTGGACAAGAAGGTCCCACTGTACATGCATAATGCTGTATCATGGAGATGGTACCTAAGGGCCGAAATAAATGGCCCTTTTGTGCCATCTTCTGGGCAGCTTGGGTGCACTTTGTTTGCACACTGCATGCCTCCAAGCTGCCCAGAAGCCAGCCGGCTGTTTATATGGGGGTGGCTTCATGATGCTCCGGCAGCACAGCGTTTATATGCTACACACTGCCGGAGCATCTGCAGTGTGGTCACAAAGCCAGCTTTTTGCTGCTCCTTTTTCAAGGCTGATTGGGGCTGTGCCATGCAGTTGCTAAGGCCCGAATCTGCTTTCGGCTGTCCATTTCACCTCTAAGTCTTAACACAAAATTAATAGTATGTTTCAAATACACCTTATTCACATAACCTGATGGTAATTTTATACAATATTTTAAATAATTTTGTGCATGAAACAAACTTTCTGTACACTGAACCATCATAAAGCAAAGGTGCTTTCGGATAAAGGAGACTCAACCTGTACAGGATATTGAACTGGTTAGGTCTTTGGTCTAATTCAGCATCTTTGCATAAAGTATCTATTAATATTTCTTTGCAAATTGAATTAAAATATTTACCAGGTAATAAATTATCTAGTAATTTCCCTGTTGAACCTCTAGCAACTAACAGATAATTTTGTATGATTTCTGTCATCTTGCATACGCTCATTCCCTTTTAATCTGTTTTCTTGTTGCCTACCCAGTCTGACTCTTAATTACAGTGCTCCCTCCACATTTGCTGGGGTTAGAGGCACAGGACCCCCATGAAAATGGGAAAACTGCAAATAAACAACCTACTATTTTTTAACTCTCTAGGAATCTCTAGGTCCTCCAGCACAACTCTATTCAGCCTCCAGTGGACAATGACATAGAATTGCACTAGAGGACCTACAGATGCCTAGATAAGTGTTTTTTCCAGGAATCTCTAGGTCCTCCAGAGTGACTTTATAATCAACATCTAACAGTTGCATCAGAGGACCTAGAGATTCCTAGAGTGAACATATTAATCATATCTGCAAATAATCAAAGCCACAAAAATCAAAGCCACAAACGTTGAAGGATGACTATACCCTTCCTTACTATTCTTTCCATGTCCCTTTTATTCCATATTGAACCATGTTTTACCCCATATTGTATTCATCTTTCAATGCTGGCAAAATAGTTTAAGACTTATTGCAAAGCAAATGTATCAAGATTTATTTATTCAATTTTAAAAGGGCCCTCAAGACATTTCACAGATGATAATAATCTTACAAGTAATCTAATACTGTGTTTGGTAGTGATAATGCATATAAACAGGTGTTTATATGATGTTTATAATTTATATTTATGTTTTGAAACACATCTAGTGTTCCTAATTTAACTAAAACAATTATTAACTGTTGAACTCAATAAAACAAAAGCATATTTTCAAATGGACATTGCATAGGGATAGAATTATAAAAGCATATCAATTCACTGAAGCCTTTTGAAATAAATGTAGTCCAATTGTTTCAACACAATATGCAAGCCTGTAGATTTTTGTAGTAGTAATTCTCAACTGTCTCTCCCTGTGGATTGAGCCAAGGAACAATAACAAATAACACAAAACATAACATCAGTTAAAAGAACATATAAGACTAATACATATTAAAATCCATCAATAAATACTTTCAATCCATAATTTAAAAATACAGTAGTCTGGAAGTAGTGGCTTAGTGGTTAAGATGCTGACAATTACAAGATTGGCAGATCAACAGTTCGAGGCCATGGGATGGAGCGCACTTTTGTCACTAGTCCCAGATTCTGTCAACCTAGCAGTTCGAAAACACGTAAAAGTGCAAGTAGATAAATAGGTACCACTCTGGTGGGAAGGTAACAGCATTTTGTTCATATGATCACGGAGTTGTCTTTGACAGCACTTGGCTTAGTAACGGAGATGAGCACTGCCCCCTACAGTCGGACACGACTAGACAATCTAGTGAAGGGAAAACCTTTACCTTTAGTCTGGATAGGTCTATCACAAAAGACTGGTCTTTACTGCTGATTTAAACTCATACAGCATCTCGAGCTGATAAATTCATCTGGCAGTTTTTTCTACAATCTGGGGGCAGTCAAAGAAAATTTTCTGTGGGTAACAGCCTTGTTTTGGCTGACTGGGCTAGATGTCTCTCAGTGGACCTGAGTGTACAGGGCACATTATATGGGAGAAAGTGATCCTGTAGGTAACATAGACCCAAACATCTAAGTCTTTAAAAGCAATAACTAACACAGTAAAGGAACAAAAATAACTCTAGCTTTTTGCACTGACCAGCCTAAAAAACAATGAAAAAGGGACTCTTGTGACACCTTTAAACCTGATTGTCTCCACACACTCACAGGATATGCATAATTTTGGGGAGAGGGGGGAGTCACAATAATATGGAACGTATTACTGACATAACATAGTCCATCCCCCCCTCTCTCTCCGATTTGATGAATAATTAAAAAAGATACTTCTGGATGTATACTGTGGCTTATCCTAGCTATCATCTCCCCAGTGATCCCCTCCTCACAATTGTTGCTATTTTTTTTTTTGTTTTGTTTAGTACCCCTTATGTACTCAACTATAAATTGAGATTGACCCGAAAATCTTCGGTCAACTTATATACAACAACAGGTTTATTGATTAGTCACCTGACCATATCAATAGAATACTAAATACAGATACAAAATTACAATATATAAAATGCAAGATAAAAAATATCATAATGTCCACATATATACAGAGATAAAACTGAGTCACACTTAAAACTCAAATAGGCAGTTAAAACAGACACAGACTAACTAACAGCAAATTTAATAAAATGGTATACAAAATAAAATAGTCTAATATAAGACTAGCTAAAACAGAGTGGGAGATAACAACAAAAGTTTTTTGTGGGTTTTTTGGGCTATGTGGCCATGTTCTAGTTTTTTTTCTAGAAGAAACTCTTCTAGAACATGGCCACATAGCCCAAAAAACCCACAAAAAACTATGGATGCCGGCCATGAAAGCCTTCGACTCAACAATAAAAGTGTTTAAATGAACTCATCGCCGTGACATGAAACCCTATTTTGTACAATAAATTGATCTCTCAAGTGAGCAGTATTAACTACAAATTTAGCTATACATCGCACTATATGTATGTTCTTTCCAGAGAAAAGATAAGACAATTTAGCTGAAAGATCCCAGTTGGTCATTCTATCCAAGAATAGTTGTAAAAAATGTGATCTCTCCTTATCATATAAACAAACAGGATATGTGGAGTATCCTCAATAGCTGGGGCTCCGCAAATACATAATCTTTCTTAGGCGTGGTACAGACCGCCCAAAAGTGGTGTACCATTGCCAGTATTAGGGTTAGGGAGCGCGCACCATGTACACGCTCCCTAACCCTAATACATGCCGCCAGCGGCATAATGGCGGCACCCTGGTGTGTTTTTGCCGCCCCAGGCCACGTGTGGCAGCCTAACAGCGGTGCAAGAAGGAGCTCTGAAATGGAGTTCCTTCTGGCACGCACCTTGTTCCCACAGTCACCAAATGGCTGCGGGAACGGCACCAGGGAGAAAGGGGCCAAGCGGTATTAGCAATACCAAGGGAGAAAGTCATTGAATCATAAATCTGTGGATTAAGGAGAGACCCAAGGGAAAACATTTCTTCATATACTTAGAACTGGAACAAAAGCAAACAACTTAGGGTGGGCTGGCAGGGAGTCACCAGATACTATCTGCTAAAGATGCTTGCAGTACCAGTATTTATTGCATGATGGAAAAACCTGTTGCTATGTTTGTGATGCTTATGTAGGATTTGTGTCTAGGTGTGTACTAGGAAACAAGTCACAGCAGGTTGCCCTTAAAAATAAGTATTTGTAGTCAGCTATGTTTTCCTTTCATGATACAGAAATGTCAGGGGTAATTAGGAAGTGTTGGTTAAACGCGTGTGAATTAACAGGGTTCATTTCAGGAAACAAACCTAATATAACCTTTGCAATGCATTTTGTGCAATAAAATAATAGGGAGTTCCCAGCATATTTTCTGTTAGGTGCTTTACAAAGTAACTAAGAATTGGGTTCAGAATGGTACTGTAGTTTCAAAATGTAACATGGGGCTAGTGACTAATGCTGGTGACTAATGTCAAATGTTGGAGCAAAGAACATTGTATCAAGTATTGATAAGAGTTTTTTTTAAATTTTTCCAAAAATTTTTTTATTACACTGTGTATAATACATAGTATACAATCATGTTTCATATTGTAATTTTCTCCCCTCTCCCCTCCCATCCAAATAAGAAAACAGTTTAGAGAAATTTACAATCCAATCAAATTAACAATCAGTTTCGGAGATATGGAAAATATTATTGATTATATTATTAACTTCTTCATACCCCATTTCACCTTTTACGTTCTTACTTACTATTTCCCATTTGTCTTCCCATAGTTCTTTATTGCTTTCCCCAATATAATTTAATCTTCTTTCCCTAAGGAAGTCGAATAGTATATATTCTTTTATATATTTAAATAAGTAAGCCTTGTTCCAATTTAATTTGTTTCTCCATCCATAAGCAATCACTGCATGAGCAGCTTTTAGAAATTGTTTTGTTACATATTTTTGATTATTATTCAGTCCTAATTCCCCTAAATTGAGAGTCAAGCAATTTTCTTTACTTAATTGCATTTCTATCCCTATAATTGTATTTATCATGTATTTATTTAAATTAGGTAGGCTAAAAGTTTAGATATACTGTACTTACCGCCAGCCTGAGAAATGAAAGGGTTGAAATTGTCAAGGAAGAATGGGAATGTTTAAACTTGTATGATGTAACGAAAGTACTACAGTCAGGAACTAAGAAGACATAGGGAACACATGATAATAATATATCCTGATGGAGATAATAAAGGGGGAAAAATACAGTTTTTCCTCTCCCTCTCTCCTTTTGATATTTTTTTACATTGTGTTCATAAGCAGGGAAAAGCCTCTATATATACTTGGTAGAGGATAAATGTATAATTATAAGTTAATGGGAGTATGCTATTTTAAGTTGAAGAAGAAGGGTACCGAATGATCTTCTGGAAGTGATGAGAATGCATTGTTTAAGAGAATTATGGATAACATGTGTATATATTGGGTTTTTTTTTGTTAGCCTGGTCTTGTTAGTGTATATATGTTAACAATGGGTTTTTTTTGTGTACGTCTGTTTATATTTTTTTACTTAAGAAAATAAAAATTAAAAAAAAATTAATTGTGTTTCATCTAGCAATTTTATTATCCCTTTTATTTGAATCCAGTATTGCTTACCTATTAAAATACTTAATTTTTCTTCCTGTATTCGTATCCCTGTTAAATCATACAAATCTCCAATTATTTTAAATCCCTTATTCTTTAATTTTTTAATTATCTTTCCAAGATCTTCATTGTTACTTTTATTTAAATATTCAATTGGTAGTCACTTCCTATTTTTTATACCCAGGTTTCTACTCCACTTCTCCCATATTTTATAATTCACCCTCATTGGACCAATTGTTTTCTCTTTTTCTCCCCCCCCCCCCCCCCCCTTCTCTTCCACCAAAGAGACATACTCCATTTGATTGCTCTGTCTTTCTAATTTAACCCACTTTGTATTATGGTTATATTCTACCTCTATCATTCTTAGCAATTGAACCGCCTCAAAATATAATTCGAGTGATGGAACTCCCCACCCTCCATTACTTTGATGCTCATATAATAATGTCTTAGATAATCTGGCTTTTTTATTCCCAGATATCCATTTTAATATTGACCTATCCCATTTCTTTAAAACTTTACTAGGAATTGTTTCTGGGATATTTTGAAATAAATATAAAAACTTTGGTAGTACCATCATTTTGAACATTCTAATTTTTGTTAGCATTTTCCAATTTTTACTTGCCCATTTAGAAATTTGATTATTAATTTTTTCCATAATTGATTATAATTACTTTGTACGATATTATCTAAAAATTTACACCTAAATATCTCATATATTTAATCCCCAATTTCAATCCTGACACAATTTGGATTTCTTTTTGTTCCAGCCAATTTGTATTCATAAACATTATCTCTGATTTATCCATATTAAATTTAAACCCAGAAATGTTTTTAAATTTCTGAAATATTTCCAATAACTTGGTTACAGCTTGATTCGGTTTATGTGTCACTATCAGAGCATCATCTGCAAATAAATTCAACTTAATCACTTCTTTATTTATTTTATATCCCTTTATCTCTTTTGCACCCCTAATCACATTTCCAAACCCCAACCAATACCAAGGACCCACTGAATGCCCTCAGTGTAATTTAAAAAGAGTTCTGCCCAGTGTTTGATAAGAAACAGAGGAGCTGAACATACCGTCCCTAAGACGTGGCTCCATTTTGCGCCATGTAAAGGATGTACTATCCACTCCTGCCACCGCTCTTCAGCAGCTTTTTGGCTCAGCACTGTAAATCCTGCGCAAAAGACATGGCGTGATGCTTCCCGCCATGCGGCGGGGTGTGCGGCATCATGCCAGCCTAGGGGCGGAGTCGGGATGAGTGGCGTGCCGTCACCATGCCCTCACTCTGCCCTGATGCCACCGTTTATTGCCGGTCTGTTTCTCCAACTTACATAAAGTACAGTGCTCAAACTGGCATAAAATAAATATCTCCATCTTCTACTTTTAGCCTAGCTAAAGTAGAATTATTTATTACATTTGATAAAATATGAAACTATGGAAACAAATGTGTACCACAAATATTAGCTAAGTTTTTAAGAGGTTTTGCAGACTACATATGTGTTAGCCCCTTTCTTTCTGAGACTTCATTAGCTATGTTCTGCAATCTTTAAAGTATATCATTGCTACCCAATAACTAGAAAGTTGTATATAAAGTGATAATAGAAATGCTGTGCTCTGAAGCCATCCAGATGGTGCACAAAGGGGTGGTCTGTTTGGCCCCATAGTTGGGTGTGGTGAAACAGATCTCTTTCCCTTTATTCTTTTCTTAATCTCTTTCTATTTTTAATTCATTTTAGGAACTTGAAGTATTTCAGACATTTGTAAGTCAGCGCCCCCCTTTTGACATTGTGATTGATGGCCTTAACGTCGCTAGAGTTTGCCATAAAAACAATCCATCTCAAACTGTAAGTGTTGTTATACTGTTTTTAGAAATTATGTGTTACTTTTGTATTTAAAATACCTACATATATTTTACTGTTTAGGAGATGCGGCATATCATGACTGGTTGTATTTGAAATTATACAAATGTTCTGATAGCAAAAATATACAAAAATGCATTAAAATAACACAGTGGACTCACTTATGCTGTTTATTTAATGTTTTAGAGGGACAACATCAGTGGTTCCACAAGTCTGGGACATTGTGGGAGCATAGGTAGGGGCTTTCCAAGGTCTGGTAAGAGGGAAGTGTGCCCTTCTAGACTTTGGAGAGTTGTCCAACTAGGTTTACAGACTTTGAAATTTTGGGTTTAAGCAAGAATCATAGAGTTGGAAGAGACTACAAGGGCCATCCAGTCCAACCCCCTGCCATGTAGGAATTCACAATCAAGGCATCCCTGACAGATGACCATCTAGTCTCTGCTTAAAGACCTCCAAAGAAGGAGACTCCACCACACTCTGAGGAAACATGCTCCATTGTTAAACAGCTCTCACTGTCAGGAAGTTCCTCCTAAGGTTGGGGTGGAATCTCTTTTCCTGTAGCTTGCATCCATTGTTCCAAGTCCTATTCTCTGGAGAAATTGTCCAGGAAGGAGGAAACCCTTAAAGTAAACAAGGTTTGGCTACCAGTCCTGAAAAATAGCAAGATGAAGACTCAACAAATGCAAATGAGAAATCTCCCAGGATCAGGGGTTTCCCAGCAGACAGTGAGCACTGATCAAGCAGACACTAATCCTCTTTTGCATACCCTCCCACCCTGAGGCCTGCCATTAGCAACAGAACAATCCACATGCAAATCACTCCTGCCTTCCAAGGTTCACACAGTATATACATACCCAACTCCTTTCCAGGCAAGCATTCTCTGAAGATGCCAGCCACAGGTGCTGGTGAAACGTCAGGAAGAAACTCTTCTAGAACATGGCCACATAGTCTGAAAAACCCACAAAAAACTATGGATGCAGGTCATGAAAGCCCTCGACTTCACATTACTGTGCTGCCATTAGGGACAAAGAGACTTCAGGTGTCCCTGCCTTCCTTATCTCAACTGGTCTGTGTGGTGCGGGAGGAGGAAGAGCTACGGGTGGGGTGGCTGGTAGCTCCCTCTGGCCTCACCTGGTTGGCAGCCATGGCAAGAGTGAGGGCAGGATCCTCCTGGCAGCGTCTCCTCCTCTTCCTTCTCTGCATCCTGGCAGAGTGAAGTCCCATTATCCCTAAGGGTGGTGTGTCCATGTACATGTGCTGCCTTTGGGGGAAAAAAAGAACTTGAACATTCATATATTTCAGTATCTGGGATGGGGGCTCCAGAATGGATCCCTGCTGATACCGAGGGCCGACTGTACATTTAACTGTTGATTTTAGTATATCAATGTGGAGGGTGTGTGTGAAGAGAACAAAAGTTGAGAAATCATGAATTTGAGTTTTCCCACTTCTTCATACATGTTAAATTTTATTCATTACGGCCACCATTAAAGACAATAAAGATTTCCTCTAGATACCAAATACTTTTGTAAATCCAGTAATAGAAGGATGATGTAGGGAAACAAGCCCACAGCTTGGAAAGTTTATTTGGTGATAAATGAATAAAATGTTATGCTGAAGCCACCCATAATTAACAAGTGGTGGGATGATAGCTTTGATTCCAGAGCACCATCCTACTACTGCTCAGTTCTGAATGGCTTCAGTTTGTCATGCCCATTTGTCTTTGAAATAACTTTCCAAGATCTTCTCTAGCTAGTCCCGTATTTTGAATCCTGCAAGAGGCAGCAACATGAGCTCTTCCCATTGACTTATAACCAAAGGGTATCCTGAGAAAACCAAAGAAACTCAACTGATGGTCTGTTGGAGTTCTCCCTTTTTGCTGCTGTTCTATTAATTTCAAATTAAAAATCAACTCCATTGAATATAGCCACAGAGTTGCAAGGGACCATAAGAGACATCTAGTTGAAACCTTGCCATACAGGAGTACCTAACTAAAGCACTACTAAAAGATGGCCATGCAACATCTGTTTAATTCATATCTAAAGTACATAAGATATGAATTTAAACGAATTCCAAAGAAAAAGAGTCCACCATTCTTAAAAGCAGTCTTTGTAGGCTGTATCTACACTGCAGAATTAATGCCGTTTGACACTGTTTTAACAGCCATGGCTCAGTGGTGTGGAATTCTGGGATTTGTAGTTGTGTGGGAGCCTTCTCTGTCTGAGCTCTGGTGCCTCAACAAACAATAAAACCCACAATTCCATGGGATGGAGTCATGACAATTAAAGTGGTGTCAAACTATATTAATTCTCCAGCGTATCAGCAGCCTACTTCACTGTCAAATAGCTCTTACACTAAACAGGTTATTTCTGACAATCAAGGGCAGTCTCTTTCCTTGTAATATAAATCTGTTAGTTCATGTTCATGTCTCTGGAGCAGCAGAAAAATCTCTGGAGCAGATACATCTTCTACATGACATCTCTTTGGATATTAAATAATGCTATTATGTCACTTCTCAGTTGTTCCTTCTCCAAGTTAAACATACCCAGCGCCTTAAGTCATTCCTCATAGGGCTTTGTTTCCAGAACTTTGGTCATTTAGTCATCCTCCTTTGGACACATTCCAACTTATCAATATCCTTCTCAAACTGTGGTGCCCAGAACTGGACACAATATTTTAGATGAGGTCTGACCAAAGCAAAATCAAGTGGCGCTGTTACTTCCCTTTATCTGGACACAGCTCCTGCTGAGGCAGCCCAGAATTTTACTGGCATTTTTGGCCACCAAGGCACACTGTGGACTCATTTTTTGCTTGTGGTCTAAGATCTCTAGATCCTTTTAGATTGCAAGCCTGAGGGCAGGGAACCGTCTAATTAAAAATAATAATTGTAAGCCGCTCTGATAGCCATTAGGGATGAAGGGCAGGGTATAAATACCATAAATAAATAAATAAATTTATATACTGCTTCATACCGCCTAAGCAGTGTCTAAGCAGTTTACAACTGTAAGCTAATTTGCCCCCATCAACCTGGGTACTCATTTTAGCGACCTCTGAAAGAATCATAGAATCATAGAATCGTAGAGTTGGAAGAGACCACTAGGGCCATCCAGTCCAACCCCCTGCCATGCCGGAAATCCAAATCAAAGCATCCCTGACAGATGGCCATCCAGCCTCTGTTTAAAGACCTCCAAGGAAGGAGACTCTATCACCCTCTGAGGGAGTGCATTCCACTGTCGAACAGCCCTTACTGTCAGGAAGTTCCTCCTAATGTTCAGGTGGAATCTCTTTTCCTGCAGCTTGCATCCATTGTTCCGGGTCCTGTTCTCTGGAGCAGCAGAAAACAAGCTTGCTCCCTCTTCAATATGACATCCTTTCAAATATTTAAACAGGGCTATCATATCACCTCTTAACCTTCTTTTCTCCAGGCTAAACATCCCCAGCTCCCTAATTCGTTCCTCATAGGGCATGGTTTCCAGACCCTTCACCATTTTTGTCGCCGTCCTTTGGACACGCTCCAGTTTCTCAATGTCCTTTCTGAATTGTGGCGCCCAGAACTGGACACAATATTCTAGGTGGGGCCTGACCAAAGCAGAATACAGTGGCATTATTACTTCTCTTGATCTAGACACTATACTTCTATTGATGCAGCCTAAAATAGCATTGGCCTTTTTTAGCTGCCGCATCACACTGTTCACTCATGTTCAACTTGTGGTCTACTTGGACTCCTAGATCCCTTTCACACGTAGTTTCATTCAGCCAGGTGTCACCCATCCTATATCTGTGCATTTTATTTTTCCGCCCTAAGTGCAATACCTTACATTTCTCCGTGTTGAATTTCATTTTGTTAGCTTTGGCCCAGCTTTCTAGTCTATTCAGGTCATTTTGAATCTTGATCCTGTTCTCTGGGGTATTAGCTATTCCCCCTAATTTGGTGTCATCTGCAAATTTGATAAGTATGCTCCCAATTCTGTCATCCAGGTCATTGATAAAGATGTTGAATAGCACTGGGCCCAGGACAGAGCCCTGTGGGACCCCACTGGTCACTTCTCTCCAGGATGAAAAGGAGCCATTGTTGAGCACCCTGAGTTGAGCTTGAGCCCTTTTTGCTTGTCTTGAACTTGTAACCTTACGTTTTTGAGTGAGTGGCTGCAAGGTGTCACTCATCCTGTATTTATTCATTTTGTTTTTTGTTCCTATATGTAGTATGTTACATTTATCCTTGTTGAATATCCTTTTGTTAGTTTTGGCCAAGTTGTCCAGTTTGTCAGTCATTTTGAATTCTGCTCTTGTCCCCAGAGTGCTACCACTCCTAATTTAATATCAGCTGTAAATTTGACAAGAATGCCTTGTGTTCTCCCATCCAAGTTATTTATGGAATTAGAAGCTGTGCTTATCAAATTAAAATTTAAATTAAGATTGTGTTTTTCAACTTTTAGTAATTATATCGTAATAAAAAGTTTAAAAATTTAAACAGTACAAGATAATTTGAGCAATCTAAAAGCATATTAAACAATTTAGCACTTTAAAACAAGTTTTTACAATTTTAAACCATGTACCTGCATAGATTTGGACAAAATTATCAGACTCCAGACTTTAGTGTAAAAAAAAATTAACAAACATTGTTTTAACTAGCTGTTGGACTGAAGGTATCTTTGGTGCCTGTTCGACCTCCATAGCACAACTAGGTGCCTTTGCATAGAAGATACTGCTCAGCATCCTCACATCGTGTATTGCTCCTAACTCTCACAGAGAGAGGGCGGCCCCTCCAAAAGACCTTAATCCTCATGCAGGCATATAGAGAGGAGCATTTCAAGTTTCAAGGTCATCATATAGGGCTTAAATATCATCACCAACACATTGAATTGAAACCAAATAATAATATTATCCAGTGCAATTCCTTTAAAATCATATATTATTTTTCTTAAGATGTTTAGCAATCCAAATGCTGTATTTTGCACTAGCTGTAGCTTCTAAGTCATCCTTGAGGGCAATCCCCCATTGTAATAGACTAATAGGGAAGTTGCCAGGACATGAATTACTGTAGCCACATTATCTATGTCCAGGAATGTATGTAGTTGGGCAATGGACCCATGGAGTATATTTTGGCCTCCAGTAACAGAGGTTGATGTAGAAGTATTCCCAAGCTATGTACATCGTCTTTGATGGGGAGTGCACTTCCATCCAGGACAGGTTGTTTATGGAGTTCTCAGACTTAAGAATCACTGGTTCACACAGTCTTTATTTTATCATGATTAAGCTTCAATTTATTGTCCTTTATTTATCCCATTGCAATATGCAGGGACTAGTCCAGCCCCTGTGTAGCCCCAATTGACTCTAATCATAAGACAAAGTAGAGTTGAGTGTTGTCAACACAGTGGTGGAACTAAACTGCAAAACTCCTAAAGATTAACATCAGCAGCTTCCTGTGGAATGGAAACCTGTGGCATCACACATCTTCATAGGCATTGGACTGAACAGAGGTCCCCCAATGCCACCATCTGGAACCAGTTCTGTAGACAGGAGTAGAACCACTGCTACTCTCTGCTTACAGAACTGGTCCAGTAGGGGACTATTATCAACAGTATTAAAGGCAATGTGCAGTAGTATAAAATGGTAGAATTCTAGTACAGTGGTGCCTCGGGATACGAAATGATCGGGTTACGAAATTTCCGGGATACGAAAAAGTTGGATTGGCAAAAACTGTTTCGGGTTACGAAATATTTTTCGGGTTACGAAATTCATTTCGGCGCGAAA